>NW_026000108.1:23052300-23105565 GCF_001458135.2 Marmota marmota marmota | reverse complement strand
GGAGGATGGGAAAGGCAGCGGAGCACAACAGACACTAGTATGGCAATATGTAAATCAATGGATGTGTAACTGATGTGATTCTGCAATCTGTGTATGGGGTGAAGGTGGGAGTTCATAACCCACTTGAATCAAAGTGTGGAATATGATATGTCAAGAAATTTGTAATGTTTTGAACAACCCACAATAAAAAATTAAAAAAAAAAAAGTAAATCAGTTATAAAAACTATAGGTAGGTGGAAATGATTTGGCTGAATAGAAATGTATAATTATTCAATGAATATTTGTTTTCTGAATACACTGGTCTATGAAAAAAAGTATAAGATGCATATTCTCAAAAACCAACTTTTTGTTCTCATCAGTTGAACCAAATATATATTTTTACTCAAATCAGTTATTTTCAGGAAGGGGTTCGTTATTTTTCAAAATATGTCCCTTTACATCGTTTTACTTATTGTAAAGTATAAATTTGGTTTTTATCCCATTTCCTGACACCTGCTTTTTAAAATTCTTAGAATTTACATAATAATGTAAGTATCTTTACTATGGTAAGAGATGACCACCAGGGGAGAAGACATTAGAGGGGGGCTGTTGCCAGGGGAACCAACCATACAATCAGAGTGTTAGAACTTTTAGTCTCATCTCACAATATCCAGGGAGCCTAAAGTGGGTAAAGTGTGCAGTTAACAAACTAATGGCCAATGATTTTACAAATTATGTCTACATAATGAAATTTTCAGTTGCGAAGATTTCCAAAGAGATCAACACATGTAGATCCCAAAAAGGGCATGGAAACTAGGCCCCAACCGTCTTGGCCTTTCTCCCATACCTTGTTCTAGCTCTTGGATCTGGCTGTTTGTAGTCTTTGTAATATCGTTTATGATAAACCAGTAAACCTAAATGTTTCCTTGAGTTCTCTGAATTAACCTAGCAAATTAATGAAAGCATAGAGGGAATTCCAATTTATAGCTGATCAGTCAGAGGTACCATCTATCACTTGCTAGTGGTATCTAGGATGATAGCAGAGTTACAGTATTGACACTTCAACCTGTGGGATCTGACACTACCCTCAGATAGTGTTAAAATGGAATTGAATTAGAGGACAGCTAACTGGTATCCACTGCAGAATTGATTGTTAGGTGTGTGAGAAAATACCCCCAGATATCTAGGATCACAGAATTGTTTTGTGTTGTGAGAGTATAGAAAGAAAATGATTTTTCCCCTACACACATTTGCTATTAATTTTAGATTTTTTAGTTTGTCATTTTTAAATTATAATATTTTCTTAACTTCCTGAGTTGTGAAATAATCTATTAAGCAGACAAATCTTCTCATCTATCAACCATGAGTACCATTATACATTAGTGTATTTGAGGAAGATTAAGAGACACACAGTGTTTCTTAAATACAGAATATTGTAAGGCCCAATTTCACTTGATTTCATATCTGGTGTTTTTTTTTTTTATTATATGATTTTGGCTATTCTCATATTTAATTAGTGATTAAATAAAGGAGTAGTAGCAAAGAGACTGTAAATAAGATAGAATTTTTCTGACCTCCAAAATGATTAACCCTATTTACATACCGGGGATAATTTAATTATTTTATTTTTGTATTTATTTACAATACTTATGTTTTATAAAGTTGCTGCAAATACTGAATTAGTGAATGTAAGACCATTGTTCTTAAAGGAAATATAAGACTAGGTGTTTGTGAACTTCCAATCACATTTTCAGTAACTAAACAAAGTCTTGTAATATATATATTACAAGGCTTTGTTTATATGTATATATATATATATATATATGAAATAAATGCCTTTAAAAACATATTTCTTAAAAATAACAAAATGTATGCAATATTTACAAAGAAGTATTAGAAGAATGAGGTTTCACATTTTCCTCAGCCTGGTTAGCATGACCACAAATTTCTTTGGTTTCCAGCCTCACAAGAATGCTGTCTACTATACTTATTGTATTGGTTGTCATCTCATGAATGTGAATTTTTGTTGCTTTTCCATCTTTTTCATAGTTTCAACATGCAATAAAGCATGTTTTCGGATATTCTCAAGTGAAGATGAGTGTATTTTTTTTTCCTTTCTGAGGATGTAAAATGATGTTTTTTTGTTAGCATGAACTTACAACCAACAGTACTGTAACTCAGGCTATTGTGGAGCTTGTAACCTGTATTGTCTCCACAGGGCACTTCACAACCTCTTCTTAGGAATGTTAGACTGCTCTTTAGCATGACAATTGACAGCCATTTTAAAGAGCAAACTCATAGACAAAAAAACACAAAAGCTTGAAAATCATGTCATGAAATAGAGCAAAAATGATACTCATTCATAACATGAAAATTGAAATGAAAAATATTGTATTGCCTTGTTCCATCCCAGCTATGAATAAACATTTCAGGTGACTCAAGATTTTTGCCATTTTATGCATATACTTAAAAGCCTTTGACTGTTGAATTTGGGGTAGTAATTAAATTTTAGATGATGGGCAAGTCCAAAAATATATATTCTGTAGATAATAGGAATCAACTGTATTTAAAGATCATTTTTAAAATAAATTCAACCAACTGAAATCATGAACCAATACTATGCCCAAGAAAAGGACTCTGGAGAATAGTTCCTGTCACTCAACTTCCTTACACTAGTTCTTCTTACATGGTAGATGAAAGAGACATAGCCAGAGACACAAGGATCACATATAGTATCTCTTACATCTGGCTTAGTAAAGACACCAGGAAACCAAGGCACATACAGAAAAGAATTGCAAATATCCTTAATTGAGATAAACATGTAAGTTAGTTAGGATAAAAATGATTAAATGCACATATTAAACAGCAAACAGCATTATGTAATTAGCAATGTATTGTCCATTGGGTATCCAGGCTGTGATTTTCATCACGTGTACACCCATGCCTTTAGATTTTAGCAAAAGTATTAATACCCATGATTTAAGTCTGGAGCAAGCTAGATATCAGAATCCAATCTCTAATGATCCATTGCTTTTGTTGTAAATCTAAAGAGCTAATATGATGGTACTTAAAGGAAAAATTGTCAAAATTTGGTTTTAGTATTTATAAAGCTATAAAATCATCACACATAAACAAATTATATTTAAATTCTAATGCCCTTTTTAATTCTCAGTTAATAAGCAGAAGAAAATTGGGCACATAATATTTAGTGATTTAAAAAACATAATAAAGAAGATTTTTATAATAAAGAATATTTTTAACAATGAAATTTTTGAGGCAATTTTAAAGTCAAAAGTAAAATGGGGGTCTCATAAGAATAATCCATTTTGCAGAGAATGAATACAGATTCCATTGTTTTCATACAGGTAAGTCAATTTAATAATGAGAAAAATACTTCGAATTTTATATCATATATACATCTGAAGAAAGTTATTTCTGCCATTGTTGGGAAGGAATATTTTTAGGACACTGATAAAAGGTTCTACATGTGAAGAATCTGCTTGTGGCTACCTCAGCTGTCTGCTCTATTTGGAACACTACTCATAGTTTTTCTATGCAATGATCAATAATTTTTCTGGTCACTAATCTGCCAGTTTACTCAATGTTTCCACCATCTCTGTCTTCCATGAACCACTGGGCATGTTCCTTTCAATTAAGTCTCATTTCAGTTCTATCATGATGCCTTTGTCCACTTCATAGTCATATTTATTTATCCTTTACTCTGTTCAAATGCCAAATTTGACCTTTTTCTTTTAGAACATACAACTCTGATCTGTACTTATTTATTACATGCTTTCCTCTCTCTCTAAAATATGTATTGTGAAGCATGGATTATGTCTCATACCCTTCTTTTTCAATTTGTATTGTCTAGAATGACATCAAATATAAAATGTTAAATTATGAAGATCAACATTGTATAAACATTGACAATGTTTTTCCAATTTTTATTATAATCTACACTAAAGGTCTGAGTGAAGGTGATTTTTTTTTAAATAGAGTGGTCTGTTCTTTTCCAATTTTTCTTTCCATTATTTTTTTCAGTAATAAAATTTATTTTGTCCAGAGGCCTCTAATTCTAACTTAAGTTTGGAATGCAAATAGCTAGATTGTTTTTTCTGGGTTGTTCGGTGACTATAAGAACTCAGTCAAGTGAAGGACAGAATAATTGTGCAATCAATCTGGTTAGGAAAATAGAGAACAACCATACAATGGTTCTTTCTTTGAGTAATGAAAAATAGCTTTGAAACAAATCTAGAATTTGCTAATTATGGTTAAACCTTGTTCTTAATTTAAGCTGTATGACTTAGCAGCCAGAGTTCATTTTCAACCCTACAGCTAAAAATTCTCATTGTTATATATTTTAAAGAGAATTTTACAGGCTTAAAGTTGAAATCATGATTGATGCAGTGTTGGCAAGATTTCACTTCTAATTCTTTTAGGAGTTAACTCCATTATAATAATTCTAATTAGAATAGTTATGAAAACTGAAATACCTTCTCCACAGTTCACAAGGTGGTGCATTTGCAATCCCTGTCAAAATATTATTTTAAAATATTGTTGTTAATAATTAATTTAACTTTAACAAGTAATGTTCATACATTATATATTTATAAATAGCAGATCTGTTTCTATTATTTCCACCACAGCAATTCATAATGCAATGGAGTGAAGGTAAAGTGATGATACATAATCTCCTGCTCTTCCCGAAGTCCCCAAGCCCTTTGTCTATTCTGTTCTATACTCAGAACATGAAGTTAAATAACAAGAAAAGTTTTTTCTTGCCCTTAACTAGGAAAACTGATGGAAGAAGGGACTATCAATTTTATTTAAAGAGTTATATTTGTGAAGCAGAATATTTGCAGAATGAGGGAAACTTTAACAATTCTGACAATCCTTCATGCCTGAATCATACCAGACATAAAGGAGAATGACCAGATCTAGACTTTTAAATTCCAGCTCTTCTTTCATAACACCTCAGTGTATCTGCTCTCTTCAGTTTCCTGTTAGACTCCATATAATTTTCTTTGGTGATTGATACTCATCATTTCAGAACTGTACATTCCTATACAAAGTCAATTCAAGTGAGCTTCTGCTTATGCTACGGGGGCCTTGCATATTGAAAAGGACTGGGCTTATTCTTCAAAGGGCCTACTGTCCATCCTGGTTCTCATGAATAGATTATTTATTTTATGTTCTGGGGAGTAATATTTTTTTTAAAAAAAGTATTATAGAATTGTGGACATAATTATTACACCTGGGCATCTTGAGGGTTTGTGGAAAGTTATTCAATAGGAGACACTTGAATGAATGTAAATTTATTTACCAGAGAATGAAAATAGAAAGATGATCACTACTAGAAAGAAATAAAAGATACCAACAAATATCAAGAGAAGATAGGAACAGTAATTGTTTTATAGTCTGACACTTAAAAAAAAACATTTAATTTTTTACTGACAAAATGTGGGAAAGTGTAATATCCACATTCATTGCTGGAAAGAGTAGTCTGAAAAGACATTTTGTATTCACATGTACATGTGCATAATGAGCTAGCATAAGGAATATTTTTAAAACATACTGTAGAACAAAGAAAAAGCAAAGCAGTTCTAAGCACCAATTCAGTTTACAAAAGACAACTATTTGGAAAAAAAGTAAACAGCTTGGTGCCTTAAATGAGATGTGTAATGTCTATAAATATGGAGAAGATCATTAAAAGAGAATAAAGAAAAAGAAGAGCTACAAAAAATTAAGAGGGTAAAATCAAATGGATTTGGATGAGACAAATACAGATTTTAAAGCCAACTGGAAGCATGAATAATCCTGAGGAAACAAAACCAGTGACATGGATTATACACATAAAAAAGCCATCCAGCATTAAGAAAAAATGAATAAATAAATAAAAATAATGAAGAAGAACACCAAATTAATTATAATAAACATTAAAATGAAATAATTAACCACACAAAATGTACAGTTACCTAATTCTAAGCTAAAAACTAGATATAATAAAAAATCGACTAATGAGAAATTAATAAATATTTAGGAAACTTAAAGAAAAAACATTTTAAAAAGGTGCTAATATTTTAAAAGCTAAATTAAGCTAATCAGGAAAATATTTTTACTAAAGTAAATGGAACATAAAAAAGACTAAATTATTAAAAAATATAAAAAAATGGTATGCAACAAAACATTAAAAGAGATTTTTAAGAAGAGACTCTAATGACAATGTGAAAAGATTTTGGACATCTTTTTTTTTCATAAGAGATTATAAATAATTGAATAGAATTTAATAATTACAATACAATTAGAGATAATTTGTCAAAGCTTTTCACACAAAAGCCTTTAGTTTTAGATTATTTCAATACATATTTTTTTTGAATCTTTAAGGAAATAAATATTTCTTAAAGACAAACTATTTCATTAATGAAAAAGAGGTAATATTATGGAATGTGATTTATGAAGCAACAAAATGTTGATGCCATAGTATGACACTTATAGAAAAATCTTTTCATAAACTATCTTAGTAAAGATAAAAATGTCTACAATAGATAAAACTAAACATCTATCTAATTCAGAGCTTTTTCTTTTTTGCTCAAATATAAAAAGATATAGAAAGTTTAAGACTAATAAGAATAGTTTCAAGTGATGCCAAAATATCTTCAACTAATTAAAAATGAAGATACTTTTTAAAATTAATAATGGATACTTAATAATTTAGAGAGTATTTCTTCATTAAAATATTGTTATATGAAATAATTGAAGATTTTATTTCAATGATAAAATATGAGTGCAATTTCTTTAAAATATTAATCAAATGTTCAAGGATGATTATTAATAATCATTTATAAATTATCTAGAAGGTCTAATGACTGTCATAATGTATGATAAAAATAAGAATTAAAAGTGATATAAAAAAGAATATATAGATAGTTGTGTTAGTCAGCTTTTCATTGCTGTGACCAAAGACCTGTGAAAAAACTACATAAAAGATTAAACATGTTTTTGGCTCATGGTTTCAGAGGATTCTGTCCATGATAGGCTGGCTCCACTTCTTTAGACAAGGAAGAAAATCATGATGGCAGAAGGGTGGAGAAAATCTGTTCACTTTATGACAGGAAGTGGGGATAAAGAAGGGAGGGAAGGACCAGAGAAAAGAAGTGCCCTTCCAGGGTACACACCCAATGACTTACTTCCTCCAACAAGGCCCCACGCTCCTATAGTTTCCATCAACCCAGAATAATGTCACTAACCAAGAACTCATCATTAGTTAAATCCACTAATGAGGGCAGAACACTCCTGAATTATCTACTGCTACAGGGCCCCACCTCTGAACATTACAGCATTTGGGGTCAAACCTTCAACCCATGAGTCTTTGAGCAGAATTCCAGTTCATATCATCATCATTTTAGACATTTAGGAAAATAAGTAAGGGCCTTTCATGATTTAATAAAGTGACTGGTAGGGGATGGGGATATAGCTCAAGAGATAAGGTGCTCGCCTGGCATGCGCGGGGCGCTGGGTTCGATCCTCAGCACCACATAAAAAAATAAAATAAAAATGTTGTGTCCACCAAAAACTAAAAAATTCTCTCTCTCTCTTTAAGAAAAAATAAATAAATAAAGTGACTGGTGGCAGGGTGCAATGTCACAGGCCTGTAATCCCAGTGGCTTGGGAGGCTGAGGCAGGAGGATCACAAGTCAAAATCCAGCTTGAGTGACTTAGGGAGGCCCTAAGCAACCTTAGCAAGACCCTGTCTCAAAATTTAAAAAAAAAAATAGGGTTGTGGATAAGGCTCAGTTTGTGAGCCTTATCCACAACCCTATTGTGGATCATCTCTTTCTTCTACCAAAAAGAAATGCTTTTTATTCTACTTTTTTGGGATGAATAAGTCATGTCAGAAGATAGAAGGTAATATAAGTCATGTAAGAAGACAGAAGATGGGTGGAAGATAATTCTATGTATTCTAGTTTCATAACCTATTAAAAGTTATGGGAAAGAGTAGTAAAGGGATTTAAGATAATACAAAGTGCATAGAAATGATCTGTGTATAGGGTACACTTTAAAAGAAGAAAGCTTCAACATTTTATTATATATACATATTCATTAAAATTTTCCTGAGTTTAAAAGAAATCATTGTTACCAAACTACATTTATATTCCAAATTGCAAATCTTAATTTTTTGGCTTGTTAGGTATTTGAATATTTCCTTGTCATCTTTCTTACTCTTTATTTCTCCCCTTTTTCTTGATAAAACTATTACAAAGTTCAACTACAGGAATTGGTAATTGCAATGCTAAGGTAATTTAAAAAAAAATGAAAATATAGAACTGTAACACTTTGAAACTTTCCTTCTTATATTAAAATATATATAATATAGCTATCATTCTTATAAGAGAAATATATTTATAAAAAATCAAATTCTTAGTACACTCATGAGACATATGAATATTTAAGTATTTAATATTTTATTTGAAAATGACATTTTGAAAGCACTTAGCAGAGAGTCTTGCAATTTAGTCATGTATCCAACACTTACACATTCTTGATTTAACCCACCTCAGGTTGAATTGGTTGTTGGCTATGAATTTCTGTGCAGTACTGTTAATAGTTTATCTGTAAATATATTACTTTAATTTTTAAGTAAAAATATCTTCATCTATTAATTAAAAAGAAAAAAATCAATGGAAACTAACTAAAATTTAAGTGACTAGAACTTAGTAAGCAATGATTTACACTTATGTTAGTACTAGTGGTAGTGATATAGATGAATATGTCAGTTATTTATTGAAGTAGTAATAATTTTTAAGCAGTGAAAGAATCACAATGGTTTTTTTCTCTATCAGTTTGCTTAACATTATTCACAAATATTTAGCCATGCCTTCCTTATCTTCCACATTACAACCACAGTAACTTCTGCATTACTTGAATAATATTCAGATTATAAGACTGAGTACTTTCTTCCTTGTTTATTTTAAGAGTGAAGAGAATCAAATTAAATAATCCAATAAGAACACATTGTAAAAGTCTCAATAAATATGAGGAATATATTTCAGACTGATAAAATCAAGTATGTGTTATTAATATATTTCTTTTTTAAATTTTTGTTTTTTTATTAAATTTTTTAATAATAAATGACAGCAGAATGCATTACAATTCTTATTACACTTATACAGGACAATTTTTCACACCTCTGGTTGTATATAAAATATGTTGATACCAATTCATGTCTTCATACATGTACTTTGAATAATGATGTCTATCACATTCCACCATCCTTGCTAATACCCACCCCCTCTCTTTCCTCACTCCCCTCTTCCCTATCTAGAATTCATCTTTTTCTCCCATGCTCCCCATCCCAACTGCACTATGTGTCAGCCTCCTTATATCAGATAAAATATTCAGCATTTGTTTTTTTGGGATTGGCTAACATCACTTAGCATTATCTTCTCCAATGCCATCCATTTACCTGCAAATGCTATGATTTTATTCAATTATATTGCTGAGTAAAATTCCATTGTGTATACATGCCACATTTTTTTTTTATCCATTCATCCACTGAAGGGCATCTGAGTTGTCTCCACAGTTTAGCTATTGTGAATTGTGCTGCTATTAACATTGATGTGGCTGTGTCTCTGTAGTATGCTGTTTTTAAATCTTTTTTGTATAGACTGAGGAGAGGGATAGCTGGGTCAAATGGTGGTTCCATTCATAGATTTCCAAGGAATCTCCAATTTCCATATTGGCTGCACCAATTTGCAGTCACAACAGCAATGTATGAGTGTACCTTTTCCCCCCACATCCTCGCCAACACTTACTGGAGTTTATCTTCATAATAGCTGCCATTCTGACTGGGGTCAGATGATATCTTAGAGTAATTTTGATTTGCATTTTTCTAATTGCTAGAGATGATGAACATTTTTTCATCTATTTGTTGCTTGATTGTATCCTCTTCTGAGAATTGTCTGTTCAGGTCAGTAGCCAATTTATTGATAGGGTTATTTATTTATTTATTTATTTATTTATTTTGGTGTTTAGCTTTTTGTGTTCTTTATATACCATAGAGATTAGTGGTCTATCTGATGTGTGAAGGGAAAAAAATTGCTCCCAAAATGTAGGCTCTCTTATCACCTCACAAAAAAAAAAAACAAAAAAAAACCATTTTATTGTAGACAACAAATAATGCAAGTCACTTAGATTTAGATACTTGAGGCAAAATAAAAATGAAAGAAGCTAGACTTTGAGTACCATACTAAGTGATTTTTTGTTTATTCATTTGTTTTTGCTCTACTAGGGATACTAGGGGCTGAACCATGGGCTGTGGATGCTAAACAAACACCCTACCACTGAGTTACAACCTACACATTTTTTATTTTATTTTGAGACAGAATCTTGCAAAATTGCCCCAGTTGGCCTAGAACTTGATAGCCTCATGCTACAGCCTGGGTATTTGGGATTTGCAAGTATACAACACTGCACCTGGGATTAAGTAATTTCTTTCTTTCTTTCCTGCTAGGCAAGTGCTTTACCACTGAGCTGCAACTCCGGTCCACTAAGTTATATTTTTAATTGAAGTTTATTTTAATCTTATTTATTTCTTGACATAGATACTTATAAATTTTACTTTTCAATGCCTATAAACAATAAACAAAGTGAATGTGAGCAATATATAGCAAGAAACACAAAGTTTATACTTAGCGAATTGCTCTCTCTTTTTTAATATATATATATATGTATTTTATTTCTCAGGGGTACTCCCACTATCAAAACATGCTGGGGTCATCTTTTAGAAAAAATATCATCAGAACAAATTATTGTATTAATTTTTGTTATGTTAAATAAAATGCTTAATGGCTGCTAAAATAAATTACGTTCACTTAGAAGGAACATTTTGGAATCACTAAGAGTATTAGTTTAAAATATATCCTTAGACAAAAAGGAAGAATTTCCTATGCAGTGGCACATGCTTGTAATTCTAGCAAAGTGGGAGACTGAAGCAGGAGTGAGAACCTCTTTAAAAATAAAAATTTAAAAGGATTGGGAATGTGGCTCAATGATAAAGAATCACTAGGTCCAATCCCCAGTACCAAAAAAAAAATATATAGTACAATGAACTTTATCCATTTTATGAAAATAATATTTCAAATATGTACTGATTTTCTATAAAATCCAGAGGAAGACAAAGTTAAGAAAATTTATTTGATAATGAATTTGGTTATTTTCATACTTATTCTGTTGAAAGTACCTTCATTTTAAAACAAAGTAAATATAACTGAAAATGACTTGATATGAATTTGAAGGTCTAGAGTTTTATTAAGAGATTAAGAGTGAAGTAAGATATATTTTAAACTTCTTAGAAGAAAACTGCTTTAGTTAGGATGGTATTACAAATATCTTTTATTAAAAATTATATATAGCATCAAATCAAATTTTTCAAAATGTCAAAACACCTTTCTTTGACAATAGATTTTAACTTACTGTGGTATTTATGCACCAATAATTCCCAAGTGATTTTTTTCTTCAAAAAGCACTTGCAAAACATATTTTCTTCTAAGGACATAATTTATTAAGAAAGGAAGAGTTTAAAAATGAATAAAACTTATGATTAGTTGTCCTGTAATATCTGTTCTTTAGGTATCATCATTATTGGGCAAATTTGCCAAAAGTGACAAAAATGTAAATCAAACTAATTAAAGAAGAAAAAAACAGGAATTAATTAAAGGATGTTGGCACACTTCAAAAAACTGAATTATAAAACCAAAAAGTGATACTGGTAAAAGTCTGAAACCAGGAATTTCTCCAGGATTTCAGTGACTAGACCCCAAAATTTAGGCCTCTCTATTTATCATTTACTAGCAATTTTTATTCTGCCAAATGCATTTCTCCATACCACTAAAATTGTTTTAGATCTTATATGTATTTAGCAAATCTAGTTCAGAATTATTAGATGAAGTTTCTGGCTTGGATTGAGTTACATGTTGAAAATTGTACCTGTCAATAAAATGAGATGTTCCATCTCCCAACATATCATTATGCCTAAAGAAGAATTCCCATTCAGCACACATGTTGCAGGTTATAGGAAGCAGAGAGAGGGGGAAAAGGAAAAGGAAACAGTATTCTTTGGAAAAAAGAGGGAGCTTGGTAATAAAATAGAAATTTCATCAATAAAATCTGTGAGAAAATTAGATGAGTTTTAAACCTAATTTCTACACTCAGGAAAACTTTCAATATAGTTGAGGATATTGCTAGAACATACCATGGGAAAAAATAAGAAAATGTAATTTACTCACTTTAATAGAGATTATAAATGTCATAAGAATTTGAAGAAGTGGGGACCAAGTTTTTCCACAGCTAATGGATTGAACATTATTGAAAGTGTGGTATTTGTAATGAATCTTAAACACTGATGACAGCTGTTGATGCTAAGAAGGTAACCTCTGGTGGGTGGCAACTCAATAGCCTTGTACCTTGAGCATTCATTAGGCTTTTAATTCCAAACCATGTGCCCTTTTATTTTCTCCTTCACCAATACCTGGGGAATATATGTAAAATTTGATCATTTATTTTCTTTTTTTTTTAATCAAGGGATTTGTGCTTGTATGTGTGATGCCTAAGTGATAAGAAGAAGAAAAAAAATATGAAAAGGAAAGAGGACAAAATAGCAAAGTCTTAACATTATAATTTAAATATCATATATACAAAAACTAAAGCAGGAAAGATACATGCATTGATTCAATTTTGATTGCTTGCTGGTAATAATTTTAATCATGTTTTAAACCTTTCATCTATTAACAAATTTTAAGAAAAAGTTTTGTACACACACACACACACACACACACCCCTTAGGAAAGTCCAAACTAAAATTAAATCTTAGTAAGTATATGTGAATGCTGTACTTTCTACTTAATTTGTAGTAAACCTAGTATTTCTGTAATAAATGAAGTCTATATTAAAAAAAAAACATTAATCTTGCACCCTGTGTCTCCAAATCTTTTCTTAATCCAGAAATAACTGAAAAGATAATCTTATTCCTAACTTTCTAAAAGTATTTATGTAGATACATATTTATATATAGTTTGTATAAACATGCAGTTGTTATAATTTACAATGAGGCTATAATATACAACATGCTTGTATTTTTAATTTAAATTCATGGAGTCTTTTGAAATTGGCAGGTAGATCAGCCTCTTTGTTTTTAATATGTATAGTGTTCTATGTATCAAAAGTATCATGATATTTTATGAATATTCTACATATAGCAAATGGTCTCATGTTTTATTATATACTTTTGTAAATTAAAAAAATCTAAAATTAAAATTGCTGAATATCTTTACTTAAAATTTTGACGGACTATCATGCTGGGTACCAAAGTGGTCTAAATAATTCATACTTTCACCAACTTTGAATATTCCTCTGTCTTTGCCTGGAAAGACTCAAATTTAGATGCTTGGGAGTAAGTGTGACTAAGATTACTGTAAAACCAAAAGAAGAACGTTTTGAAAAATGTACTAGTCAATCTCTACTGCTTATCTTAAGTTACATCTCTAAGATCTATTTTTATGTAAATTAGTAACATTTTCAATTGGACAATGAAAACACCAGGGATATTAAATGAAAATGTTCCAGAAGTAAATAAATAGGCAGATTTAAGAAAGAGGAAAGAAGGGAAGTATTTGTTCCTGTATTGCAATTAGAGCTTCACAACTAGTTTATCTTGTGACTTAGTCATTTAAAATCTCTGTGCCTCAGTTTCCTAATATGTACAAACGAGTTCAGTCTGTGTATGTGGGAAAATCCCATTCATAGATGCTTTTTAGTGAAATTTCATGAAGCTAGTAACACAGCAACTTTGTTCATAAAATTATATTGTTTTGTTATGACATGATGATACACTACAATTTCTCTCCTTGCAATTTCTGACCCTTCAAAATGGAAATAAAAGTAGAGGAGATGGAAATGTGATTAATTGCAGTAGAGGAAAAAGTCTACAATGAAACAAACAATAAATGTCAGTAGTTCTATGAATACGTGGACTGAAAACTAAGAGGAAAAAAAAGTCTAAAATTTTACAAGAAAAGGGCCTAAAAATTGACAATTATAAAAACAAATGTTTAAAATATAGTAAAATGGCGCAGTCCAGTAGCACACAGCTATAAACACATCTACTCAGGAAGTTGAAACAAGAGGATCACAAATTTTATACCAGCCTGAGCAATTTAACCCAGTCTATTCAGCCTATCTGAAAATAAAATTAAAAGGGGAGGAGGCAGTTGGAGATGTAGCTCAGTAGTAGACTATCCCTATGTTCAATTCCAAGTACAGCAAGAAATAAAAATAATTTTTAAAAGTAAGTAATATCAACGTTTACTTGCAGCATTAGTTGATATTCTTTGGTACCTGGGTTTAGCTGACATTAAAGTCATTCATATTTCTAAATATGAATCATATTTCTAAATATGAATCATATTTAGAAATATGATTCAGAAATATCATTCATATTTCTAAATATGAATCATAATTAATCTGAGTCATGTAAACAACATCTCAGGCATCAATCTACTGTTCATGCCATATACTATTCAATCATTTTGAATTTTTAAACCCCTTAGAAATTTAAATTTGCAAACTATGACTTACAATTTAATATAACACTAGCAGAGGAGTTCCCGTAGAGAGCAAGAAACTTTTTGCATAGGAATCACACCATAATTAATATTAAAATATTGAGAAATACTGTAGTTATATGGGTGATCATTCTTTATAAGTATACACACAGTATCAATTTCCTTTAAAAAGTACATCATGAAAAAAGGAATTTCTAAATATTGATGTAAAAGGCACAATAAAAATCTTTATCCTGGTGGAAATAAAGCCAAAGATTCTATATTAATACAATTGTAATAACTAAGGTTTTATTTAATTTACCTGGCTCTAAGATTCATATTAGAGAATATGATTTGTGCTTATGTATTTTTGTCTGTCTGAGTCAATCATAGATAAATAAATATATCCCAAATCTGTGTTTAAATAAGATATCTTACTACATAAACTGTATTAATGAAACAATACACTGCATTATTTTCATTTTATTTGTTTTGTTTTGTGGGAGTCGGCTTTAAGTTTTGGGTTATGTTTTGGTTCTGGAGATGCAATGAACCCAGGGTCTCTTGCACTCTGGCCAAGTACTCACTCTATACTGAGCTAATCCCCAGTCCCCATTATTATTATTATTAACATTATCATATGTCTTCAGAAACTGACAACTTAGTTGGCCAAATCTGACCTTAGTAGAATAAAAATAGGCATGATAAAAAGCTTTGGAAGTTTAAAAAATTCTAATACATTATCCAAATAAATAACGAGCTTGATTGTTGTCAACACATTAAGTTATTAAACTGAATTAATAGCTGTGCAACATTGTAATTATATTCACCTAAGGTACAAATATTGACTAACTCTAGTGCCTGGAATCCTACTAAAATTATGTGAAAACATAGATTAACATAATCTGTCGTGACATAGCAGTTAGTGACAGGCAGAAATTTAAATTGAATTTTTTGTTCTTATTCATAATTATACAGCTATTTCTATAACTCCTGTGTGTGTATGATATTCCAAGGCAATTACCACAAGTAGCTGAAAATATTGAAATGTCTTAGAGCCATTTATTACTATTCAAAATAAAAATATGGAGCATTTTTAATTGCAAAATACTGCAATAAGAGTTAGTGATAAGCAATACTGAGAAAAGTTATAGAATGGGGATTTACAGAGCTTACAGTTTAATGTAAGGAATATAAATTAACCCCCACCACAAACACACCCATACACACACACAGAAATAGAATTTAAATATGCAACTGCAAAATGAGAAAAATAGAAGGTGCTATCAGAACATGTACAAAAATACTCATCTAGATTTTGGTAGTCCCCTAAAGCTTTCTGAGAGGAAAGTGGTAAAAACAAGTGATGGTTGTACCCACCACCAAATTTTAGTACAAACACCTCTTGTCTATTTAATATCTTGTGTTTTACAGTATAGATCCAAATTTTCAACCCTAGGCAGAGTTTTCATTTTACCCTCAAGACCTTTGTCTATAGACATTCTGGAATTGCCATTTAGCACTCATGCTATTTAGTCTCTTAGAATTCAATGATGAGCAGAGTTACTTCAGGAGATGTCCTGAATACAAATATCAAAGCAACGAGGTAAAATGTATTTTAGTACTATGAATCAAGAAGAAGTTAATACCTTGAAAAACACTAAAATATCTGAGTATAAAATATAGAAACTGGAAAAGAGGCTATAGAAATATCAAAAAGGCTGTTTTTAAACAGTTTGATACAGAAGAGAAAATTATATTTACATAACACCTAATGGGGAATAGAGTATAAATTTAGTAAATTCTATGCATGATTTGGTTTAAAAAAAACTACATTAACTTTAACAATCAGCAAATAAAAATGTATCTCTGAAGATTCTCACACTTTCTCTTATTAACTCTGAGGAAACCAAATTGTTGTAGGCTGGGCACTGTTGTGGAGAGAACCATGTAGTGAGAAACTGGAGTCTCAGAGCAACAGTTAATAAGAAAGTTAGACCAGCCAACAAGCCTGTGAGGAGCTTGATAGTGGAACATTCAGCCTCAGTCAAATCTTAAGAAGACGGAAGCCTTGACTGGAGGTTGGAGCCACAACAACTGAGATAAACCACTCCCTGTTTCCCGGTCAAAAAACCTGTGAGATAATACACTTTGTTTTAAGTTATTTTGCTTGTGGATAATATATCGCACAGTAATTGACAACTCAAACACAATGCAGATGTATACCAATGGGAAAGTTGATACATAAATTCTGTAAATATTCACACACAATGTAACATTGCACAGTAATTAAAATATTAATGAATGAAGTACTGTTGCCCCAAATAATATGACATCTCACAGATTGAGTGAGAAACAGAACAAGCCAGAACAAAAAGAGCACGTATAATGGAATTCTTTTCAAATTATGTATAAAAATATTAAGCGAAACTAATTTATGTCAAAGGAAATCAAAATCCTAATTGTCTTTGGCCTCTTGGAGGATCCTTGTTAGAAGCCAGAAACACTATATCAAAGATACATGCTAAGGTATTTGCACCTGGTACATTAAGAACAATTAAGCCGTCTTTACAAATAGCATTTGCATCTGTTATTGTATGTATGATTTATTATAATGAAATAAATTTTATTAATAACATAACAGAAAGGGGTGTCTTTAAAATATTATGATGGAAATAAATATTGTATTATATTTGATTGCTCAAGCAGTACACATGGTGTGATGATGGAATAGAGCACAGATCACTGAATTTTTTTTTTAATAAAACAATGTAAAAAGAACCAAGAGCAAATTTCTATGGAGGCCAGAATCATCAAAAGAAATCAAGGGAGTGCCATATCATGAAAAATGTACTTTGGGTTTCTCTTGATTTAAAGGGAGAGGTCAACTGTATCATATACTGAGTATTGTCAGGTAAGCAAGAATGGAGTAGCATTTATTCAGGCTACTAACAAAGTGATCATTGCTGACCTTGAAGAAGCTAATTTTCTGAAGTAAGGGTGAACTAGGGGCATCTTTATAAAGATCTTGTGCAGAACTTATTTTCAATTCGTGATATAAAATAGAAACAAATTTAAGTAAGTTTCGGCTTGTCATAAGATCTTTTCTCTAATTATATATTGCAGGCCATCTGAACACACAAGAACCTGTCATACTTGGATCGGTAAAATAAAGTTGAATTCAGGCAAACAACCTGTTATTGTCAAAATGATGCCAAATACCTCTTTAGAGTGAATGTGATATTTTTCAACGAGTTATATTGGTGTCATATGGCTACAGTTACAAAGTTTCTATCCCAGGCATACAGTGCTTTTACAAACTGTAAATAGGCTTGCAGGTATGTATTATCAAGCCCTCCCCACACCATGAAAATTACTCTTCCCTATATGCAGGTAGAATATAGGAAGCTCAGTGACATCATACTTGGTATTTCTCTTATTTCCCATTTCAAAATTACAAAGTGAAAAACTGCTTTCTTGAAAAGAAAGGAGAGACTATTTTGGGAAAACATTAGTTATTTTATTATTTTATTAGTGAATTGTAGTTTATCTATTTTCCAAAAGCACTGATCTTTACACAGGTAAATAACCCAGGAATTTATTTCTACTCCCAAATGCCAAAATACTCTTTCATCTATCATGAAAAAATAGGGGGTAAAATATAATGGAATAAAAGAAGGATAGTAGGTGAAATGACATACATTGCTATGGGTCACAGGTAGGTGAAGGAGATAAGTTAAAGCATTTCACATAATAAAATAAGCTCTAACTTAGCATTCAACAACAAAACTATGTGATATGGAGTCAGATGTAGCTGTGAAGGTTCTTATTCTAGTTAATGTTCTATAATCAACTATTTAATGGACTAGCTAATGGACTAGACTTCTTTCAGATGTAATGTGCTATTAAAATTAGGAAAAATATTTATTAGATTATTGAAACACAATAAACACGTCACTTGAATGTTTATAGTGTTAAATAAAATTTATGTTGCATACATGCATGAATCATAACATGTACACATTAATTAACCTACTTATATTGCTGATGCCTGTACATTATTTAGTTAAATTTCTTATGTCTTGAAAGGAAGTCTGCATTTATCATTGTTCCATGGTTTTGTGATGCAGGCAACAGGAAGACTGTTGCTCAGAGAGGTGGGTAACAGAGGGAATTCAGTGAAATTCAATACTGGAAAATCAGAGTCTCCTGGAGTCTCAGAAATTTGAGTCCATTGAAAGAAAAAGAAAGAAAAACATACATTCTAGCCAAGCCAGCTATGGCAGTGGTTCTGGTTCACCGCAGAAGGAAAGGGTGATACAAATACATCTGAGAGAGACACAATAGACAAATTTGATACAGAACAATCTGTATATCCGTAAAGCATTTTGAACTTAGCTAGGTTCTGAGGCTGCACAGTGAACTGGTGTCCCCAAAATGTTCTATCTGTCTCTACTGTCAAGGGTAGAACTCAGATATGAGCCATCCTGAGGAGGCCTTGTTGCACCTTGCTGACACGGAGGCCAGGAGATTGTAGCAAACATTGCCAGCCTGGCACATGCTTACCATATGGCTTAGGGTGTACCTAACAAACCATGAGTGGGACAGGCACAGAGAAAATGATGCCTTGCGATAGTCAAGTTTAAATTTGGAAGGGACAACAACTTTCTTCCCCATCCAGTCTGGTAGCTCATGTGATGAGTTGAAGTTAGTCAGGAAAATAAATAGATGGTTGGAAATACAGTCAGGGACTAAGGCCAGGAAGGCTGTGTTCATGGTCAGTAGCATCCTTGGAAGGATTGTCTCCCCTGCTCTAAAATTATAATTCTTGGGAGATTATTGAGATCCAGACTCACAGCAGAGATTGACATCTTCCTGGTCCCAATAGCATGTTGGTCTGACCTCTCCAGAGCAGATAGCATCTCACAAAGTCTATAAGTCCTGGTTAGAACTAAGCCTTGGCCACAGGAACTGCCCTCTTAGAACTCTGCCTCAACACTACTTTGGGAGGGCATCATTTTGGTCTCTGGAAAAAAAAATTGACATTACTTCCCATTGCATCTTGTCTTACACTGGTGGGAAGAGAAGCTGAGAGCTATTTCAACCAGCTTCAGTTTGCATGCTCTCTCTCTCTCTCTCTCTCCATTCAAACTTCATTGATACTTTAATATAGAAAACAGATACTTTAATATAGAAAAGAAAATGTAAAGGAGGATAGCTGTGCATAGGCAGTGACTATCCATCCTTTTTGATAGTTTTGACAACTTCACTGGAGATGATTCTTTCATATTTTATTAAGCCTATTTTTCCTTTTCTTTTCTATTTTGTGTGTGGTCTTACTGTGTTGATTGATCAAATATTTGTTTTTTAATATTTTTTAGAAATTTTTGTGATAGTTAATTTTACTCATCTTGTCTTTTGGTGTATCGGGTTTTGTGATTGTTTATATTTTTATTATTTTTTTCTTTATATATTTTCCTATTCTGTTACCAATAGCCAATTATCTTGTTCTCTCTTTCTCCATTTACATTTTTTTTCTCATTTTAACCAGTCATTTCATTGCAGATATTAGAACCGTGGTTGCCATAGTTGACACTCACAGGTTTATGCCAGATCTTGTTCATGGTGATTTGTTGTTTTTGCTATTGGCAATTGCTGGCCTCATCATGCCTGTTTTGTAGTAAACAGTGTTGTAGATGTTATAGTAGGCCCCAGGTATTTATTTTAATGCTGTATATTGGTTGCTTTTTTTGTTGCTATGTTTTTGTTGTTGTTGCTATTGTTTGCATCCCACATTTCTGTGAGGGTATGGAAATCTACAGGGAAAATACAGATTCACAGAGATTGTTGCTGAAATCCAGCCAGGAAAGAGTGCAACTTTCTCTACAAAGAAACTGCATTCAAACTTCAATGATACTTAAATATAGGAAATAGAAGAGACAAAAATCCCAAACAACAATTCCAAACTAACAGCCCTAGCCCATACCTGAGGGTATGGGGGTCCCTCAGATCCCTCTTATGGATATCTACTTCTACATCAAATATAAGCAAATTAACACAAAGGCTGTTGACATAAAAATCTATGATGGGTCTTTATCTAGAACACTCTAGGACACATTGACAAGAGAAGGTTCTGACCCCAAAAGGCCCCCACAAAATAATGGAAGAAAAATTTATATCAACAGATGTATAAATTCCAAAATAGTAATAAAATAAATATTATAAACATCATCTCCTAAAGTATATAATTTATCAGCAACTGTCTCCACAGATGTTAATGTGGAAGAAATTCAGATAATGGATTTAAAAAATGATTACGAAAATGATCATGGATTCTAAGACAACAAAGAAAAATACTGAATTAAGGAAGTAAGTATAGGATTTGAATGAGAAATTCAACAAGGAAATAGAGATATTAAAAAGAACCAAACAGAAATATTGGAAATGAAAAACAATCAAATAAAATGTTCAGTTGAAAGTCTCTCTAATAGAGTAGAATATGCTGAAGACAAAATCTCGGTGCTGGGAGACCAACTCGCTGGCCTTAATATCCAAACAATGTTAAATAGGTAAACACCACCAAAGTATAAAAATAATCAGGGACAACATTCAGAGACCAAATGAATAATCATTGGGATTGAAGAGGGTTGTGATATGACATGGATAAAGTCTTAAGGGAAACAATAGCCGAAAAATTTCCAAATTTTGAGAACTATATGGACATACAGATAGAGGAGAATTTCAGAACCCCAGATACATAAGATTAAAAAAAATTCAATAGAACTTATAATTAAAATGCTTAACATATTAAGAAAAAGCATACCATTTTTTAAAACCCAGGATAAAAGCATCAGGTCACATTTAGAAGTAAATCAATCAAAATTACTTCTGATTTCTTAGCATAAACTCTAAAATCCAGGAAGGCTTTTAATTATGTTTTCCAAGTCCTGAAAGAAAATAAATGTCAATCAAGATTGCTATATTCAGCAAAGCTAACCTTAAGAATCAAAGATAAGTCAAAATCTTCCAAAATAAGCAGAAAATTAAAAGAATCTGTGACTACTGAATTGGCACTTGAGAAAATAATTCAAAGAAATACTTTATGCAGAAGAAATAAAAAAATAGATCACAGAGTTCAAAAATGAAAAAAAAATCCAGTTTGAAGAGTATTTAAGCAAATGAGCAGCAAGACCAAAATAAACATAAACAATAACTCAAAATGGCAGGAAGCAATAAATCTCTCTATAATATAACATTGAATGTAAATGATCTCAACTTTATGATTCAATGGCATAGTCTGCAAGAATGAATGAAAAAATAAGACTCAACCCTATGTTGTTGGCAAGACATACACCTTAAAGGCAAAGACAGCCAGAAGCAGAAAATGAAAGAATGGCTATTGATATATCATTCAAATGGAGTCAGAAAACAGGCAGTGGTAGCTAGCTACTCTAATAAACCAACAAAGGAGACTTGAAGCAAAATTAATCAGAAGAGACAAAGAAGATCACTTCATACTGGTAAAGAGAACAATTCAACAAGAAGGAATAACAATAATAAATACTTATACCCTAAATGTTGTTGCTTCTAATTAGATAAAAGAGACACTTCTTGAATTGAAGATTCAGAGAGGTCCCAGTAAAATAATACTAGATGATTACAACACATCTTTCTCCCCAACAGGGAAGTCTTCAAACTTGAATTTAGTGAAGACTATTTGGAATGAAAAAAATATGATAAAACAAATGGAGTTAAGAGACATATATAGAATATTTCATTCAACAAATAAATATTCTTTCTTCTCAATTGCTAATTGGACTTTCTCCAAATGAGACCATATTTAAATCACAAAGCCACTTTTAGCAAATATTTAAAAAAGATATAATTCTTTGCATTTTATCTGATCATAATGGAAATTATGTTAATTATGTTAATTAAAAACTAGAAATTAACAACAAGAAACCTACAGAAACTCTATAAATACATCAAGTTTAACAATACACATTTGAATGACTTGTTAATGTAAAAAATCAGGAGAGAAATTTTAAAAATTCTTAGAATCAAACAAAAAGAGTGACACAAAATACCAGAACTTCTGGCACAATATGAGGGGGGTTTCAAGAGAAAAAGTTTATAGCAATGAAATTCCAGGACCTGAAAATCATAAAGTTTACAGATAAACAACTTAATGCTGCATCTTGAGACTCTTGAAAAATAATAACAAACCAATTCCAAAAATGGTAGAAGGAAAGAAATAATTAGGATCAGAGTGAAAATCAATAAATCTGAGAATGAACAAACAGTACAAAGGATTGGGTGAGACAAAGAGTTCTTTGAAAAGGTAAATGAGATTGATAAGACCTTATTCAAACTAACAGAAAGAGAGAAAAGCCACATTAATAAAATTAAAAATAGAAAAAGATAAGTCACCCCAGACATCACAAAAATTCATAGGATCATTTAGGGACTCTTTTTAAAACTTTTATTACAATAAATTAAAAAACCTAGAAGATATTCATACATTTCTAGATACCTATGATCTGTCAAAATTCAATCAAGAAGACAAAATATAAACAGAATTATAACTAGTAATGATAGAAAAGCAGTAATAAAAAGCCCCACAAAAGGTCAAGCTCAAGACTAGAAAGATTCTCTGCTGAATTGTATCATAACTTTAAAAAAGAACTAATGTCAATATTCCTCAACTCATTCCATGGAATAGAAAAGGGGGGATTGCCGCGACCCCTCGCCGGCAAGGGAAAACACGACACAGGATTCTTCTTTCAGCAGTTTATTCAGGCCTTGATTCATGTATCATCTTCTAGTGACCCGTCGCCGAGCGCCCAAGCACAGCCTAATAAAGCCTCCAGCATACCAATCTTAAGCTGCCACGTGGACCTTTCTCATAGGGTGGTAAGGGATTGCGTGCCAATTCTCCATATTAGGAGTTGTTTATCACAGGCCACAGTGGAAGCCGGCGCCATCTTCTAATGGCGGCCACGGTCTAATTAGAACGGCTCACCACAGGGGATTGCTTCCAAATTAATTCTATGAATCCAGTAACACTCACATGCCACAATCAGGAAAAGACAAATCCAGGAAAGAATACTAAAGATCAGTATCTCTGATGAACTTAGATCCAAAAATTCTTAATAAAGTATTAGCAAACCATATACACAAACATATTAAGAAGACTGTACATCAAAACAACATTTTTTTTTTAATCCCAGGAATGCAAGTATGTTCTAACATAAACCTATTAACAAATGTAGTTCTCCAATACAAATTGAAGTAAGAACAAAAATCATATAATTATATCAACCAAGGAAGAGAAAGCCTTTGACAAAAGTCAGCAACCATTAATAATTAAAACACAGGAGAAAACTCTCCCATGTTCATAGATAGGTTGAGTTAAAGATTGTTAAAATTGCTATACTACCAAAAGCAATATGTAGATTTAGTGCAATTTCCGTCAAGATTACATTCTTGCCAGAATGAGAAAAAAAAAAGTCTTAAAATTCATGTGGAAGAATAAAGACCACAGAATAGCCAACGAAAAATTTTGAGTCAAAAGAGCAATGCTGGAGGCATCACAATACCTGACTTATACTACAGAGCTGTAGTAACAAAAACCCCACAGTACTTGCATAAAAGTAGACACATATACCAGTGGTATGGAATAGAGGAGAAAAAATCCATACACATATGCCATCTAATCTTCATAAAAGAGCCAAAAACAATCACTAAAGAAAAGACAGTCTTTTAAAAACAAAAAATAATACTGGGAAAACTGGTTATCCCTAAGTAGAAGAATGAGATTACATTCCTATCTCCCACCTTGCATAAAATTCAACTCAAAATGGATCAAGTCCTAGGAATTAGACTAGAAACTATATAACACATAGTAGAAAACATAGGGTCAACACTCCAAGTATAGGCACAGGAAATGATGTTTTCAATAGTACCCTCAAGTTTGGAATGTAAGGCAAATTGTTAGAGACAGCATCAAATTAAAAAGCTTCTGCATATCAAAAGAAATAATTAAGAGTAAGATTCCACCAGGAAATCAAGTTTGTATTAAGTTAAAATAAACTAAATGTTACTATGGAGATGAAGAGGAGAGTAATGTGCATTAAAAACTAAGGATATTTGTGTCATAAATGCCACCAAGTTTAGTGATAATTGAAAATATATATGGGTATAAGAGAGAGGAATGTGACATGGATAACTTTTTGCTTATGATATTGGCAGCATGGTGATACCACTTGTAGTTCTGGAAAGAATAATCTATTAGTTTAGGAAGGTTGAAAATCTGAATTTAGAACTGATTTGTTAGCTTTGAAGTGTGTTTCAACATTGATGAGATGTCAACAAGTAACTGCATATATAAGCCTAAAGTTCAGAGTAAATATCTGAATTGGATACATAAACTTGAGTAGAGGAAAGAGACCAGGAATGAGGGGAGGGGAAGAAGGAGGATTCTATGGAGGGTTATTTTTTATATTGGTAATGTGCTAATATGTAACAAGAAATACTACCATATGTACAACTACAACACTCCAATAATAAATGTGGAGATCAAAAGAAAGAAAGAAATCACCTGCATATATATGGAAATTGAAATTATTGTTATTGATGGGTCAACTCATGGAAGGAATATTGAGTGTGATAAAAACAGAACATTTACTTGTATTTGAGAAACTAAGTTGAAGTACATGAATAAGCAAATGACACACATATGGAGCAGTAAGAGAGGAGGGTGTTCATTCAGGAAAGAGTTGTATAGACTGCTTCTATGAAATAACTGATGTGAGTAGTTTCAAATATTTTATCTAATGGTAAAAGAATCATGGTGTATAGCAATATGGAGATTTTAGCTAACCTACACCAAATGTTGCTTTTGTAGAATAGTTGAGCCAGCATTTCCAGCCATGGAAATGCTTTTCACAGAACTGGTGCTGTAGGAAAATCTTCGCCTGGTAACACCTGAAGCTGCCCATCATGATCCGTCAAGGTGGTTACATTGAGGCTGTGATTCCTGTCACATGCTTGCAGAAAATATATCTAAAAGTGGTAATAAGAAAAGGCAATTTTGTTGAAATGTGGGATTCCTCCATTCCTCCAACAGGTAACTTTTTTTTTTCCCTAAGAACTGACCTGGTCTCACTTTCATTGGAACTATGTGCTATGTAAGCCTTCTTATTTAATCCTCTTTCTGTACCTCTCTGTCTTATATCATGGTGTAAAGTCTAGTGCAGGTAGCCCTGGGGATATTCTGAGAAAACAGATGGTAACTTGAGACTGGTTCACTCATATTCTGGCAGTTGTATTTGGCATGATCCTGAGTGGTGTGGGAAACAAAATAGAAGCTGGATAAATTGTTTCCAGTTGATAGAGATTAGATGGGTAGCAATAGAGAAAAACATGTCTGAAGAAGGAAAGGCCCCCACTGCATAACAATTCAGGTATTGAAATATAAGTGGATAATAATGCCTATAAGATTGCAGATCCTTTTTTTTTGTTCAGGCTTTTTGGATAGTTATTGTTATTTTATATTTATTACCTGTCAACCTGAAAAAGACTTCATTGCTACTTATGTTGCTATGTTTGTATATATAGGGAATGAGTTATGATCAAAATCCTACACAAGAGGCTAAGATGGTATCAGAACAGCTGGAAGATGGCATTTATTAACTCTTCCTTCTCATTATTCTCTATACTATTGACAACGTTAAGTTAATTTTAAATGATGAGTTAATTTTCTAGACATAAAAGTTTGGCTTCCGAAAAAAAAAAAAAAATCATTGGTTCAGGAACCAAGAGCATGGTTAAGAGTGCCACTAGGTCACTAGTTGTTTCTAAAATTATCTAATTTTAGGGTGTAGAATTTAGTTGAAAATGTTTTTGCTATTTGATAGAAGACAGATTTATTCTTTCTTGGTTTGGGATGGAGATCTCTAGGGTGAGAAGGATGGCATGAAGTGATTAGGGGTAGAGTTTTATAACTACACAGCCTGAAATGAGAAGCAAGCCCTTATTCAAGAAGGTACCACTTCATCTAAGGAAACTGAATTGAAAGGAACCATCACTGTTCCCAAGGCAGAAGAAATAGATCCTGGATAAATATTACCTAAAAGATGTGATTTGATTTTAAAATACTACCTTTGAATTAGGGTGGAATCATATGAGCTCAGCCTTTACAATAAAAAATTGAATCAAGTGGAACAGAACACTCAGTGAAGCAAGAAGTATTTATTTGTATAGCTTTAGAGAATTAAAGTTAGAAAAAACGAAGCAGATGGGACAAGTAAAATGTAGGAATTTCCAAACTTAAAAGATTACATTTATATTTATGTGAAATATAAATTTTGTTCATATGAATTTTGAATATATAAATTTGTATTGACATTTTTAAGTGTTATATATTGTTAACTTTTAACATAGTATCAAAGATAAGAATATAACTCAGTGATAGAGATGCATTATTCTAGTGAAAATGATTCAAAAAGTAAAATAAAAATGGATAAATCTATACAAGTGAAAATTGACATAAGAAAATCAATTACTATGTATGTATAATATGCCAAAATATATTATACTGTATTTATAACTATAAAGAACAAAGAAAAAAATTAAATCAATTGAGTGGAGCATCTAAAACATATACAAAAGTCTCCAAAGGATTCAAACCATGACAGAAAATTAATCATGAAATAAAAAATGTGAATGGGTGCTAATATAAAAATAAATAGAAGACCTCATTTCCCTACGTAAACAACATAAGCAAAATGCTTAAATAATTATTACTGTTTAAGAAAACTTTAATGAAGAAAAAATCTTGATATGCTTGAAGAATTCTCAAAAAGCTTCCTTGTTAGACAATTTGAAGGGGTCGATAGTACATAAGAGTGTTGAAATAGGCCACTCTGTACAGGCTGAGGTGCACCATAACACAGACAGGCGTGTGTGTGACTTTTCTTTTTTCATTCATTAACTCACATAGTTGCATATTTTGTGCTAAGATCACTTAACAACCACTCACCAAGTTTCTTGAACATTTTTTTTCCTATCTAACTATAATTGTACATTCTTTGACCAACATCTTCCCAACCCTGACTCTCTCTCCTTACCTTCTCATTTTCTGGTAACCATTTTTTTTTTTCCTGGAGGTAGTACACTGGGTACTGGAGATTGAACCCAAGGACACTTTACCCCTGAGGAACATCCCTAACCCTTCTCATTTATTTATTTATTTGCTTATTCATGTACTTAATTTTGAGACAGGATCATGAAAATTTGCCCAGGCTGTTCTGCCAAACCAGAATCTCTGGGATTACAGGTGTATGCCACTACGCCAGCTCTAGTAAACACTATTCTACTTTATATTTATGAGATCAATTTTTCAGATTCCACATGGGTGACACAATGAGGTAATTGAATTCTTGACAAAATTTTGAAGATTTCTTTTCTCTTTCCATGACTCTTATTAATGGAATTGGCTTGTTTTAGAAGGTGAAGAAATAGAACTCCAATATATAAACATTGGAAAAGAATGTTTTCCCCCAAAAGTTCCTTTCATACTCTAGTGAAAATAATAATATGTCAAACTTAGGTATCACATGCATGCTCTGTGTTGTATTTTTTTCCAACATTTTTTCAAAATCTACATAATGAAGAATTTCTGCCTCCTCCCATTTTAGAAAGTGGCTTACTTCATGGTCAGTTTCTGTGGATGAAGTTGAGTGCTCATTTGTCCCTCTTTTGCTAGGATAGTTTAGACTAATAATCTCCAATAGCAATTTTTCCTGTCTCAATGGAAAAACTAAGTAGGGATTCAACTATTTTGTGATGAGAATATAAATCAGACCCTGCTAATTTTCTCATGCATTTCTTTCATTATTATTTTGCAGAACATAATTTCTCTCTTTGCCCAGTACCATTAGCATGGCATACCTTGTCATAGTGAGGTCTAATGATAGTGTATCAATAGGGAAATGCCCTTTTATAAATTGAGAATTAAGGCTTAGCAAGTGACTGATTCAGTCCCCTGCAAAGATTGGTTAATGGTGTTTTCTTGGCATTTCACCATAAGATGGTGAACTATGGATACACAGAGGTAGAGTGGGATCTGAAAGGATAAAGTACACTGTGAGGACAATGGGAAGATTTTTACCTACAAGAAATCCTCAAAAGGTTATGTAAGGATGTAAGAATTAATGGGATGATAAATGTGACAATCTCAGCTGTAAGTAACAAGATATATTACATTAAAATATCAAAATTATGTAAATTGCTTTGGCTTTATATCTTTCAGAAACCATAGATCACAGCTTAATTGAATATAAATGAAAAACATTAAATGATGTCATATTGTTAAAGTAATATTTTCCAAGTATAAAACTGCAACAATTGCTTTTGTTTCCAAATTTCAGATAATTTAAAAAAGAGCCAATGTAATATATATGCTTCATTCAATTCAAATCAAAATTCTTCAAGTATGTATGATAAATGTGTTGTTCTACATAAAAGCACTTTGATAAAAATAAATTAAGCCATTATGTGAAGGAATTCCAGATGATTTTTTTATATGCTGGACAGCATCAATTATGTTCAGAGGCTCAGAAGGCCTTTAACCTGATTCTCAAATCTCAATGGATTATACATTTTTGATTGATATACTCTGAAAAAAAAATTTCTGGATAGTTGAAATTTACCCCCTAGCTTCACTTGTGATGAAGAAATATTGATTTTATATAATAAAAATGACATTAAAGTGATTTTATAAAGATCTTCTTGCTTTAACGTTCAATGTAAAATTACATTTATTGCCTTAAAACATCTTAATTTGTTTCAAAAATATTTTTGACATTGTCATTATGCCCACTAATTTTCAACAAAAACTTAATTTTTCTACTAAGTGTACACATACTAAATAACATAAACAGTCAAATATCCATAGTACTTACCTCATTATGAGTAGATAAATTCAGAAAGCAATAGTTTTCCTCTTTCGTGAGTGGAAAGACAGCAGATAAAAGATAGAGGTGTTTCCTGAGTTAAGATGATTCAATTCACATTTTTCTCCTTTGCAGTGGTGCAAAGCCTATATACATGGTGTAGAAATGGTATCCCAGGTTTCCAGTTTTGAGTTTTTATTGAGCTAATTATATACAGTGTGATACTGTTTCAGCCAGCTGAACTCCCACTCTGCTACACAAATACCAGGGTAAACAATCAATTCTCCACAGTACTTTGCTGCTTAAGATTACGTTGCTGATCAATTTTAGATACATTTTATTTTTTTTTAATTCTCCCTATGTGTATGTCTATATGTGGATATCAGTGTGTGTACACACATACATTCATATAAATTATTATATCACTCTCTTATGATACATCATGAGAGATGCACTGTTAGGCAATTCTGTCATTGTACTGGCATGTAGAACATATTTACGCTGAATGTTCTCTGGGGAAAATAACATATGCTGCTGTCATCTCCTGATAACAACATGTATTCTGGAATAACTCTTGAAGTACTTGCCCGGGACTGTTTTACAATCAATTTTTTTTAATGAATACACTATAATAATAATAAAATTATAGAATAGTAAACACATAAACCAGTAGCATAGCCATGTATTATCAAGTATTGTGTTATTGTGCATAACTGTATGTGCTGTTATACTTTTATGCCTCTGGCAGCACAGTAGGTTTCTTTATAACAACATCACCACAAGTGCATAAATGATTTGTTGTGCTATGGCATTCCAGCAGCTGTCCCATCACAAGGCAATTAAAATATTTTTACATCCACTCTAATCTTAAGGACCTACCACTGGATATGTAGTCTATCACTGAAACATCCTTGTTTGGTACATGACTCTGTATGCATGTTTATAACCACTTGAACTAAACTAAATTTGGCTTAAACATACCTCTCTATTTCACTGACAACTTTGGCCCAAAGGAGCCACTATACAAAGTGAACTGTGTCCTAGTCTGATTTGTAAACAACTGTAATCTAAATTAAATGTATAACTGGTAAAAAAGCAACTGAGTCTCAGTTAATCACAGCAGTTGAACATACAGCCAACCTGAGATGGGAGTTGGAAAAACATAACTATATAAAGTAACTATCAACTGCAGCCAACCAGGCCAAACCTTAAAAAAAAAAAAAAAAAAAAGTTCATGTTTAAAGTTTCTAGGACCAAGCAGCATTCCAAGCCAAAGAAGATTCTAAATGCCTCATGCCTCATGCTGCCACTTGTATAAATTGTAGTTATAGCCAGAAAAAAAAAAAAAGAATAAGTAACATACATAAAAAACCTGATTTGCTGCACATATGCACATATTCTTCCACTGATTTGGTTCTTCCTGTCATTCTTAAAGTTTGCTTTTCAGGGTAATTATCAGCTTTTTGTTTTGTAGATAATTAAAAAAAAATCTTTGTATCTGCTATGTAAATATGTTTTTCTTTTTATTAATCCTGTTTGATATATTTTGGTTCTTGAGTTTTATCCACATGTCTATCACCAATTCTGAAAATGTCTTGGCCATTATTTTTTCAAATATTCCCTCTCCACTATTCTTACTCTTCAGCTTTTCCCTGAACTCTGTTGAGAAGAGTATTCAAGTATGAGTGTTCTTTATGTTATCCATATAATTTTTTCTCTCTTCCTCAATTTGCAGATTTCATTTTTAGCTTATTGTACCTTTCAGCATTAGCTTATCAGAAAATTAACTCATTCAACAAATTTTAGTTTCACATATCTATCAATCCATGTGTATGTTTCTTTAATAGCATTGTTTCTAATTTTTAAAACATTTTTAATAATATCTTATTTCTTCTTCATTGATGACTTTGATTTTTATTTATACTTATTACATGACTATGTTATTTTCTAATATTGACATTTCAATATCTTGAGTTTTTGATTAAATATGTTAATTTTCTTAATAAGATGCAAGAATAGGATTATGTTGAAGTGGAATTGGCCTTGGGTACAATCTTTAAGAGCCTGAAAAAATTAAAAATAAAAATAAATAATGGCTTAATTAAAATTTTAAATCAAAATTAATGCAAAATCTCATGATAAAAATTAAGAAAATTTTTTAAAAAGAAAATGCATGATCCTAAACTTTCACAAATCATCTCCCTTGCCTCACTCTAATCCATCCATAGCACATCATCACTTTGACTAAATTTTTTATGTTTCATTTAGTATGAACTCCTGCTTTGAATTTGATTTATAATGAAGGAGAATTCTTTTTATCTTGATTACTGCTCTTTTGGTTTTCCATTGAGCTTCACACCTTAGGCAAGACCTGCAGTTATTAATATTATTATTATTATTATTATTATTATTATTATTATTATTAGTTGGGCTGGGAATTGAACCTAGGGCCTTGTACATGCTAGGCAAGTACTCTATCAACTGAGCTGTATCCCCAACTCCTGAGACATGCACTTATGTTGTCCTCCTCTCCTTAGCCCTCTTATGATAACTTATTTCTGTGTTTTGATACCTTTTTTTATTCTCACTTACATTGAGTTGAACTTAATACAGGGAAAATATGAAGAGTCTGGGTAGAGAGAAATTAATTTGCAGCTGATCTCCCTAATCATGCAGTATATAAATCCAAATCCCAGACCCAACTGAGGGAAAATTTAGATTACAAATGCCAGCACAATTTGTTAGTCTTACATTTGTTTTTTTCTATACATTCAAGAGGGTATTCAATAGGTTCTTCATTGTTTCTTTATACCTTTGATAAAGGATGTTGGTTTTTAGGTCATAAAATTTAGTTAAGTTTAGTTTTTTTTTTTTCATTTTTTAAATTTTTATTCCCATCTTCTGGTCCCCACTCTCGCCTCAGCCTGAAGCCTGTATCTTTAAATTTCATGTAACTATAAGTTTTTGGTCCCTGAAATAAACATACTTACATCAATCTACAGTTGGGTGAAATTATATAACACAAAGGTAATTTCATAATATAGTGTTTATACCTCTTTAATTCTGAACTAAAAATTAAAAGCAGGGTAATTGTATGGGTATGCTTTTGCACCTTCATAAAGTTAAAAAATCTAAAGAGCAATCATAAATCAGGGAGCAGAAATGTCTGCGTTCTCTGGGCTTATAAACAACAGAAATCCATTTCTCACAGTTCTAGAGACTGGAAGACTAAGATCAAGCACTGGCAGGTTTGGTGTTTCTTAAGGACCCATTTTCTGGTTCATAATGGTACCTTCCTATGTCCTCACATGGTAGAAGGGGAAGGCTGCACTTGGTTCCTTTTCTGAGCATGTTAATTCTTTGTTAGGTCCCTGTCCTCATAAGTTAGTCGTCTCCCAAGCTCCTCATTTGTCATGGGACAGCCATAGGCTGTGTGTGAGCTATGAGCATTTGAGCATATGGGAGGACTAGCCTGGTGTTGTGTGCTCTTTGGGCCATGCAACACATGTGGGTTGGCACTTTCCTCTCATTCTGCCTGTGATCCCACACAGCACCTGAGATGGGTGTGACTTGCCTAGATGTCAATCAATCTACTGACCACAAGACATTAGGAAGCTAGACTCAACCTCCTGAAACCTGACCCTTTGCTTTATTTGGAAATAACATTCCATGGAACTTTTTTTTTTTTTTTTTTGCCCCTTCTAGAAAAATGTAGAATTCAGATGCAAGCTCTCTCTTTCCAATGAACCTCTAAGGTCGACAGCTGTCATTGGACCCTAAGAAAAAGATACTTTCTGTGTCTGTGTATTTATTTTATGCCAACCCAAATGCACCTCAAGTGACCCTGAATGATTTAGTCTCATGTTGCAACACTTCTTCTTTTAATACTATCACATCTGTGATGAGCTTTCAACATAGAGAATTTTGGAGGAATGCAAACATACAGATCATAGCAGGAAATGTATGTGAGATTTAGATATTTTGAAATATGAAGGCTTTTAAAATGTTTATTTTCCATATTTCTAAGGGGAAAAAATCAGTATCATATGTTTGAGCACATTTTTATTTTCTTCCCTTTATATCCACCATATGACAGAGTCAAGATCTAGGCAACTTTAGGAAGAACTATGATTAAGCCTTTGTTCCAGAGTGATTTCAATACTTCACTTAATTCTGTAGAAACCTTGGGTAATAATAAATTAAAAGCTTATGATTTTAGAGTCCTTTGGTAATCTGCACAAAGACAAGTAAGGAAGAAAAGGCCACTATTTAATTTATGCCTTTATACTTTTGATTCTTAATCAATGCTTATCCTTCATCCATTTCCTTTCAATTTTGAAATTCAAGAAACCTTGATATCCTGTTTGTCTCAGCATATCCCACATTGTACCTTTTATCAATTTTCTTTTACCAACTTCTAATCTTTATTTTGTGTTCCTAAATTATAGGGTGCACATTAATTCATTTTCCAAGTCCACAGTGAAACACATGAGACAGATAATTAATGAAGAAAAAAAAAAAGGTTTCTTTAGTTCACAGTTTGGGAAGTTCAATGCCTTGGCACTGACATAGTCTTGGCTCTGGTGAGGATTTAATGGCAGTGTGTGGGTGAGAAGGATAAATCATATCAACAATCTGATAAGACTGGGAATAAGTTTTTGGAATAAACTTCTTGGAAGACCTAACCAGACTTTCTTTCTTTTTTAATGTATTTTTTAAAATTTATATATGACAGAAAGAATGCATTACAGTTCTTATTACATATATGGAGCACAATTTTTCATATCTCTGCTAAACAAACTTTCAAAGGAAATATTTCAGTCTCTTCAAAGGGCTAACTCCACTGACCCAAGATCTTCCAATGGGCCCCAACTCTTAAAGTTTCATACTGTGTCCCAAAATTACCACCTTGGATACCAAGCATCCAATACATTATCTCAAGATGAACACACACAAACCATATTCAACCATAGTAGAGTGTTACAAATAATCTGGTCTGTTGTTCTGGTTGTTTGGTTCTTGGGATTAAACTCAGGGCCTTGCACATATTAGGAAGTTCTCTACTAATTCTTCAGCCCAATAATATCTTTTTCTTTAAACTCTTTACCTATGGTGTATAACCTTTGCCCATTTTAAGTTTCAAATTCCAACTTCCTGGTGAGTTATCAGTTATTGCTACTATTTAACAGTGAATTTGTGGACACCTTTTATTGACCACCAGTTATGTTCTGGGTATTTTTCTATTTCTTTGGGAGAGATAATTAGATAAAACAGACATACTAATATTGCATAGATTGCTTTGGAGTGCAGTAGACTATAATAAATAGACAATCAAATGTGCTTTCCAAAAAAGTATACAAAATAAGGTGCTCAGGAGTAAATTGAAAAAGAATGGTTTTGTATTTCAACATTAAAGTTTCTGGTCAGTATAAAACTTCTTGAGAATGAGGAATTTGATCAGAGAATTGAGGGACATAACTAAGATATGAAGGATAATTTAGTTCTAAGCAGAAGAACCACTGGGTTTAAAGCTGCTGAGACCTGCAGTGTTTCAAAATGGCAAGGAAGTCAACTGTGTTTGAGCAAAAGAAGAAAGGTGAAAAGAGCCCTGATAGATCAGTGAAGAAAAGAGTCAAATTCTAAGGCCTCAGAGGCAGATGCAAAGCTTTGACTTTCATTCTGAATGAAATCAGAGCTCTGTAATAGGGTTCTCCAGAGAAGCAGAACCAAGAGAAGACACACAAACACACACACGCATACACACATACACTCTCTCAACTCATAAAAGGGTTATATCCTGGTAAACCCATTGTAAGTTGGCAATTTCATAAGTGTAAAATGCATTATTACGCCTCAGACCTTAGTAACACAGTACACTGCGAGTCTTAATAGTTGACTCTCATAAATGCATGGCTGACAGAGCTGTGTCTTGCTGTGATCGCGAAGTACAACCAAGGAATATTATATTGCACGTTAGTAGCCTGGGGAAAAATTAGATTAAAAAATGCCCAAAATATGATTTCTACTGAGTACATATTTTTTTTGCATTATTTTAAGGTAAAAATATCAAAGGAAAAAGCATCCTAAGTTGGCATCCATCTAATAGGGAATTGACTCACATTATTTTGGATAGCAACAAGTCCCAATAAGTTCAGTTGTACCAGAACTGATGCTGGAAGTCCCAATCTGAAAGCTGGCAGGCACAAGAACCAAGTAGAGCCACTGTTTCTGTTAGAATCCCAAAGTAGGAGCAGACCCATATTCCAGTGCAAGCCATCAGGCAGCACGAGTTCCCTCTTAGTCACCCTGTTTATTCTTTGTAAGTCTTCAATTTATTGGATGAGTTTCACCCACGCTGTGAAGGGCCATAAGCTTTATTTAGTTTTCAGATTCAAATATTAATGAACTTCAGAAACACCTTCATAGAGACTCTCAGAATAATGTTTGATCAATGTCTGGGCACTTCATGGAATCTAAAGTTGTAACATAAATTTAACCATCATCAATTTGGGGGGATTTGGACTTAACTTTTCTAATTTTAAAATTGCCTAATGTAAATTTAAAAATTGGCTAATTTGTATTTGTTAAAGAAAATAAATGTTCTAGGGATGGGTTATAAAACAACTGAAAAAGGAGTTTTTTAGGAGGGGTGTTATAAACAAAGCAACAGCAAGAGCAACAACAACCAAATCTAGTGAAAAGTACAGGAATATTGCTGTATATCTAGTCAGAAATGATAAAATCTTAATAGACTTTTATGAGAAAGTCAACACAATTTGGATATGGGCTGTGCATGAACTACAGGAGTCAGGCTAATGCCAGATTTTTGTTTAGAAAATGGAAGGATGAGGTTGATGAGTTAACATGATTTGGTTTGTTAAAGAAAGTAGGTAAGTAAATAAGGGTGGAAAGAGAACAAGATTTGTATTTGACATTGTACCATGAAATGCCTATTAGACATTTAAGCTATTATTCATTTATTGAGGCATTTGTTAATAATGCGTTATTAAATGTTGACTCTTACAAGCAGTACATCGATTTTCATAGATAGTGAAAAAGAGGATGCAGAGGTAAAAATAGTTTGTACTTGTGTACTAGAAACTTATATTTTCAGAGGGGCTGTATCTGAGCACTCACAAATCATGTCATACATTTGGCAACACAACTTGACTTTACATAGTTTGGACTCATAACCAGTGAGCATAGAGCTATATGCTGGGATGCTGGAGCACAAGAACACAGACAAGACACTTTTCAATGGCACAGGGATCTCTGACTTTGCTTTTCCAGCCTTCTTAATCATTTTTCTCAGGCATTTTCTTTCCAAAATTCAGTTAATTCTTGCTAGAGTCTTTTTTCCCACCCTATGTTTTGACCCATGCTTATCTCTTAGTCTGAAAAGAGCTGGTTTTCCAATTTTCCACTCTAAAGTCATTCACTTGAAAAATTAAAATAATTACCCGCCCTCCATAAAGATTTTCTGATGTCACCATAAATCAGTTCTAACAATGGGTCTTCATCACAGATTCTGTAAGTCTGTGAAATATTTAAAATTCTCCTATATATTGTAGTTTGATATTTTCTCCTTACTTTTTCCCACAAGTCCTTGACATTACTTTGAACATATGAACAATGAAGAATATTACTACAAATATCATTTACTTTTTTATTCCTCAACATCTTGTGTATATTTTTAACATCGTATGATTGATTTTTTAGTTGAACACAAAGTATTTCTAAAGCAATGAATGAAGCAATGAACACCACATCCATTTAAAAGTTAATTACTTTCATAACAATTTATTATATTTTAAACATACCAAATTTGTCCCATATGAAGCCTAGGTGCTGTGTTGAAATTGGAGAATTTGATTAAATATTGATTAAATATCAGTAATAATTGCATGTTCATTTTCTATGTCATGTTTTCCTTTTATTTCTTGCTGTCAAAGATGGACACATTATAGTTATATAACAGAGACCAAGCCCTCAAGGAGTACAGTAATTAAATCATGCTTTCATTGGTAGGTATAGACATTATTTAAAACCAATAAAGAAGGGCATATTACAATGCAGGATCATGCAATTTGTATGATTAAGCTGCAAGCAGAAAGGAAATTGGTTTTTAACAATTTTTAATTTTCTTCCTCTCATACATGTTAATGACTAATGCCCTATTTATAATTGTTTGTGGCTTCCACAATCTGACAATCTGACCAATACCGACAATAATTGAATGTTTACCAATACCGACAATAATTGAATGTTTACCTCGTTCTCTTCATCTGCATTGTTACTATTTATGCAGGTATAGGCAATCACCATTAAGGACTGAATGAATTATTCAAAAAACCCTTAGAATTAAATGTGTTTAAACAGGAAGAAAATATTGAGTAATTGAATCATCTTTAAAATATTGAAACAGCATAATTTCTTAGAGACCATAAAGAAGATACAACAGTATGTCACAATCTAAAATCATTAATTTGACAACTTATGGAGTCTTCATTCAAGTGTAAGAAAGGTAAAAAAAAAAAAAGAATGCTTGATGAATCAACCAAAATTATTTTCATGATATTCAACCAGAGAGGTTGATATCCATGTTATAGAACCCTTCATCATCATGCTGAACAGATCTAGTCTTATTTAGCTATTGTTCTGACTTTCTAATTTCCCAATTTGTTACAGAATTGGGAGAAGTTGAAAACAGAGAGACCGTGAAAGAAAAAAAAAATAACGTGACAGGCACAAGAAGAGAGTAAAAACCAAACACAGAACTCAGAGACTTCAGTAACATTTCTATAACTTATATTTAGAATATGCAATATGCTATTATCATTTAGAATAGTATTAAAGATGCAAATCTCCATGGAACACGTGGATTTAGGTATCATATTAATCTTGACAATAATTATCTTGTGAGAAAAAAAGATCACAAAGGTTAATTTTTTGTTGTTATTTAGATTTAGATTATTTACTTCTGTGACCAACTGAGCTCAGGATATTTTCTGAAAAGGGCCAGTGCTATTATTTTCAAAGCACCCAGAGTCAGTTTAAGATCCAAAATGCTGGGATGTATTCCTGATAATCTGTTCAATCTTGTTTCTTGCTAGAATAAAAAGTAAAGCAGGATTTTTAACTTTCATATACGAAAAGATAACTCTGATTTGTAAAAATCCAGATGTTCAAATCTATAAAAAAAAACAAACAAACAAACACAAACCCAAACTATATTTCTAAGGAAAAGTGAGATTGAATTTCCAAGGAAAATGTTGATGTGCTAAGGATATTTTCCTCCATAGGCTTAAAAACAAAAAATAAAACAACACAAAAAAACTATATACATTTGTCACTGAAATGGAAAACATGGGTTACAATTTGATTAATTAAAATTAAGCCCAAAGAGATACTGCTCATATTACTGTTTGTGTATAAATCATGATCTGGTGAAAATTGAGACAACATGAAGCATGAAAGAATAGCAATAATTCTAAAGTCATCCCTAAAAGGAAGGAAAAAAATAGTCATGGTAGTATTATATCACGTAATAGTCATTATTGGGAATTTTCCAGAAAGAAGTGATAGCAAATTCAAATTTTATGCAATGATAGATATTTATAAATTGATGTAAAAACTAATGTCATTAAACCCCAGTCAAAGTAAATGAGGGGTTTTCTTGAAATTTAATTTTAGTTGACATCATCTAAGATAGTTTTCTCACTTTTTTTCCTCTCATTCATCTATCCATCCATTTATCTGTATCCTTCCATTAGGGTTTTCCAAGTAATACAACATAATTGCTTTTTCCTCAATCCACATGAATGGTCTTTCTCCACTTATTCTGATCAGTACTTGTTTGCCCTTCAATCCTTAAATTTACTGCTGCTATCTTTTACTACTTTGTTGTACATTATGTGGAAATTGGGCCATAATCTTTCCCTAAGGCTTCCAGTTAGCTGACTTCCTGCTAGTATGTCCCATGAATGGTAGCGTTAAGACTTGTTCACTTTGGATTAAATTAAAAAAATAAGTGAATTTATCAGTTTTTTCTCTATTTTAGATTATATGGAAGTGGAATGGTACTGTCTCTTCTTTGGACACAACTCTCCCACATGAACCCAGTATGTATTCTACATCTTATGTCTTATAGTCTATCCTGGATCTTGTATTCTGGTGAAGCTATGTCTTTCTTTATGCCTCTAATCAGAGGTTATAATTCTGCTCTTCTAAATTTTGATTTTAAGCTTTTATTTGAATAAGTAATAATCCACATTATTCTGTTTAAATATTCAGGGTTTTCTGTTATCTCGTTGAACCCTGATTAGCAATACAAGCTAAGCATTTTACTTGTTCATTCTGAAGTCTTATTTTGGAGATGGTGTGAATAAATTCTGCAATGTTTATTTCTATTTTTTTTTTACCTTTGGTATAAGGAGACTTTGATTTTGCCAGTTGAGTTTCTTCCAATCCCATGTCTCTAGGGGATTTTGTTATTGTCAGAAATATTTTTGCAATGATGAGATGACTATACCTATTCAACTAGATGGGAAAGGATGTTGTTAGATCCTTTTATAAAAAAAAAAAAAAGAGAATGTATGTAGCTGTTCCATATGCAGAAAATAGATGAATTTTTTTAAAAAATGTGTTTTAAGGAATAGTGCTGTTGCGTTTATGTAGTTCAACAGTAGAGCATAAGCAAACAGTTAATTTACAATGAATGTTTTTGGTGCAATGTTTTTGAACATTTGTATTACACAGAATAAATAAGAGTTCTTTCTTAATAGAAATATTGATGGCTCTTTGAAAAAGCTTTCATCATTTTCTTCCTTTTTGTTTTCCTTCTCATGGGCTTCTATTCCTTTTCTTTTTCTATTATTATTTTCCCAAATAAGAGCGACCTTTGCTCAGAAATTCTGAAACTGAAATTATGTGTGATCTTGCAAATGTATTTAATAATAATATCAGCAACCTACATTTAGGCTGATTATATGACAGATGCTGATATATATACTTCATAAATATTACCTCAATGAATTTTCAAAAAACAACCTATGACTTCAGCAACATTATTTATGCCAATTTAATACTGGAAGAATAGGCTCACAGGCCAACTGGAAACTATGTATTCTGACTGCAGACCTTAAGCTTTAAACCATTGTGCTGAACAAAAAATACATAGATTATTGAACATTATAAAAATATACATAAAATTGAAAGTTGATTTTTTAATTTTAAAAATTTAGTGAGATATATTGCAATTAGGGAGCTCTGTCTTTCAAGTACTTTGCTAATAGCAAAGGAAAGCAAATAATTCCTTAGCACCATATTTTACAGTAGAAGAAAATTTTATACATGAAATGATGTTTAGAGTTTTCTAAAGGAATATTCTTAATGAGATAGAGACAAAAATTACAATTTAGAACAAGCTGAATTTCTATATAAGAAAATTTGCTTGTTTAAGTTCACATAAGATTACAAAATACTTTTATTACTTGCTTTGTATTCTAAATATGGATCAAGGTTTACATGTAAAATCTTAGTCACTTCTTTCTCTTTTTACTGACTTTGTTTACTCCTGAGATTTTTTCAGAGGCCACTTATTGATAAAAATAAAACTCATTAGAAAATTATTATTGACTTGAAGACGATGGCAAATGTACATAAATCCTTGACATCTTTTGTAGATTATGTTTCATGCTGAGCTAATGGACTAATAATTCTGAGTGATATGTTCATAGCCATGTATTTAAAATACCTGATTATCAGAGATACAATTTGTACTATGTGAAAAATCCATGCATATATTGTTGAAGATCAAAAGAAGGGTTTCATGCAGAGTTTCCTTTTCATGTCTGTCTTTAATTCTTTCTTTTTGATTAGTATTTATTTTTTCCCACAAATACATGCTCCCTTCCTATGATTCCTCAGTATACTTTCTTTTATATCTAATTACAACACAAGTTAAATTTTTTATTGATAATTTTAGATTCTGTTCACCCTTCTTTCTTATCCTTGTAGTCAAAATATGTCATTCCCATTTATATAGAAATGATTTAATTAATAGCCTTTGTAATAGCATCGAGAATTTAAAAAAAAATGATACACCAAAGTTTACATTATTAATCTATAATATCAGGAATATAGGAACGGAGAAAAGCCCCATGGTACTTAAACACTGTCTAAAGGGTTATTTTGGAATTACCCTTCTAAAATCTTTACTTAACTATTGATCATTTTTATATTGTTTTACCTTCAGATTGGTTCCTTTTCCCCCCTCAAATTTATCCATGAACTTTATTATAGTTTAATTAGTCCTCACAAAAGACACAGTGAAAAACTATAAGCTCTTCATATATGTAATCAATGTAAATTGAGGTCATTAGGGTGGGTCCTAATCAAATATGATAGGTGTTCTTATAAGAATAGAAAAAATAGTATAATGCAAATATTTACAGAGAAGATAATATCCTGCAAAGGAAGACATAGAAGATGTACATGTGAAGACAAAGAGAGGAATTAGAGATATGCTGTTGAAAGAAAAAGGAAGGAAGGAAAGAAGGAAGGAAGGAAGGAAGGAAGCAAGGAAGCAAGGAGGGAGGGAGGGAAGGAAAGAAAGAAAGAAAAGACAGTACCAGAAACTAGAGAAGTAGAAAAGGCAAGGAAGGATTTTCTCCATAGATTTTAGAGGAGGCATAACATAGCCAACACCTGATTTTGAACTTCTAACTTCCATAAGTGTAAGATAATAGTTTTCTGTTGTTTTAAGTCTTACCTAATATGTGGTACACGTTTTTACAACAGTACTAAAAACTGAACTCTTGCCTTTGAACATGCAGCATACACAGTTTTATTAATACACTTTCTCTCTTGAGCTTGACACCCTTTTAGCTTTTTCAGCGGGTGTGTCTTCACAGAAACTAGGGCAATAATAAGAGCGCACACAGCTCCTACAATTGCCACAGTTCTCATGTCATGAATATGGATGTTAAAAGTTCATCCACTGAAGCTCATGAATTTCATTCTTGCACTGACCTTCATGTCCTCATTAATACTGTACTCTATTTTCATATCTAACTTTAAGAAAATTAGTTCTTCTGATTCCCTAGTTCCATAGGTGATTAGATGCTGCAAATTGAGTGGGAAGGAAGGGATTCAAGAGCACCATCAGAATAGAAATCGTGCAGACCCACGAAGTGATAAGTTTAAAACCTACCTCAGAATGTGCATTCTACTAGTAGATTAGAAATTTAACTTAATTTCCCAAGATTCATTTGGCTTATTTGTTAAATGTCAAACAACACCAACATTGTTATGACAATTATTGATGTAACATATGATAAGTACCAAACTCACGGAGGCATATAGTAGAAAGTTACAGTTTTCAATATTTCTTAATTTACTCCATAGGGTACAATAGTCTGGTAACAACAAATAAGAGAACAAAGTTAATTTTTAAATTTTTAGTTCTATAGTTTCTATGCCTGTTTTTGACTTTGAATCTTCAATAAATGATTAAATTATCATCCATAATTAGCAAGAATCTATGCAATTTCTGCCAATTATACAATGATTTTGAAATATGATATCCATTTATATTCATGGGAGTACATTGGAACCTTCACACCAACTATTTCTCTTAGTGACATTATCTTAAATATTATAGTATTGGAGAAAATGTTAAATGCTTCAGTATTTAGGCAATTCTGCATTTGGGGTATCCATTCCCTGAAATGTTTTCAACAATTGGTAAATTTATTTGCCTCTTGCACTAAGTCTAATCCTTTTACCTAAAGGGAAATGTATATAAAGTGAAATTACAAATGTTAGTATCTTTGAATACAAAGTAAAATTATGAAATAAAAACAAAGTTATCTGACTAAATATATAACTAAATATTTTTAAGTGTTTTATTAAAAGGTGAGTAATGTAGTCTATTCTTAAATACCCTCAGGATTCTAAATAGGCTAACCTAAAAACAAACCAACTAAGAGTTTACTTGTTGCCTCTCTGTGTTAAAAACATAAATAGATATTCTTGTATTGATATGTAGCTAGTATAATCTTTTCAAATAAAATAGAATAAAAAATTTAGCTACATTTAATGATACTGAGTTCTACAAGCTATACACTTGTTAGATTACTTTAACAGGAGCAACAACTTTATGCTAAATTAAACTTTATTTCTCTTTGAACTTGAACTTAGAAATTTTATACCGAGACTGGCCTGAGGCCAAAGTGTACCCGAGTTATTTATTTAACAAATAGTTATTAGGTGATAGACACTGTATCAATTGCAGCAAAGAATATTGAATGAAAAAGATACCCCTTTGCTCTTCAGAGCTTATAAGACATTCCTGTCATAGGTATGTGATAGGCTTATTTATTATTTCGTGCTTCATTGATGCAACACCCTGTCCTTGCCCTAATCAACTTTGCTTTTCTTAAATGAAGATTATTTTCCCAGTTTGAAAATTGAAACTGGTTTTTATTTTCTAAATTTATTCTTGGTATAATTTCAATGGAATAAGAAAATCTAGCAAATTACATAAACTCCAAAAGTATAATGAAGGATTAAACAAAAAAGAAGAATAATTTCCAACAAGGTGGGAGACAGTTGGGGTAAAAAGGCCTATACTAAGTTTATTTAAAAAATCCCATTCTTGGAACAGTCAATCCTAATTGAATTCAAAATTTAACAATGCGCTTATTAAAATACACAATTAATATGTTGTTATTAAAAGCAAAAAATTCATTTCCAGTATTGATTCTAGTTATAATTTTCTCAATCTTTGTGATTTATCTTGAGAAAATATATTTTCTTACTATGTGGGTTGTCTTATGAGTGTTTCCTTTACCAAGTTGAAAGGACCCCCACCTACCCAATACTACCACAGATGCAAAAAGAATAACTCATAAAAATTCACTTTGTAAGAGTAGAAACTCACCTATTTCTATTGACAGACATTCTTTACTGACTCACTTTGTGAATTAAACAAATCACTAATAATTTATATTTACATGCTGCCTTTCTTCTGTTAAGCCCAAAAGATTTTATTTCCCAAAAAGCCAGAAATAAAAGAAAAAAAAGATTTATAATGCCAATAATTGCCCCATGATATTAAAAGTAAAAGCTATCAAAATCTTTAATGATTTCTAATAAATAATTATAGGTATAAAATACTATTGTTAACTACATATTAATCACAAGTTGCCCACATTAAAGAATAGCTTTAAAACTTAGAAAACTTCACTGCTGTTTTTGAACAGAAAGAGTATTTGATTAGGAAAAAAAAAGTGTACATTTTGAAACTTCAAAACTGAAACTGAAATTTTAGATAGTTACAGTGCATTTATTTGGGACATATATTCATAATAGAAAAATGTGTATTCCACTTACCACTGTTCAATACTTATTTTCACTGAATATTCTATTTCTTTAATGCATTAAATTATGCTTTGGGCAAAGTGTCCATTTAAATGATTGCTATGTTTTAAACAATTTTGAAAATGTGATGGAATGGCAATTCCTCCTGTCATCCAGGTGCCACAGATCGATTCTGTATGCTGGTGGCTTAAGTGACCTCAGCAGGAAAATAAAAGTCACCATAGGTAGTGATGTTAATCATAGGAGACCACAGTGCTTAAAAAGTCACTTCTCTGTTTGTTTGTTTGTTTTTGATTCAATTAAATTAGTTTTTGGCATATTCAAAAGTCTCTGGAGGGATAACTTACACGTGAATATAGATAGCACGTGAATCTTCCTTTTCTGGTCCACAGACAAATTATCAATCAGTTATGATACATCTTAATGTAGTTGAAGAGTAAACTTGCGCTTGATTTTCTTGATTTTTTTGATTTTTTTAGATTCTCTGAGATATAATAATAAAATAATGACTACTTTTTTTAAGTTGATGGTTTAATCTAGGTACATACCCAATATTTCAAATTTTAATTATAAAAGGGCCACATTTGTAAGTCAAAAACACCAAATATCTGCAAAAGATTCAAGTTGCTGCTTTCTGAGAAGCCAGGTATATAAATAATGCCTAGACTTCATTAGAGCTATAATGTTGAATAACCCCATTCAATGAATTATAAATAGTAAGAGCATCTATTTCTCCCAATAGCCACAAGGACAACTATTTTGGCTCAAATAATATTTGATGGCTTTTTAAGGACATCTGATTTTAATTCACAGCTTTTAACTTGCAGATATATTTTTAGGATAATTAAGATATTCCTCTTTTATCTTATTTCCTAATATTACCTCAATTTATCTTTAAAGTTTGTTTCCCCCTCTCCCTAATATTGATTAAAATGGAGATCCCAGCTCTTTGGAAAGGAGAAAGGTAAAAAGGAGGAATCTTTGAACTTAGAAGCAAGCTCCCCTTTCTCTTGTAATCATTAGTTCCTGCATTTTTTGTGACTCTGAGAAGAGAATACAACAAAAGTATTAGCACAAGAGTTAATAACAAGAATCAACCAATGGGACTTACTTAAACTAAAAAGTTTTTTCTCAGCAAGAGAAACAATAAGAGAGGTAAATAGGGAGCCTACATCATGGGAACAAATTTTTACTCCTCACACTTCAGATAGAGCCTTAATATCCAGAGTATACAAAGAACTCAAAAAATTAGACAATAAGATAACAAATAACCCAATCGACAAATGGGCCAAGGACCTGAACAGACACTTCTCAGAGGAGGACATACAATCAATCAACAAGTACATGAAAAAATGCTCACCATCTCTAGCAGTCAGAGAAATGCAAATCAAAACCACCCTAAGATACCATCTCACTCCAGTAAGATTGGCAGCCATTATCAAGTCAAACAACAAGTGCAGGCGAGGATGTGGGGAAAAGGGTACTCTTTTACATTGCTGGTGGGACTGCAAATTGGTGCGGCCAATTTGGAAAGCAGTATGGAGATTCCTGGGAAAGCTGGGAATGGAACCACCATTTGACCCAGCTATTGCCCTTCTCAGACTATTCCCTGAAGACCTTAAAAGAGCGTACTATAGGGATACTGCCACATAGATGTTCATAGCAGCACAATTCACAATAGCTAGACTGTGGAACCAATCCAGATGCCCTTCAATAGATGCATGGATAAAAAAAAAATGTGGCATTTATACACCATGGAGTATTACGCAGCACTAAAAAATGACAAAATCATGGAATTTGCAGGGAAATGGATGGCACTAGAGCAGATTATGCTAAGTGAAGCTAGCCAATCCCTAAAAAACAAATGCCAAATGTCTTCTTTGATATAATGAGAGCAACTAAGAACAGAGCAGGGAGGAAGAGCCGGAGGAAATGATTAACATTAAACAGAGACATGAGGTGGGAGGGAAAGGGAGAGAAAAGGGAAATTGCATGGAAATGGAAGGAGATCCTCATTGTTATACAAAATTACATATAAGAGGTTGTGAGGGGAATGGGAAAATAAACAAGGAGAGAAATGAATTACAGTAGATGGGGTAGAGAGAAGATGGGAGGGGAGGGAAGGGGGGATAGTAGAGGATAGGAAAGGTAGCAGAATACAACAGTTACTAATATGGCATTATGTAAAAATGTGGATGTGTAACCGATGTGATTCTGCAATCTGTATTTGGGGTAAAAATGGGAGTTCATAACCCACTTGAATCTAATGTATGAAATATGATATGTCAAGAGCTTTGTAATGTTTTGAACAACCAATAAAAAAAAAATGTATGCTTTCCAGCAAGATGGGAGACAATTAAGGTAAAAAGGACTGCACTAAGTTAATTTTAATAGTCCTGTTCTAAGAACATTAAATACTAATTAAATTCAGAATTTTAAAGGAGACAGCTTCACCTGACTTTGTTTAGTAAAACAATATTCTTTATTAAACAGGATCAGATGAAGCCCTCTCCTTGTTCTATTACTGCATGGTGGCCTGTGTAAGACTATGCATTCTATCTGTTTTTTAATTTTTTAAAATTTAGTTAATTAATTAATTAATTGGTGCTTTTTTGGTATAATTTAGAGGGATCTAATGGTTAAATCCCAATTAAATTTTCTGTGATTTTTGCATTTCAGTACTGCTAAACTTCACTCCTAATTGTGCTTATACTCTCTCAATCAACTCTGGTGGTCCATCAATTTGCCTATGCACTTTTGCCATTTGCCCAATTTTTTATGTGAAGTTTGGGTTATATGCTAAAGCAGAGATAACTACATCAGGGTTATTCAGACTAATCATGCCAAGCTATAGGAGTGCATACAGCTTTGCTCTGCCACTCTATTAACCTGAAGCTGTTTCCCCACTTGTCTAAGGTTCTTCAAACAGTAGAAAGATGTGTGATTAGGTCTCTTGACTAAACAGACCTACAACCGAAGAGTCACATAGAGGTCTTTCATTCTTGGAGGTGCAACTAATCTTTACAAGCAATCCTCATAAAGTAGCTCCAGTCTACCTGTGTTTCTTCAGGAATAATATAGCTCCTAAAAGAGTTTCTGTATCACAATTCCCATTCGATTTTAGAATAAAAAGAGATCACTGTGAATATTTGTGTTGATTTTACTGAATGGTTCACTTGAGCAAGATCTACTAGGAGAATAAGCCTCAAGAGCACGCTATTATAACAAAAAATTTAATTCTACAAATACTTATTGAACACTAACGATGTTGGAAAAGCTCCTATCGATGATAATAAAATATTTTCCCCAACAGAGTGCTATAGTTCAGATATGAAGTGTCCCCCAAAAGCTCTTGTGTTAATGTAGGAATATCCAGAGATAAATATTGAGATTATGAGACCTGTTAATTGTTCCATTCTAGTTTCAGAAGATTAAATGGACGGTAACTGTAGGCAGTTAGAGCATGGCTGGAGGATGTGGGTAATTGGGTATATGCCCTGAAAGGGCTTATCTTTCCTGCTGTCTGTTCCCTTTGCTATCTCTGCTTCCTGGCTTAAATGAATGGAGTAGCTTTCCTCTGTCATGTTCTTTTCCCATCATGTTCTCCTTCCACTTGGGCCCACAGCCATGGAGTAGGGACACCATGAACTAAGTTTCTGTAACTAAGATAAACTTTCCCTCCTTTAAGTTCTTCCTGGGTGTTTTTGGCTGATTAATAGAGGAGTGAAAAGTCCCAGGGAAAAACTTTAGCTTTACCTGCTTTAGCAGATAAAGTTTTGGGGAGTGGTGGCTGTGAAAGGATTTGATAGTGGTGCTATTGATTCAACTAGGACAGTCTACGAAAACCTTACTGGAAAGAGATGGCTCTCACCAAGAAGGTGGTGAAAGGGCTGTGGTTGTGGCTCAGTGACAGAGCACTTGCCCAGCATGTGTGAGGCAAGGAATTTGATCCTTAGTACGACATATAACTAAATAAAACAAAGGTCTGTTGACTACTAAAAACCTATTTTAAAAAAAGAAGAAGGTGATGAAGGATGCAGGTATAAGGATATTTTGGTGGAGGTTGGGGGAGTTTTCCAGACAGATGGAGTAGTACATTTTCAAGAACCATAACACAATATGGAGCTATTTCCTGCTGTTGATTTTCAACCGTTTGCTGCAATCCAAATACAGATGTTTGACAGGTAATAAATTTCACCCTCTTCCATAATGTTAAGACCATGTTAGTCTTACACCATTAAAGACAGGACATTGTGTGCTCAGTGTACTATAACAAAAATACAATAGACAGAGCAGCTTAAAAAACTATTTTTCAGAGTTCTGGAGACTGAGAAGTCTCTACATCATGATGCCAGCAGATTCAACATGTGGTATGGGCCTTCATTCTGGCTTATCAACAGCAGTCTTCCTGGATCCAAACATGGCAGAAAAACAGAGATTATCTCCCTATTTATTTCTTTTAAAATTTTTTTTATAAGGGAACTAATTTCATTCATGAGAGTTTCATCCTCATAACCTCATCAGCTCACAAGGGTTTCACCTTTAAATATCACCTCATTGATGATTAGAACTTAACATGTGACTTCTGAAGAAACACAACATTCAGTCCATAGAGAGACATGATAAAACTATTTAAGCAGGATCCTGTATCATTGACATTAATATCAAATCATTATCTCTAACTAATTTGACTTACTTTAATATAGAAATATAATTTTTTAAATACTTTTTTATGTTTAGCTTCCAAGAGATATCAATCAATGCTTGCTAAATAAATGAATGAAAACCACTTGTTAGAACTAGAGAATTGGTTTCCTAAAGATGAAATATTTAACTATGTCTAATTAATTTTTTACAACTGAATTTATTTTGAGTTTCCTGGTAATTTCATTTCCATATGACCAATAATTTGTCCCAGCAAGTACTTTATAATATCTACCTTTATTGAAAGCATACTAATTTTCAAGCACTATGAAAATCTTGTTCGTTTGACTTGAAACTCTTCTAAAGAGAAGAAAATGAGGCTATATCATAGTAAATGTGAGGGGAAGTGAAAAAATGCAAACTGCATTAACAAGAACATATTCAGAACTCAGTATGCAAAACGTACACAACATGATTATTAGCAGGAATTTAGAATTAAAATTGAAAATCATATCAGCCTGGCTCTGAAGCCAGAGATGGAGCTATAGCACACAGTGACACCTGCTTTGTTTTCTCGGCAGCTCAGTGATTTCCTGGTGTCCTACAAATATCCATTTTTTTGTTGTTGTTTTTGATTACTCCCATTCTTTATTTTCCAGTGTCTTTTACAGGAAGGCCAGGGAAAACAGCTGCAAATAGGTGTTCCATTAAGAGTCCAGGGCTGTTTACAGCTATGTCTGGAAAGCACTCTCTCTTGTTTTTAATATCTTGTGAAAAGACATTCAATAATCTATTCCCTGAAGTGGTTTCAATTTATCTAAATTCCTGTGGGACATTTTAAGGTGAAAACTTCATGACTGTGTTTCCCTTAGAAGAAAGTGGTGAGAAGCAGGGAGTAGATTTTGCCATCAGTACTTGCTAAGACACCTATGGAGAAATAATTCTCACCATCCATGGCTGAAGTCTATAGTTTTTACAAATACAACATTTGACAATAGTTTATTTTGCCCTCTATTCACAATCAGGAGTTAAATTCTGTGGACACAGTAAGTATTTACAGGTTGTGGCAAAGGATTGTGGAAATGGGCCAGATGGCAATTTAAGCCACTTACCAGACTTGTAAAGGATCAATCATGTCAAAAGACCCACTGTAGAGGACAGGATGAAGATGAAATGTTAGTATTTCATGCTGTGTATGTTTAGCAACCAAAAAAAAAAAAAATAGGGGAAAATGACTTAACACTTATTTTAATAAGAAAGTTATATAAAGGTAAAATCTACAGAAAAATGAAGTAAAAACTTTCCCTCTTCACATGTCTTTCATGGTTTATAAACTCCTAGCATAGAAATAATAAAAACTTGTATTTTTAAGGTTTCAATTTTCACATCACAGTATTATTCACAGTAAATTATTTTTCACATTGAACATAAGTAGTATTTAATACAAAAGTAGATTAAATTAATGCTTTATTAGAATAAATTCCTTTTATAAGTTCAAATTTAAATTATGTTTTCACTAATTGTAAATCAATAAAAATAATGAACATTTTGGTAAATAGATGTTACTATTGGTTTTCATGGTCAACAATTCCACTTTTATATCAGTTTTGGTATCCAATTTCTTTCTTTTTTTTCAGTTACGTAATGTCAAAAATTAGAAATTTACACAGAGAAATCAAAGCAAATGAAAAAGTTTTGCATAGGACCCTCAAAAAACCACAGCACAATGTTGATTTAAACAAGTGAAGAAATTTCAAATGGAAGTAGGAGATTTTTGTATTTAATTTCAAAAGATACTCTTCTCATTTATGGTCCATGTTACAACATAAAATAAATACCCCAAACTGATAAATATGCACAAATTATGTTCCAATAATACAGTTAAATAATGAAGAAATATCTAATCTCTTGTCTTTTTTTTTCCTTGTACCAGGGATTGATTGAATTCAGGAGCACTTAACCCCTGAGCCACATTCCCAGACCTTTTTATTTTTTATTTTGAGACAGGGTCCCACTAAGTTGCTTAGGGGCTCACTATGTTACTGAGGCTGGCTTTGAACTTGCTATTCTTCTACCTCAGGCTCCAGAGCTGTTGGTTTTGTCATTTTTAACTGACAAATACTGAGAGAAGATATACATATCTTAGTTAGTTGACATATAGTATTTATTGTTTGTTTTGTTTTTTTATGATATTGGGAATAGAAACTTGGAGGCTTCTACCATGAGCTATATCCCCAGCTTTATTTATTTTCCATTTTGGGACAGTGTCACACTAAGTTACTGAGGGTGGCATGCAACTTTGACCCTCCTGCCTCCAGTTTGCTGGGACTACAGTTTTGCTCCATGGAGCCTGGTTCTGGAATACAGGCATCCATGTGCTTACTAGTGAGTTCCCAAGAAAAGTATACATGATTGAACATGCACACACCTATGTGAACAAATCAAAAAAAGAATTATAATCTTTCTTCTCAATTACATATTTATATGGAATTGTATGTGAAGAGATAACACAGGGTACCTCATTTCTAAAGTAAACAGAAAAATTTTTAGTGGCATATGTGAGGACTTACAAAATATTTATATTTGTTATCTCTAAGTTCAGTAGACTTCTAAACTTTCAGTTTTACATTTTAATATTACTTAAAAGCATATTAAAAAAATTTGAATGAGATTTTTGGGACCCCAGAACACCTGCAGAACAGAAGGAAGCCTTTCTACTAATTTAGTGTTATCTTCTGAGAGAGAGAAAGATAAAGGAAGAATATTCAAAATTATTTTGTTAGAAAATAAACAAGAGCTGAGATTGTAGCACATTTATTTCAGCCTCATTAAAACATTTTTATGCCACATTGCCTTAGTTCAGTGGTTTATAATTAGTGTGATTTTGATCCCCCGGGACATTTGGCTATATATTGCAATATTTATCACTATTACAACCATAGGCAGATAGTGCTACTAATACCTAGTTTAAAAAAAAATCTTGGGATACTGTGAAACATCCTGTAATGCATAGGATAGCCCCACTAACACAGCATTTTCTAGTTCAAAACGTTGGTAGTCACATGGTTGACATACCTTAAATTAAACCACTAATGTTAAATCAAAAATGTATATATTCTTACAAATATATCAAAAATGTATGATAGTCTACTAGGAACTGTATGAAAATATCTTATTTTAATAATTCTTACATTATGTAAATAGTAAATATAAGTGTCTTGAAATGGCAAAAATTACATATACCACAGATGTTTCAAAGTTTCTAAGAGTGCTTTTGATAATTTCCATATCACTATGAAGACTAATGATAATGCCATGGCTTGAGAGACAGAACAATAACACATAATCACCATTTCCTTATACATTATTCGCCATTTTGCATAACTAATGCTCATGCAGTTTCTAAAATGTCTATTTCAAAGCAAGGTCACGAATTTTCATATACTCTGCTATTTTGATTTTATAGAGGTTATGACTTAGATATATTGTATCAGTAGAAAAATTTACTCTGATTGTTCCAACTTCAAAAATATCTCTAGATTTGAATATGAACTTGTGTGACACAGGATTTTGTAGGTCATTCCTTATAGGATGCATCCTTGTCCCTAATTTTGCCTCTGAAAATAACATGCATTTTTATGGACAGTAGGGCCTTTGAGATATATATATATATATATATATATATATATATATATATATATCTC
>NW_026000108.1:22993230-23052282 GCF_001458135.2 Marmota marmota marmota | reverse complement strand
AAAAAAAAAAAAAAAAAAAAATCAAGTACATCAAAAGCTGGTGAAAAAGGAAGGAAGTAATAAAATTAAAGAAAACAATGAAGTGAAGAACTCTTGACTTTTTATGTTGCTAACATCAGTATTCCAGTTGATTTTCTATATGAGTTAAGCTATCTATAAAAGACAGTATAATTTTTCCTTTTAAGCATATATTTTAATTTAGAAGGAAAAGCATGGTACTTAGTACATGTATTATTGAAAGGAAAATTTTGAAGTCTTATATTCATTATTTTAATATTTTGATGTCTGGTATGTATTAATGTATTATTAAACAATTTTCTGTGAAGATATTTTTATTATGGCAAAAGCAAAGACATTGTTTACATAAACATTAAAGGTAATGTCTAGCAATTTTGCTGGAGAAATTGGAAAATAGGGTAGCATTCAGCGAACTGGTGTACATTAGCTAATAAATTCTATCTGAAACGCAGTAGTCATTCCACTCAAACTCAGATCAGGATCTGTGTTGCAAGTCAAAGTATATTTGCAATCCTGAGTGCTCACAGCCTATACAGAACATTTTAAAAAGGAACCCATGTTAAACTAATGACTGATTCCATTTCTTAGTTTGGTTCTCCAGTCTTTACTGACTATACCCATTTTTTTCAAAGGTGTCATTGATAAGAAACTTAGAAGTAAATGGAGATTGGAAAGGCCAAAAATACATTAGAACAAATTCAATATGTTTAAACAGTAAATACAATCATCATGTTTGATTGAAAAGATATATCTAAAAAATCCTTGAAATTCATTCATACCAAAGCTAAGAAATAGATATATATGGTCATAATTTATGTAGGATTTAATATATTCAGTTATCTCTTTGTAAGTCATTCTGTTTTAAAAAGTCTGCCTGGGGAAATATAAACAAATATATGTCTTTGAATCCTTCAAAGAGTAGTGAGCTCAGTGGTCCGCTTATATGCTAGCTTCCAGATCCACGGATTAAACCAACCATAAATAAAAATATTTTAAATAATTATATATGTACTGAACATGTAATACATTTTTCCTTCTCACTATTCCTAAAATAATAGAGTAAAAAATTATTTTCAAAGAAGTCACACATATTTTGTTGGGAGCTTCAAATAATTCATTGCTTTTAACTATGTAACCCAGGACAGTAAGCTGTCTCTCCTGCAAATCCTTCAGTGCAAGGGCACCGTTTGCAGATCACTTCTGTAGACAGGGAGAATTCTGTGCTTGTCATGGAATTTATTAATTCAAAAGCCTTGAATTCAAATCCCAGCTACCTGGAAGTAGAAGAAATGGGCATAAACTGATAAGCCCCTAACTAAGGTGTTTTGCTCAACTTCATTCCATTCAACTCAAAAAGCCTTTTCAGAGTGAATACTTTTGATGTTTAAAACCAATAAAATAAACACTCAGAGATAATTTTGTTAGAACCAGACTCCATTAGAGATGGATCATCCATCTAATCCCACTTCCACATATAATTGAGTTTTTGTCTGTAATTCTTATAATTTATTTAATATAATTTCTAATTTTCCTAATCTAACCCACTGCTTGTGCTCAGAGAACTGTTTTATGCTGTGTGGGTTGCAGCAACATTTTTTTGTATTATAAGTAATCTAGATAGGATTTAAATTATATAAAAGGATGCAAATAAATTATATTCAACTAATATGCCATTTTATTTAAAATACTGGAGTGTCCACTGACTGTAGTATTTTCAGGAGTTGTGGAACCAATCCCTGCAAATTATGAGAATGGCTACACTTCATTTGTAATTATAGATATGAATATTTAAGATAACTACAAAGTTGTAAGTATGCAAGTAATAATATTTTGTAAGAATAAATTAATTTCAACACATATTTAGAGTTTCTAGAAGCCAGGGCTTCCTTATTCTGTTTGCAAGACCCTGTTTTTTTTTCTTTTCCTTGGCATAAGTTCTGTATTCTTTAGGAATGACTGCATCTATAAGTGAATTTTATTCTATAAAAGTAGCATACAAAATGTAGGTCCTGAGATGAATATCAATCTCTATATTTTAGACATAGTTCATCTCAAGGATTCTTTTTGTTATATTCATTTCAATGTATGATTATTGAGATTTACTCAGTACCATTCATTCTGCTATGAAACATTGAGGATGCATTTTAAAAATATAGATTTAGTCCCTGCCCTTCAAAGCACTCCAGCATAAATGGGAAGGGAGATGTTGAATAGTGGATATAAATGCATTAGATATCAAGAAAGAGGTTAACAAATACAGGTTCTTTGGTGCTAAAAGATAGAAGGAAGATGGAGATTTAGACCATGCTAGATTAAAAAATATATTATGTGAGAAAGCTTAGATACAAGAATGAATGTATTTCCATTAAGGAGCTGATATAATTGAGGCATGCCTGAGATAGAAGCATATTGAAGTTATAGTGAGGTAAAAGAAATCAGCAGGTACTGCATGAAGAAAACAGGTTAGTTGAGAACCAGAAACCATGTCAAAGATTGTTAAATTTTATGGCTTTCCAAATATAAGCTGGTCTTTGTGAAATCAGCCTACCTGTTGCCAATTTGCTCATTCAAAAATATTTATTGAAATTTAATGTTCCCTATGTACTAAGTTTTAGACTGTAAGTACAAAAGTCTAGCAAGAGACATAGCTTAGACATTGACCTAAGTCCCTGACACAATAGAGCTCACTGTCTAGTGGTAAAAAACATAACCAACTGGTAATTACAATAAAGCATAATGTAAGTTACAACACAAAGGAGGGGAACATACTGTGGTTAGTGAAGTGTTACAGTCTTCTAAAGGACTATGGTATTCTGCCAAAGACCTGCTGGATGTGTATAAGAAGCCCAGGAGTAGAAGGGGTTTGACCAGAGGGAGAATATGACTGATTCAGGGGATGGGATGAACATCATTCAGATGTGAGAAACAGTTAAGTCTCACAAAATAAGAGGGTTGAAGAGAAATGATACTGGGAACGTCATGGAATCTGAAGTATTTACATTTTAGTTTATTTCATTTAAATCTAACAGGAAAGACAATATGAAGACAATTCAGAAGATTGCTAGTACTCTGAAATCATATTTAAGAAAGGATGGTGTAATTGGTGTGTGGAGGATGGGGTATAGAAATATAAGGTCTGAGGCAGGAGATCCAGAAGAGGCTTTTGAAGTGATAAATCCCAAGGATGCTGCTGATCTATTTCATGATCCCCATGGAGAAAAACACAAAAGGTAATATACAGTTCGACCAATTGTAACACTTAAAAATTCATATATGTATTATATGGAGCAGTTTGTTAAAGTACTTAGTATTTACACTAAGGCAGAAAAGCTCTGAATGAATTTTCAATGGAAAGTGTGTTTAGCACAATTCCTTTTTCATGTCTACATACACACACACAGACACATAAACACACACAGAGACACAAAAATTTCTAGTAAATCCAAATATATATTATATATATAATATATTTAATGTATATATTAAATATTTCAAATTTTTTTTCACTCTTGAATGAATGTGAATTTTATGGTTAAATACTTCCCTTCACAGGAAATTTTACTACTCTGATATTCTGGAGTATGAAAATGCTCTTAAGTGTGTATATCTTAACCAAATCAATTTACAGTGAGTAACACAGTAGCTTAAAATACATTGCCCAGAAACTGACTGCTTATGTTCAAACCTCATCTGATTCACTTTGTGCAACTGTGATGTTTAATTTTATGTGCCAACTTGATTGGGCTAATGAGGTTCCCAGATATTTGTCAAAATTAATTCATGAATCTTTGTGAGAGTGTTTTTAGATGTTTAGATTAACATTTAAATTGGTGGAACACGGAAAGCTGATTGCCCTCCCTAATATAGATGGGCCTTATTAAAGGACTTAACAAAGGAGGGAGGTGGGGGGAGAAAGAATTACAATCTTCCTTCCCTCTCCCTCCCAGGAAGAGAGAATTCTTCCTTCCTGCCTGGGAACTGAGATGTAAAGCTTTTATTCTGCTTCTGAACATGGCTTTCCTGATCTCTCCGGCTTGTAGCTCTATAGATCTTATGCTTTCAGACTCCATAGTTGTATCAGAAAGTTCCTTATGATAAATCTTTATAAACATTCTAATTATCTGGAGTTCTTTGACTAATGTGTAATTTTATTTTTCTGTGCCTTGGAGTTTTTTAATGAAAATAGGCAAAAGCCATAAAATCTACCTGTTTTAGTGTCTGAGAGGATTTAATTAATAAACCAGATGCTTAACAATGTCTTTCTCATTAATTAAGTGATGTTAATTATTATCAACATTGTGTTTAAGAACCTATTAACAAAAAAATTAAAAGAAATGTAGGTAGGTATATAAATTCACACTTTTAAAAAATAAAATTTGATAGAGAACCTGACTGACATGTGTAAGACCCTGGGTTTTCTTTCAGTGTAGACAGATGAATAGGTAGAGAGACAGAGAGAGAGAGAGATAGATAGACAGAATTTGGCAACAACAGTACTCTCAAGTTTTTGCTAAATTCAATGTAATTAATTATGAACTATTTAATTTTGCATTGTTAATAATGTCATCATTATTATTAAAATGTATTTCTTTAAATGTTATTTATCTTACCTTCAGAAAAAAAAGAACTCAGAGTTTCTTTATATCAAAGGGAGTATAAACCACAGAATAATATCACAAACTGAAGATGATTACAACTTAGTTAGCAATTTTATTCTAAGTGTATCATGAGACAGAGAGAAAGAAACATTTGAATAGTGAGTGACCAAATCCTCTACATCATTAAAATTAACTTTATTACTCTCAGTTTATGTTCTTAAGAGGCAGAGTTCTCAATTTGCATTGATTTAAAATATCTCAAAGTTTAAATTGAAATGATTCTTGGAATGTAAATCAAAAGTGGTCACTAAATAGACACATCCACATCTTAAACCCTGGAATAATGTATTACATGATATGGCAAGAGTGAATTTTACATTATGTGGCAAAATATGGGATTAAGTTAAAGACTTTAAAAGAAGGCAAGCATCCTCAATAATCTAGTTGGATTTAAATATAATCATATTTTTCTGCATAAGGCAGAGTGTAATGGTTAATTTGAATTGGCAACTTTATTGAATTAAGAGAAGCCCACACTTACAGGTGTGTCAATGAGGGTGTGACTAGGAATCATTGTCATGGGGGATAGACAACTGAAACAGAGATCCTTCCTAACCATGGGCAACACTGTCCAATAGGATGATGGCTTGGATGAAATAAAAGTTGGAAGAACAAGGAAGGAGCAGCAGATGCAAGGTTATTCTTCTTGATTGCTACTGTGATTGCCTGATGATACTTGGATTCTCGCTTCTTCACTCTTCAAAAGCGGACTCTACCAGTGATTCTCCAGAGGCCTTCACTCTTGGACTAGGGTAGCACCACTGATCCCTCTTGTTCTGAGGCTTTAGCCTCTTGGACTGTGCAGCTACTGGTTCTTCCAGCTCTCCAGCCTGCAGAAGGCCATTGTGGACTTCTGGTCACATAAGCCAACATAATAAACCCCCTTTTAATAATTATACTTCCTGTTCATTCTGTTTCTCTAGAGAACCCTGACTAATACAAAAGGCAGAGGACATTCCTGAAAGGGAATAAGGGGTCAATGCTACCTTAAAACCAGAGTTTTAGGGAATGTGGCTACAAGATTAGAAACACCTGTAGTAGCAGAAGCAGGAAGCTGAAGGAGGCTGTTTCTGCTGATTCCCCAATTCCAGACTTTTTGCCTCCAGAACTGTGAAAAATGAATTTCTGTTGTTTTAAGGTGCACATCTTTTCATAATTCATTACATTGCCTTTTATTGATAGCAATTCCTGGTAACTCCATTGATGTTATATTAGTGATTCCAAATTGAATCTATCTTTATATTGCACATAAGCGTATTTCCCTTTGATAGGAAACATACATATAATTATCATCACAGCTTTAAATAATGTAAAATTTACCTTTGTAATAAAATATCATATTTTAATCAGATAAAATTTAAAAATGCATTAACGATGTCATTCTTTCTTCTGTTGGGCCATTTTGATTACAAGAAACATTATCAAATTGTCACATTAAAAGGAGTTATTGGAAAATATACCTATGCACATATGCAAGGTTTAATATCTGATAAAGGCTGATTATCAAGGGAAAGGTTGAATAATGAGGCTCTTGGGGACATGACAGCATTGCATTGCATGGGGCAAAAGATAGGGAATTCATGATCAAAGCTGGTAACAGTGGTATACTGAGGATCAGTCATGGACTTGAATTTGCTCCTTTTGTCACTTTTTAGTTTTCTACTGTTTCAAAGTCTTTTACCACAGACATGAATTCAAATTCTCCTAAAAGCATATTATTTGTCAATTATGCTTTATAGCTGCATCATAGTTTTTTCCTCTACAAATGAACACACAAAAGCAACTTGTCATTACAAATTGTGATAATATGCAATCATCAAGAAAAAAGAATTATTTTTAAAAGCAATTTATACTTGATACACTGTTTGGTTGGACAAATATAGGATTTGGGTCTTTAATGGCCCCCTAAAACTCATGTGTTAGACAATGTAGGGATGTTCAGAGGTGAAACAATTGAATTTTGATAGATTTAAACACATTAGTGAATGGATCTATTTGCCGCATTAATTTGAATGTATTATTGGATGGTGACTATAGACAGGGGGTGCATGGATGGATAAAGTAGGTTCTTGGGCCTGTGCCCTTAGGGATTACATCTTGCCCCCAGCTCCTCAGTCTGTTTCTCCTCCAGCTGTCATAAGCTTCTTGGCTTTCCTTTGCTACACCATTCCACCATGCTGTTCTGCTGACCATGGACTGAAATCTCTGAAACTGTAAACTCCAAATAAGCCTTTCCTCCTCTAAGGAATTTGGTCACAGGGATGAAAATCTAGCCAACACCATTTTTCCAAAACAAAATATTCCTGAAAAGTACTATTGAAAAGGATGGCAATACAATTCTATCTCCAAAATAAAATGTTTTTGTGTGGCAAATCCAAAACTGTATACAGTTTAGCATTTTTAAAGTCTAAAATGATAGTTTACACAAAAATAAATAAATAAGGGAAAGTATAAGAAATATTATAGTATATTATAATATACTATACTATTTTAAATTCTGAATTCCCATTGGTTAAAATAGGACCTGGGTATTTCCAGGAATCTTCCTCCCCCTTCACCATGGAATCATTTTGCTATATAAATGAGCTGAAAATGTATAAGTCTGAAAAAAGTGTCATTATTAAAGTTTATATATTAAAAAATGGTGTGGATCCATATTTTAATAGGGAATTTATTCTAAAGCTAGGGAAGCCAGACAGTTTTTAAGAAAGAGAGAATATTAATTTTAATAAAACTTATCAATACAATAAAACTTATTATACATAAAAATTCTTCAGTGATAAAAAGCACAATTTTATGTGAGGTAACAAAAAGAAAGAATGATTATTTAATAATTTTCTAAATATTGACTAAATCACATAGTGTTTGTCTTATCCAGATCATGGTCCTGATCCAAGATGGACAAGTATAAAGGAGCAAACAAATACATTTCTTAATTTATCCAAGGCCACCTACCGTTAAATATCAGGTGCAGTGCTCTTGACTACCCTTGATGGAGTTTATGGTCTAATGTGAGTGATTATCTTGATATATAAAGGTTAGCTATAAATCAAAGTAGGAGGACCAGAAAATTCTCTGGATCATCTTGGAAGACTGTTGTGGTTTGTCTCCAAAGTCTCAAGTATTGAAGGCTTCTTCCCACCGCAGAAATGTTCAGAGGGGAGGCATTTGGGAAGCCAGTAAATCATGAGCCTCTGTCTTATTGAGGAGGTTACTCCATTGAATGTTTCATAACTGAATGGACTAGCAGGAGGCGGTGAAAACCACAGGAGGTGGAACTTAGTTAAAGGGGCAAATTCCTTATGGAGAGCCCTTCTGGACTATATCTTGTTCCTAGACTCTTTCTCTCTGTTAGATATCTGGCTTCTATAAGGAAAGAAATTTTTTCTCACATACCCTGTTTCCCCTGATGTTGTGCCTCATCTCAGCTTAAAGAAATGGAACAGGTAAACATGAATTGAAACTTCCAAAACCATGAGACATTAAACATATTCCCCTCTTTAAGTTGTTTTCTTAGGTGTTTTGTACAGGAACAAAACGTGACTAACATGGTATAATGGATCATGAACATGTTCCTAAAGTACTAAACATTATTGATGCATGTCCTTCAGCCTGAGACTGGAGGAAGAAATCACAAAGTGTGCTATATAGCACAGAACATGAACTTCAGGGTCAAATTTCTAGTTAGTTGTAAATAATCCTGTCTCCCTAGAGATATTACTTTTCTGAGGACAAGTATGTTAAAAACTATCATTTTATCTGTAAAGTAAAAATAACAAAAGCACCTATCTCATAAAGTTACTTAAAAAATTCAACATTATAATGAATCTTAAAACACAACACTGTACCTGGCCCCTGACGGATTCTTGTTGAAAGTTGTGCTCACAAGAAATCTATCTGTGAGATAGGGATTAGCATGTAGGATGTGCTTTTAGGATGAATACCTATGGAGAAATAAAGGAAAGGTACTAGTTTGAAAGGACTTCAGCCTACCATACTGCTAGGGACTGGTATTTTATCCAGTATTAACTAGTTACTGAGGGCTAGCTCTTCCTAAGACATGTATACAACATTGGTTAGATGGGTCCCCAGGTAACCGGCAATTTTCAGAATGGATTTACAGCTAAGAGATGTTACTGGCAGCAGTCCCATCAGTGTGGAATCCCTGAAGTCCTATAGGCATGTTCTTTGAAGTATTCAAATTACAACAGAATTTAATTCAGTTAATTGCTTAGTATTAGATATTGTGACTTTTTTCTCAATGTAAGTGAACTTCAATTAGGTAAGAGCTAAAGTACTCATAGAGATCAAGGGATGATCAAACTTTAGCAACAACAGCAGCAACTAGTGATGTTCAAAACAAGCCCTGGAAATATTGATCCACTTTGACTCACCAATTACATACCTAAGAATGTATCCTAAGGAAGTAATACAAGTGCACAGAAATCTTTAATTTTAATGTTGTTTATTAAAGCATTATAGTTGTAATAGGAAAATTTAAATGTCTAGAAATATAAAATAAATAAATAGTATGGCCATTATTGAATATATTATGGTAAATTCATAGACTAGAATACTCTTTAGTCATTAAGATGATGCAGTTGGAAAAAAATGATACAGGCAAATGTTTATTGACATAAGAAAACATTCATGGCATAAAAAGTGGTGGTGTGGGCAGCAGGTTACTGAGATTATAAGATGCACAGTATATTTTGGTAGAGGTTCACAAAAATTTATTCTCATGCCTCATTGATAGTTATCCCTGAATTCTGAGGTCATGGGAAATTATATTTTGTTTTGTTTTGTTTTTCATTTATCTGCATTTTATTATTTTTTCCATCCTTATTTCATGAAGTATTAATGTAAAGAGTTGTTTTTATGTGTATATATTTACAGAACAATGATAAGAGAAAATATATTTACTCACCTTCAAACTAATAAAATAAAAGTTATATAACGTCATATATAATACTGTATTATATACCACAAGGACCATAATATAAGCTAAAATTAATAAAACTCCAACACCCTTTAACTGACTATCTCATCTCATTAAGATTAGAAATGTGAATGGGTTAGAAAACAAATAAAAAATTAGGAAAAGCTCCCACATTGATACAGGGGTAATTTGAGCTTGGAATACAGTGCTGCCTTTTTTAAACCAGAAGGAGTTTGGCCTGAAAGTTATGGGTGCAATCTCTGGAGTGATTTTTTTTTTCTCTGAAACTGAAGAAGATATCCATATATGTCCTGAACTATTTTGCTACTAATGCAACGTAAGCTTGAACTCTATAGATTTTAGCACCCTTGTAGAGGGTATTGCATTATTTTATGTTTTTTTTTTATTAAGCTATCTTATTTTTGCAACTGAATTTTTCAGTCTAGGTATTAGACTTTGCATTCAAATATATTAATTATCATTTTACTAGTTTCAGCAGGTAGCTATTAAGATAATGGATTTTTATAATACTGTCCAGCGTGTTAGCTAATTCTTTGAGTTTTATGCTGTCTGAATACTTTATAAATGACGTCCAGGGAAATGGCAAGGGCAGAACCTTGGGGACCAAGAGGAAGCTGTGACCATGTTTTTATTTCAGGAGGTAGGCGTTCATTAACACCCCCTCTCAGTTTTCAGCAGTTTCTGTGGCACACATACCCTACTTTATCCAAGTATTTACTCAACACTCTCCTTCTTAGGAAAACTTTCTTTAGCCTTCCAACTTGAAATTGAAATCTCTTCTTTCTAGTACTCCCGTTCTGCTTTATTTTTTTTCTTAGAAATATCATTTGTCATCACCTTTTTACTTTTATTTCTTTCATTTAAAAAAAAATTGTTAAGGGATCTGTATCCCTGCAGTGGATTGTGAACTATAATGCCAAGATCACTTGCTAATTTAGCTCAGTGCTACAGGATTATGTATCATTGCAATAGTTTGTGAACTTTATTATCTGAGAATGCTATTAATTTCACTCAGTAGTGTATCTCCGGGACATATAATAGTACATCACATGAAGTAAATATTCAATAAACATTTGTTGAAAAGGTATGAATGGAGAGAGCAAAAATTAATTGTTCTAACGTGCATTAGTGACAGAACCATTTTTTGAATGTGTGTATGTGGTGCTGGGGGTTGAACCCAGGGCCTTGAGGTAAGCTCTCTACCAAATGAGTTACATCCCCAGCCCCGTAGGACCTCTTTTAAAAGATGCATCCAGTGGTAATAATCAATCATATGTTAAGCACAGATTTCTAAGAAGTAATCACTAAAATGATATCTATTAGACACTTATTTTAATTTGCACAATATTTTAGGTATTAGGGAATGCAACAAAGGATAGATAGGTAAATTTTCTTCTCTCATAGCGATAGCATTTTAGCTCACTTTCCAGCCAATGATTACAGCATTATGTCATCTGAACAGACATCAAAAGCAGGAATGATATAGGCATTATACAAATGTCACTGCAAAAGAAATTTTGTCCTGTCACTAATTTTTCTTTGGAACATATTTCTTCTTGGAAATAGATTTGGTCCAGAGAACCTATACTATCATTCATTTTCAGGATTTAAACTGTAATATTAACTGACCATCCAAATGGCACAAATGCAAAAAAAAAAAAAAAAAAAAAAAAAAAAAAAAAAGAGCAACAACAATTACAACTTTCTTACTTTATTACTTTTGAAAATGGCTTCAAATGTAAGAAATTTCCCCTATGTCTCATGCTGGAATGCCACATTAATCGTTAATATATATACTATATTACCTTCAAAATAACTATTAAATGCAGGATATTCATAGAAATATTCATGTAAATGAAATGAGCATTCAAATGCAACATTTAAAAATTATTATTTTAGCTAGCAATATTAATATTTGCATATAGTTAGCATAATAGCTTAATTTTAAAATGCCTTGCATTTTTCACCCCATTTAACAATTTTTCATATTTTTAAAGGGTGGTGTGGTGAATTAATGTGGGAATATTTGCATTATCTTATAAATAACTTATGCATTGTTAAACAGAGGACGAGAGCCAAGTCCTTTAAAAATTTTGCACACATCTATTAATCATTTGATTATGTGCCTTTTCACGGACTGGCTGCATTGCTTCTTTATACTTGTAAAATATGACTACTACCAAGATACATAGCAAATTCTTGCTGCCAAAAATAAAATATATGAAATTCCTTAACTTAAGATGTTTTTATCAGTATATGTTGATAACACTGCCAAAAAATTCAAGAAAACTGCATTCTAGTGATTACCCTGTAGTTAAATTTTAATGCATTTAATAAAATATATGTATAACCTTAAGAATACATTCATATATATATACATATATATATATGTGTGTATATATATATATATATATATTAACATGCATACATGCTATAGCCACTGAGTTTTAAATTGCTTTAGAAAATATGTAATTGATATGATTGAATGTATATCTTCCTCTGAGAAGTGTCTGTTCAGCTCTTTGGTCCATTTATCGGTTGGGTTGTTTGTTTGTTTTTTTTTTTTTTGGTGTTAAGGTTTTTTTTTTGTTTGTTTGTTTATTTGTTTATTTTTTTTAGTTCTTTATATATCCTGGAGATTAGTGCTCTGACATATGTGTGGCAAAAATTTGCTCCCAAAACATAGTGTTTCTCTTCAACCTCATTCATTGTTTCTTTTTCTGAGAAGAAGCTTTCTAGTTTGTTTCTATCCCGTATATTAATTCTTGATTTTATTTCTTGCACTTTAGGAGTCTTGTTAAGAAAGTTGGGACATAATTTAACATGATGAAGATTTGGGCCTATGTTTTCCTCTATTAGGTGCAGAGTCTCTGGTCTAATCGCTAGTTCCTTGATCCACTTTGAGTTGAAGTTTGAGCATGGTGAGAGACAGAAGTTTAATTTCATTTTGTTGCACATGGATTTCCAGTTCTCCCAGCATCATTTGTTGAAGATGCTATCTTTCCTTCAATGTATGTTTTTGGTGCCTTTCTCTAGTATGAGATAACTGTATTTATGTGTATTTGTCTATGTGTCTTCTATTCTGTACCATTGGTCTACATGTCTATTTTGGTGCCAATATCATGACATTTTTGTTACTGTAGCTTTGTGATATAGCTTAAGGTCTGGTATTTTGATGTCTCCTGCTTCGCTATTCTTTCTAAGGATTTCTTTGGGTATTCTGAGTCTCTTATTTTTCAAAATAAATTTCATGATTGCTTTTTATATTTCTATAATAAACGACAATGTGATTTTAATTAGAATTGCATTGAATCTGTATAGTGCTTCTGGTAGTATGGCCATTTTGATAATACTAATTTTGTTTATCCAAGAGCATTGGAGAGCTTTCCATTTTCTATGGTCTTCTTCAATTTATTTCTTTAGTGTTCTGTAGTTTTCATTGTAGAGGTCTTCCACATCTTAAGTTGATTCCCAAGTAGTTTATTTATTTATTTATTTTTGAGGCTATTGTGAATGGAGTAGTTTTCCTAATTTGTCTTTCAGAGGGTTCATTACTGATATATAGAAATGCATTTGACTTATGGATATTAATTTTTATATCCTGCTACTTTGCTGAATTTGTTAATTAATTCTAGAAGTTTTCTGGTGGAGTTTTTTGGATCCTCTAATATAGAATTATATTGTCATCAAATAATGATTTTGATAAAGAAATGTATGAAAAAAATGTTCAATATCTCTAGTAATTAGAGAAATGCAAATCAAAACTACTCTAAGAGCTCATCTCATGCCAGTTAGAATGGCATTTATCAAGAATACACATAACAGTAAATGTTGGAGAGGATGTGGGGGAAAAGCCACACTCATTCATTGCTGGAAGGACTGCAAATCTGGAAAGCAGTATGGAGATTCCTTAGAAAAATTGTAATGAAACCACCAGTTGACCCAGCTATCCCACTCCTTGGTCTTTACCTAAAGGACTTAAAATAGCATACTACAGTAATGCAGCCATATCAATGTTCATAGCAGCTCAATTTATATTAGTCAAACTGTGGAAGCAACTTATATGCCCTTCAATAGATGAATGGATTAAGAAACTGTGGTATATATACACAATGGAATATTAATCAGTACTAAAATAGAATAAAATTATGGCATTTTCAGGTAAATGGATGTAGTTGGAGAATATAATACTAAGTGAAATAAGCCAATCCCCCCAAACCAAAGGCCAAATGTTCTCTCCAAAAGTGGATGCTGATCCATAATGGGGAGGGCATGGGAAAAATGGAGGAACTCTGATGGGCAAAGGCAAGGGAGGAGTGGAGAGGGGGCATAGGGGTAGGAAAGATGGTTGTATAAGATGGACATCATTACTCTAGGTACATATATGACTGCACATATGGTGTGACATGACATCATGTACAACCATAGAAATGTAAAGTGCTGCAATTGTGTATAATGAATCAAAATGCATTCTGCTGTCATATATACTTAAAATAAATAAGAAAAATATATAATTTATATGAAATTGAAACAAGCATGGTAAAAATGATAATGAATATTAAAATATTTGTATTGAATGAGACATAAAATGTCTAGATGAAATTTTCCAGTAATTTGTAAAAGATTCAATTATTTTATAAATAAAAACAATAAAATTGAACAATAAAATTGAAGATCATTCTACATCTAGCACACAACTAAAATCGTTGTATATTATCTGTAATATATAGAAAACAATCACTGCCTGAACTAGACAAAGCTAAGATGGGTGAAATAACTTCAGAAAATAGAACAAGTCATCTGGTGTATCAGAGAATCACATGCACTGTCGTGGGATGTCATATGATGTCACATAACTAAAGGTCATTTTGTGGAAATACAATGACAATTTGAATCTGAGTTTCCAAAACCAGCACAAAATGTGTAGTAATTAAACATTGACCCAGTGTTGACTAACAGCTATGTGTTTTAATTTTTTTTTGAGTGGGCATACTGGGGATTGAGGTGCTTTACCACTGAGTCACTTCTCCACCCCTTTTTATGTATTGAGACAGGTTATTATAAAAATATTCTCCAACTCCATCCATTAACCTGCAAATGCCATAATTTTATATATTATATTGAGACAGGTTATTAATCTCATAGAAAACTTTTAAGGTTGGTATTATTACTATTTGAAATTCAAAATTTGCAGATTTTAGTTCTTTTCTTCAAAGTTATGAAATAAGTTAAATGATGCAAATAAATGTACCAAGTATAAGGTCTATGGAGGTTAAGCATTTTCTAAAGTTACATTAATATGGTTATTATTAATATTATTCACTGATAGATAAGGATCCCATCTCACATTCCTTGAATGGAAAACACAGAGATATTATGTCCTATATTGATTCCTAAAGTTTCCCACTCAGATTCACATACTGCAGTTGCACACAGAAATACTTTGCTTGGTAATGTACTCTTTTTTTGACTGTCTTCATTTTCTGTCCCACTTGCCATTCTCTACTGCTGTCGTATTAATGCCTTCCAAATATTGCACTCAAATCTTTGATTCAAGGTCTTCTGGGTATACCAAAAAATCATTCATAGGAATAAATGCTTATCAGTCAGGTTATAATATCTGAAGTGTTGCTTCTATTTTTGAGAGCCATATTAAGGGCTCTTGTGGATCCTAGAAATCATGCCATTTGTCATTATATGCTTCTTTGTTTCCTAAAGATGAGTATCCTAAAAATGTGATACAGCTTGAAAAGTTGGATTCTATCCAATACACAAGTATGAAAGAGTTTTAGACACAGAACAATATGATATGAGTGTCTTTGGGAGAAGTTGAGTCTAGAGGTTGACCACTAGATGGAGAGAAAATGAGAAATATTAGAGAAAGAACACTTAGGATATTGAAGCACGTGAGTAAAATATGGTGAAAAGGATCCAACTAGAGTTAAAGTAGCAAGAAGAGGAAAAATGAGAAAAAAGGCTAGTAGAAAATTATCAACAAGACTTTAATATAGATTGAGAGGCAGCAATGGCCATTCATATGCTGAATAAACTGGTATTTAATATTTTTTTAAAATCACAGAATAGAAGAATCATCTCTTATGATGCTTTAGAATACATATAATGATTCCTTATTTATTTCTAAGAAAACAGTGAAGGCATTTTTTTCTATTGAGATAGAAAATGGAAGTAAGAAAGAAAAAAACATACAATTTTGAAAAATTTTCTAAAAGAGCAGGAAATTAATGGGTGTAGAGCTTGTCAGTCAAAGAGCTTGTAGAGACTTACAAAAATCATGTTATCTTTATTCTGAGATAACATTTGAGGTTTTAAAAATCTTCCTTTTCACATTAACTACTTGTCTGCTCTGTTTGCTGTTTCCACGTTAGTGAGCTCTGGGGTTTGGTGCACTGAGAGGGGCAGATGTGTTGGGATCTATCCTTCCATCAAGATGAGTAAGAAGAGAAAGCCAATGCTGTGAAGGATGAAGACTGGCCCACAAGTCTGATGTCGGCATAGGCAATACTCATCTTTAGGAAACAAAGAAGCACATAATGACAAATGGCAGGATTTCCAGAATAAACAAGAACTCTTAATATGGCTCTGAAAAATAGAAGCAACACTTCAAATATTATAAACTGATAACCATTTATTCTTATGAATGATTTTTTAAATCTACTGCTTTAAAAGGGAATAATAGCTGTTAGTGTACATGTCACCAACTCCTGGATTTTGGAAGGGTTAAGGTAGATACAGAGGTTGCAGCAAATTCCATTCCAGACCCACTTAAAATAGGAAAATAATTGGAAACCCAAATGCAGGATTCCATACATTTCAATGGAAGTAAGTGAATGAGACAAATAAAACAAAATGTGGCAATGGAAGAGCCCACATTTGTGATGCGGGCATAAAATTTGGCAGAGGTTTTTGAGATGACACAGAGAGAGTAGATGACAAATGTAAGTAATGCCTCAAAACTTCCCTGTGCCACAGGGCTGGAGTCTTTCCCCTCTTAAAAGAAGTGTTTTCTGTGTTCTGTGCATTTTCCAACAGACAAGGAAGGACCCCTTAGCTCCCTTTCCTAGACCACTCTACAGCTCCTATGTGCAGACAAGGAAAACCCATGACACTTAAACTGGAAAAGCTTCAGTACTCCTACACTGAGTGGGGTACTTCTACACTGAGTGGGGCGGGGGGTGTCCCCAGTTTTCTCTTGCTTTCTTTCTCTGTTTATTCTAGTTCTTTCCAGGAGTGCATATTTATGTATTAGTCAAGGTCCAACTCAAATGTCAGCTTCTTGAGAGCCTGCTTGGACTTCTAGTACTGCCTTACATAGAAGCCCTTTCTCTTCGGACATCTCAAATCCTTCACTTTTACTCATTTTCTAGTACTTAGCAAGATACGTTTTAGAAAGATCAGTCTTGTAATAGTGTGGCACCCTGATTGGATAAGAGTGTGAATAGAAGAATCAGGAACACCAGTTAAGAATCATTTTTGATTGAAATGCTAAGAAATTATAAAGTCCTGTAAAGAAGCTACATGCTGAATATAAAGAGAGAAAGTGATATGACAAATATTTAAGAAAGAAAATACAGAACAAAGTAAAACAGACAAAATAAAAGCTAAATCAGAAAGCCAAACCAAACAAAAGAATTTGTGCTTCATTTGAGTTAAAAATAAAAATAAATATTAAAGAGAATAAAAATAACAGAAAGCAAATAAAAAATAAAATGAAAAATTTGGGTGAATAAATACATAATTTATCACCCAACATAGGAAACATTTTACAGTGAAAGGGAAGTTCTTTTAACTACAATGGAATAAGAATCTTGTAACCAGGAAATTTGGTGACCCCCAAATATACTAGAATCTGTGCTAAATTATGAATTGAGTTATATAAACATTAACCTAAATGCATCACTACTTATCTAGAAACTTTCGTTTGGGGTTGTTTGGGGTGAGATTCATTTTATAAGTATATGCTAAGATTTGTTCTCAGATGGGGTTGAGAAGGACTAAAATTCAAGAATCTAATTTTCTAAAATTGTATGAAAACAATGAAAATAAAAGTTCTGTATCTCGTCTGCCTCAGGCCCTACAAATAAAATAACCTGGCTGGGCATTGTGGTGCATGCCTAAAATCCCAGATCTGGACGCTGAACCAGGAGGATCTAAAGTTTGAGGCCAGCTTCAGCAACTTAGCAAACCCTAAGCAAATTAATGGGGTCCAGTCACAAAATGAAAAATAAAAAGGGCCAGGGATGTGGCTCAGTTGTTAGGCTCCACTGGATTTAATCCCTGGTACCAAAAGAAAAAAAAATCAACTAACCAAGCATCATCCAGAGAATCCAGGTAATCTCCAGTACCTTACTGACATCCAGCATGAAGATATTAATTCTTGTAAGCCAAGTCTCTAATGGACTGATTCAGTGCCCCAAAGCAATGACACCACAACTTTTCAGATACATTTCAAGTTTGTATCTTCAATTTTATACTCTCTAATGAGCTTAAGACTTATATTATCCCATTATCTACTCAACATTAACTCTTGATTATCTAATAAAACTCCATCCAATGGAAATATAACACCAGTCATATATGTAATTAAGAATTTTTAGAGGCCACATTAAAAAAAGTATATAAATAGGTGAACATAATTTTACTTTATTTTTATTGTTCCTCAGCTTTATTGAGGTATGATTGACAAATAAATTTTTATATATCTAAGGTATGTATGATGTTTTGGTATATGCATACATTAAGAAGCCATTTACAAATTCAAGCTAACATATCTATCACAAGGTGGGTTTAATTTAAATAACATATTTTATTTGAACCAATATATCTGAAATGCTTCTATGTAAAATAAATATCAAATTATTAATCAGATATTTTGTATTCTTTTGAATACTAAGCATTTGAAATCCATTTCATATTTTATACTTATAGCATTTCTCAAATTGGATTCTAAATTTCCATAAAATTAGCTAGTAAATATTTGGATTTTATAAAATTTTCAGTTGAAAAAGTAAATTCACATGCCAAATTTATCCAAACATACATACAGATTTTTCACTCTCTGGAGGGAATAATAGTTAAACAATTTAAATTTATTAACTTAAACAAAATATAAAAAATTGTTTTTTTCTAGCTACATTTTAAATGCTAGAGGCTACCACATTAGATAGATCAGAAATCACAGGTATGTCAATGTTGCAGAGGTCCAAACTGAATGTTTGCCCTAGCCTCAATCTGCTGCTCGAATAAGTTTCCCCTCTATAGTATTGTCATTGTGTTTGCCTATGAGTCAAGTCCAACAACATAAAGACAACCTTAATGCCATTCTTTTGCCACACCTCACTTGCAATATCTAGGATATATAAAAGAATATATACAACCCTCATCACCTCTCCTGCTAAACCTAGGCATCCTTCCCATATCTTAACCATTTTCTCCTTCATTCACTTTGAATAATTTTTATTTATTTTTTAGAATCTTCAATTTATTCTTCTGATCTCAATATGTGATTTCATTACTCAAAGTTCCCCCAGGATTTTTTATCATACAAAACTAAAAAATAAAGTAGTAAGATTTTTAGTTTTATCATACAAAACTAAAAAAAAAAAGTAGTAAGATTCAAAGTTTGAGGTGTTCTGTTCACCTGTGATAACTCAACCACCAAGCCATGTGCATGGTTTCCTTTGGCCCTGGAAAGCAAGAAGCACATCTTTAATGCCAAATGTTCTGGTATGGATATGGGGTAGTTCCCAAAAGTGCCAGTGTTAAAATAGGCATATTCAAAGACAACATGATTAGATCATGAGGGATTAACCTAATAAGTCCATCCTCATTTGAATTGAACAACTGGATGGTAAAGGTAGGCAGGTGAGGCATGGCTCTAAGAGATGGGTCACTGTGAGCATGCCCAGGAAGGGTTTATATTCCTTGTGGCTTCTTTTCTCTCTCCCTGCTTCCTGGATGACATGAACAGAGCAGTGCTACTCCACCATGCCCTTCTGCCATAATGTTCTGCCTCACCTTGTGCCCAGAGCAACGCACATGGCGGAACTCAGACTAAACTTCTGAATCCTTCAGCTACAATAAACTTTTTCTCCTCTAAGTTGTTCTTGTGGGGGTATTTTGGTCACAGCTATGCAAAGTTGATTAACACACCAGGTTTTGCCTTGCGGGGGCAGGGGATCCCATCAATGTTCTTGCTCATCTGTTTGCTCATCTGTCTCTCTTATGTTCTCTTGGGGCTCTTCCTGACCCTTGCATAAAATACACTTCTCTCTCACAAATTATCTCTGTTTTCTTTTAATAAACTCCAATTTCATTTTTTTTCAGAACCATTAACACACTATGTTACCATAGTACAGTGGTTCAGAACATAGATTTTGTGGTACATTTACTGAGATTTGCTTTTTTACCAGATATGTGACTTTGAACAATTTTACCTTGCCCATTCTTTCTGTAGTTTCTTCAATAATAAAAATGAAGATTATAATATTTTCTTAATAGGCTTATTCTAAGAATTAAATTATCTGTCCAATCTAAAGTGCTTAAGACTGTGACTAGCTCATAGAGAAAAACTACAATTTTATTATATGTATTATAATTTCCTCACAAGTACAAGATATATGAAAAGGAAGAATTTATCAGTTTGATATAATATTACCTACATGAAATCTAGAATAATGTCTGGCCTTTGTACTTGCTAAATGGATATCTGAATAGAGAGACCAGGGTTAAATAAAATGTCCATACATACAAGCATAAATCAGCAAATAATTAGGATTGGATAAGATAAAGCAGGGAGGAAATATGAAAACAGGAGAACTGGAGGGAAGGAAGTAGATGAGGGAATATCTATCTGTACTGTTTTAAATTCAATCAAATCGGTCTTCTAGTGCTATGTATTTATGCCACATTGATTTATCAATCTCTTCATTTAATATCTCACTTAGTTTAGGCTAATTTGCTGTGGATCATCAATGAACAAAGCCAGTGACAGCCAAGACATTTTGTTTGAAAGCATGCTATGCAATGAAATCTGTAGAGGAATACGTTAGTCATTAGAAATCTTAATTCATTTCTTGATTCTTCTACTCCCAAGCTTTGGCGTAATGCTATCTCTTTCATCTTCAGTTCAAAAATGGAAGGATTTTTTTGTTAGTTTCCTGTCACTGTAACAAACACCTGAGATAATAAATTTATGAAGATAAAGATTTGGTTTACTCAATGCTTTCAGAGGCTCCAGTCCATCATCAATTTCCTTGTTATTTTGGGCCTTTGGTGAAGCCGCACATCAGGAGGAAACCAAGTGGTAAACTAAAACAGTCCCTTCATGGCTGTGAATCAAAAGACAGAAAGGAGGAGGAAAGGACTGGTGCCCTACTATCTTTCAGGATTATGCCTTCAGTCACCTGAAGAATTCCCACTAGGTCTCACCTCTTAAAAGTTCCAACACCTCCCAATATCACCAAGATGTGATCCAAGGCTTTAACAAATGGGCCTTGGAGGACATTCCAGATCAAAACTACAGGAGGTTTGGAGTAGGTTTTTACTACTAATTCTTTAAGCTATATAAAGTATTTGCATTTTCATGGTTGCTCTGGATTTCCTTGGAATATTTTCTATCTACCTCACACTCTTCTTACTGTCCTCAATTGGTACAGGTAGAAGGAAATTAAGTAATGGTAATATTATGGTAAATAGAGCATCATGCCAAAGATAAATATAATGAACAAAATTATATGCTATATACCTGTGTACTCAACGACAGCTTAATTTTCTGCTATGTGGATTATCACTGATAAGAATTTCTTATCTTGCAAAACAAAGTTGATATAAACTGCTGCTAATTGATAAGAATGATGGATGATATGAAAATGAGGCAGCACAAATTAATCAAGTAAAAAAGAAAAAGAAGCAACCAGGTTAAATTAAGGATAAATGAAACAAGAAAAAGCAGAGACTCTAGATCCATCATTGACGTATTTTTAAGGTTTTAAATTCTTTCTGATTTTACAAATTTAAAAAAATACTACTTACTGATACAATGAGGGAGACTTTCTTACCATTATGAATTAAATATGCATGCTAAAAATACTGTCATTGCAATGATTTCAAAACCAAACAGCTTATGTTCAGGTCTTCAAATCATCTGTAGTTATGAGTGTTTTATTACTGTGTAATTTCCTTGTAAGTAGCCATTTATTTCATCCTTGTTCTTGTCAATCAAGAATGTATTTGAGGAGGAGAAAAGTGCTGGGGAGTGATATTGGCCAAATTATATTGTTATGATGTGTGCATGTAAAAATATGTAACAACAGATCCCATCATTATGTACAACTTTAGTGTACCAATAAAAAATGTGGAAAGGAAGAATATCTTAAACCATGTATTGCAGAGTTCAAATGAGCTTAGTATTTGAACTTAAAGAAAAATTATAATCTTTGATCTTTTTAAAAAGGAAATCAATTCAGAATATGTGGAGTTACTTAATTTAAAAAATGTCTTTAAATACAATTTCGAGCTTCAAGAGTTAGATAAAGATTATACTCAGAAATTCTTAGATGCCTTGGGTTAAGCTATTTAATTTATATACATTTAATCAAAATGATATTTATAATAAATATCCCTCTCATTCATGATCAAGTTTGTGCTTCCATTGTTTGAAAAGCAGTATTCTGTTAACATTTTCTGAATAACACAAAATGAATGTCAAGTAAATGCAAGTACTTCTTTTTAGTCCTTTGTTTTCTGTCTCTGGTTCGTTCTGATAGCTTAGTACATTTAAAACCTGCTACATTCTGTTAATATCATTGCAAATCCTACAAAGATTCCAAATTCCTGGGTTTTTAAAGCAGTATATTAGAGGCATCTTTTGGTGTAGGAGAATAGACATGTCCATCCTTCAAGGTCTTACTGACTGTTACACTTGATAAGAAAACAAAAGGCAGAACTCATTATCCTAGATGAATATATCTGTGATTTGCTGTATGACAATGTTTTGAACTATTCATCTGGAATATTGTGACTATGTGAACTGCAATAGACATTAACTGAATCTTACTTTTATCCCCAATCCTCTGCATTCACAATAAAATGCAGAAGAAATATGGGATAAATTGTCATGGATGTAGGTCATATATATCATTATCAGAAATTGTAAAAGTACATGATTCTGATACCCATTGCAAACATCTCTTGATGAATATCCTTCTTGGTCACATACTTTGGGAAAGAATTAATTATTTTAAGAGAATTTATTGGTATTTACTAAAACTAATTTTTGCAATTAAACCAGTGTAACAGTTTATTATTCTGATTCTAGCTTATTGTTTGTAAATTCTTAGATAAATCACTGAACTTAAATTTCCTAATGCCCAAAATGACTCAGTTTTTGGCTTCAACCATAAATATGTGTTGATGAATATTTTATCTTTTTTTCCAGATTAAAGAACACCCAATTCAATTTTAATTTAAGATCCTTAAACCAAATATCAAAGTAGGTCTACCAAATTCTCTGCAACTCATAAGTTATTACTATGATTGGGTGGGGTTTTTTTTTTGTGTGTGTATGTGTGTGAGTTTGTGATTCCAATTCAGAGAATGTGGTGGTGTTAACTTTCTAAAATAAGGGAACATTTTTAATCTGTATGCTTGAGTTCCTGAACTGAACACAAGAATAAGATACAAAGAGAATGATGTAAAAATAGCAGCTATATATAGAAAGATGAAGAATATGATCAATTATATATCATAATTTTGATAGTATAAAATAAAATTAAGTGCTGAAGTCTATTCTAATAATTTTATGTATTTTATCTTTTTAACACTTTCAAAGAATCCTATGAGATAGGTATTATTTTTCACCTAATTTTACCATCAAGGAAATGATCACTGGGTGGTCATGTGGCTCCCCCATGTACATACTAGTTATAAATAGCAAACATAGTATTAGAACAAAGAAAGTCTTGGATTTTACTGAGTTTTACACTGTGTTGATACTTCCTTCTTGTGTATATCCAACTTCCTCTTGGCCTCAGAATATCATAACTCTCTAATTTGTCTGCTTTTTAGTCTCTTTCATACACTGCTTTCATCCTCATACTATTTAAGTAGCCACAGTGTTTGGCTCTAAGATTTTATTATATTTTCATCTTGTATATTGTTTACTTGTTAAATCTTAGTTACACTAATGTTCTTCAAAGGGACCAGCCTTTTATAGATCAAGACATTTCCACTACACATTCTTCCGTGGCTGTTGCAAAAGTTTTCTTGCCTGAGAAAAATCACATCATAAATGCAAATGAGTCCTAAAGTTGCTTCAGAAGGCAATAATTGAGAGGAGTGAAAATAAGTCTTATAATACTTTATATCACTAATAAATTATAGTGTACTTATTGTTATGTATTCAATTCTACACAGTAATATGTTCATACTTTATATACATAAATGCAAAGTGTATAATGCTGAGTGCATATAAAACATTTATTTTTGCTTATTGAACTGCTATTATAGATAAACAGATAAAAAGTGATATCATGGAACGCTGTTATCTAGTTGAATTTGAGTAGGCCCAAATGTGGAAAGGCTATAAAGTCTCTTTCCTCCACTGGGCTTATTAGTGAATACGTAACTGAAACACCCATATCAGTTGTTCCTTTGCATAACTCTTGAGGAAACTTTCTGTTTTAGCCTCTACTCACTTTATGACAGAGGCATGAGAACTGGTAACCAGGCAGAAAGTAAAGACAGTAGTTTGATATGAGACTTCCTACATCAGTCAAAAGCAAACTTCATAAGATAGTCTCCTGGACAATTAGGTGAGTATAAATGGGCAACAAATCCCCAGGGTATAAAAAATGGCAAACTCAGACGATAAAAGGACTACAGAACAATGGTAATGCCAGCAGATTTCCCCTAAGTGTATATGTTGTTGGGCCTATGCCTATTTGGTAATATGCAATAGCTCTGCTGTTTTTTTTAAATAAAGACTGATATAAATCAAACCATTCTCAAGAAAATTTACAAAATCCTAACATGTGAAGTTCTTCCCTTTAATGTAGCATGCATGTGAGTATCCTTGGGATATGTCTGTTGGGAAGCTGCTTTCCAAGGCAGCCAAAGTCCTTCTGGAAGGGACATTTATTTTCCAAAGTCCATAAAACAATAAAAAAGTTACTTTATATCACCTCTAGCATACAGAACTATAGAGGCCTTCAGGAATTCTTCTTATATGTTTTCCTTTGGTGAACACAGTTAAATTGTCATATCTCATCTCTCTCTAGGAACCAAAATGATAAGGCTTTTTATTTTTGATTTACTGGCATCTGCCATCCACCTTTCCCTGCCAACACACATATTCCACTTCCTCCTTCACAGGACAGTTAGGAAAAATGGTCTGCATCTAGAGATAGTAGATCATGCAGTAATAGTCATATTTCAGCAAAAAATCAATAATCTTTCAGGTGCCCAAATATGGATATATGTAGTGCAGTCTTTCTTAGATACCTAATGTATTTCAAAAACATTATACCACTCAGATAGTTTCTATATAAAAACGACTGTTTGTACATATATATATATATAATAGATATTTGTTTTTGTGTGCTTGTGGGTGTGTAGATGTGAAAGTAAGTAAATGTATTTATATGTACAAGTATGAATGAAAGTTAAGGATAGACCATACATTTTTGAGCTGTTTTTTCATGCAAGATAATAGACTAAAGATTTTTCAAGGGCATTCATGCCAAATACAGAAAGAAACTGAATTAACTGCTTATTATCACCTCTTTGAGTACTAGGATACACATTCCTAAAAGGAACAAAATGGACCACAATTTAAAGTTTCTACCAAACCTTTATAATTTCAGTTATATTACTTCTAGCAATGAAAACTAGAAATCACTTTTTTATTTGCTAATGTCATGAATCATGTATAATATTCAGTATAAATGAAGACTAACAGAAGCAACAGTTGCTTTGTTTTGATTACAATGATAGTTTGATCACCTTTATTTTGTAAAGAGTTAAAAGCAATGGTCAGATGAGCTTCATAAGGAGCTCTGTATTGTCCTCTGTTGATTCAGGAGGCCATGGCTTTCTTTTCTGCCAAGATATTGAGCACAACTTCCATACGAGGGAGACCCCTCAACTTTAGTGGAGAATTTATATGAGTCTCCATTCTTTTTTCATGTTTTACCTATGAAGAGACTATAATTAGCACTCACACTTGTTTGTCTCTCCTTTCTCCATTTCTTACAAAGAGTGAATTATCTCACTGGCAACTTGGGATCAGGAACTTGACATATCTAGTTCCATCCAGCTTGTTCTTTTCTCACAGTTTTGGCTGTCTGTAGAGAGCACACAGTTCTGGGCCACAGAATTAATAAAACAGTAAAGGCCTCATTCTGTGCATGGGTCTGTCATTGCCCCTGGTTGACTCTGACCCAGCACAGATGTCTCACTCACTTACCAGGAAACACACTGATATTGCACATTTACAAAACTATCTTTGATTTTGTTTTTTTTCATAACAATTATTAAAAAAAAAGCAACTTGCATTCATCTCTGAATTCTGATTGTATATCAATTGGTCCCAAATTTGTTGTGGAATGCAGCTGACATGTATTGTGTTGCCTCAATTTCTAAGTACAGATGGTATCTAAAAAGGCTTTAGAACTCGAGGTTGGACACAAAAGAATTTTAACTGGAACTGGAGTGTGGTTAAAATTGGTAGTTTCGTTGGACTGGTATGAGAGAAGGAGGGGGAAGAACATTAAGACTTGCTTCAGATGATGTAGGCAATTGGACTGAGGTGTCATATGTGAGTGAAACAGAGACTATTTGCCCATTATATCTCCTAATTTCAATAAGTACAAGATTTTATTCTTCCACAGCACACTACCAGCTTTCTTGCTTTAAACCATGACATGAGTTATGACAATATCAATAATTGGTGTATTAGTGTTACCCAGAAATCTTGATTTTTCCAGTTTAACATAGGACTTTTAAAGAACTCCATATCCCACTCAATTTAAGGCTTCCCCCTATACTCCCACAGTTAAAGCTTCTGGCTAAGCCTTTTAAAATGAGATTCTGGACAGGTGAGACTAAAGTTGGCCATTTACAACTTGACAGCTTTGGGTTTACTGTTGGTGACATACCACAATAAAATTGCTTTGTCTAGATTTCCATTATTTATTTTTCTTTTTTCCTGAACTGTTTTTATTTTAGGGAAAACCTACACAGAGGATGAAATATGTAATCTAGATTCAACCCCTAATATTGCAAGAAAAAAAGATTAAAAATAAGTTCATCCCAGCAGTTATGGAGGCTGAGGCAAGAGGATCCACAGTTCAAAGCAAGCTTCAGTAAAGGCTAGGTACTCAGCAACTCAGTGAGATGCTGCCTGTAAATAAAATATAAAATATGACTATATGACTTGGGATGTGGCTCGGTGATCAAGGGCCCCTGAGTTCAATCCCCAGTATCAAAAAAAAAAAAAGAAAGAAAGAAGTTCACAAACATTTAGATGTTTACAATTTGTGATATTTTTCATTATTAAATTTGAACTTCAAAATGTATTTTGAGTTAAGGAGAATGTGGTTTATTTTTTCATTTGGCAGATTAGAAGACTGGGTTTTGACTCAGACATGGTGTTTGGTTTCAAATTCTGGTTTTGTAACAAATTAGCAATGGAAACTTAGGTGAGTTACTCAGCATCCCATTTAAAAGAATGATTGGAATGCTTAAATTGAATTTTGGAGTTAAAGCTGTTAGCATAGAATCTGCTAGTTCATAATTACTAAAGAAATAGTGGCTATTTCATTTTGAATCTAAAACCTACTTTTCTTTACTCTATTAAGTTGGACACTAAATCTTAACCATTCAAAACTTGCAGAATGTCTGTGTATGAGACAGTGTATTCATAAATATTCATGAAATATAACTTTTAAACCCTGAGCCATATGTTTTAGCACAGACTCTATTCCCTATGTAATGACAAAGATATGCCAGCCCCATTCATCAAATGTACTTAAGGAAGGCAGAAAGGGGAAATGGCATTGATAAATAATTCCACATAATTTCAGTGAACCACAGATGCTTAAGTCAAGCTATATTAATAATTTCATAATTCATAATAGATTAATTTACTGCAGGTTACCACCTCCAGCTGTTTTATAAATCAAAGTGTTAACATTGTATTTAATAAATCATTTTTATTTCCTGAGAATATGTAAAAAAATTAACTGTCATATCAACCTATATTGTAGATCCACAGAACAAAAGTTCTTATGAAATCTAACTACATACATATCCTTAGGAATTTCATACATTGAAAACAAAAAAAAAGCCTTTTAAGACATTTGAAGAGCACTATAAAATAATATGTGTAAGATAAATGTCATCTTATCCACTTTGTCAATATGATCAAGTTGCTCTGATTTTGATCAAAAGAGTCTATAACCTCATTTACCAAAGTTCATATCAAAATTTTAATTTATTTTCAGTAGAGAACTCTGTTGGAGGACACATTACTGTTCGATAATCTTTTTCCTTCTCTCTATTCTCTCACATTTTATGACAATGGTTTTCTTTTAATATTTAAAAAATCATGAACAGATTATAGAAAGTGAACTTGTAATCAGGTTAGTTATTTACATTTGAACTTCATTGGAAGCAAATCTGAAAACTACAAGCGGTATTCAACAGTTTGATTCCTATCTTATGCTAAGTGACATATTCAAATTGTGATTAATTTTGTTGAAAATTTCAAATTGATCCATTAGATAATATTCAGCTAATTTACTTTTTACTTTCTCTCTTTCATACATTTTGAAAATCCACAGTATATTATGCAACAACAAAGCTCTTTTAGAATGTAGTTTGTAATATTTTTATTGTCCAATAACTGATTAGAATGAAAATTATGATTTTGTTAGGTTTCTATATAGGAATAATAGAAAAAAATTAAAAAGAGAATAAATGAATTAATATAATCACATGGACTGGTGAATGAAAAAACAAAACAAAAAATACTTGTTGAGGTACATTTATATAGTACATAGAAGCATATATATCATAAATATGCCAAATCATTGTCTATGCTTAATTTAATTGGAATTGAATTTCCAAAGTTCTTTTTCAATGTGGAAAAGCAAAGAAGTTAGTTTTTCCTTTTACAAAATAATAAAACATTGACCAATCATAGTGTTAAGTACATAAAGATATTTCAACTTAAGGGATTTGTGCCAATCTCTGGGAGTACTGATGATGAACTTCATGTAAGCTTATGGAAAATTATAATGAAATGTACACTGAAAAAGGCAGGATATGAATTTGTCCATGTTCTAGGACTATAAATATTTACAAGGTAAACCATACAAAAACATTAAAGAATAACAGCCATAACATGAGGTTAATATGATGTTTTTCTCCATTGTCTTAAAAAACTGAAATTCATTAATTTTATATTTAAAAGCATAAAATAAATATACATTTATTCTAGGACAGAAGGAAGCATTTGTATAGTATTGAACTAATTATTGGGATAATTCTAAGCTAAAAAAACCTAAAAGCTTGGAAACCAAACACTTGAGTATGGCAAAAATGTGTGCTTTTCTTTAAATTATATTTTTTGTTAGGTCATAATGGAGTACCTTTATGATTGTAAATTTGACATATGTGTGCAGTATAAGAAGAATAAATCAAAGCAATCAACCCATCTATGACCTCACTTACCTTTCTTTTTTTTATTATGAGATATTTGCAATTTATTCTTTTAGTTATTTTAAAATATATCACACAATAATATTGACTATGTAACACATTATTACTTATCATAGACACAGTCTAGGAAATATGTATCAAAACCTATTAAGCTTGTCTACCTAACATTTTACTTCTTTGTTCATCATCTCCCATTCCCTTCTGCCCTGGCCCTACCCTGACCCCAGCCTCTGATAACTGTCCCTCTACTCTCTTCTACTACAAGTTCAACATTATTAGATTCCTTACATAAGTTAGAACACACATTATTTGTCTTTCTCTGACAACTTATTTGGTTTAGTGTCATGTTTTCCAGATTCAGCCATGTTGCTCCAAATGACAGGATTCCTTCCTGTCTTTAATGATGAATAGCATTCCACTTTATATATAAACATTTTCTTGAGGCATTCATCTACTGGTGAACCATTAAGTTGCCTTCGTATCTTGGCTATTGTGAATAGTGTGGCAAAGAACATGGCAAGGCAGGTGCATCTTTGACAAAATGATTTTATACTGACTTAAATGCTATTTTTTAACACTTAGTAACTTACTGACCCAGGAACAGTGAACTACCTGCTCTTGTCTTTAAAGTAGAAAATAATACTAATGTCCATTTTACAAGCAAAGCACCAAAAAGAATGCCTGGAATATAATGAGTGTTCTTAAAAGCCAGGAAACGATTCCCTGTGTAAAGTAAGCTCTGTGAGGCTAGGGGCTCATTTAATTCACCCTTATGGATGAATACCTGGCATATAGAAGTTTCATTATAAACATTTGTTGGTAAACAAATGAGAGAAAGAATATAACAAAGCAGATAGAAAAGCCTTCATAAGTAGCCTGGGGAGTTTGAAGAAAGAAGTGGAGAATGCATACAATCAATGTTTTTTAAAATGAATTTTATTATTATTTATTATTTGGAAAATGTCACAGCAGGTAAATAAAATAACACTTTCTATTTCCTGAAGAAAACTAATTTGATTGTCCTACTGTAGAGTTGCTTCCTGAATAAAATAGGTCCTTTTTTTTTTCAGAATCTATTCTGACATATACCTTATAGTAATTTACTGTATCTTTGTTCAAAATTCTTTCCTTGTAGTGAATTAACTCAAGCTCTAGTAGCATAAAACCATGGTAAATAAGTAGAATAATATTATTTTAAAAATATTGAATAACATTTTATAAGATCCTTCACTATTTTTGAAAGAGGAAAGATGGAAACTACCTAAGGCTCAGAATGTTCTGATTGAAGAAGCTGCATTCTCAGCTTTCACAATTCACCTTGGTACTTTCACTCAGTGAGACCATTGAAATACACAGATACAACCACACACACATTTTTTTTTTCCATCTTCAAGTCATATCACATTTTCAGGTTGCTATCATAAAATCACACTTGGAATACATTCCAGTATATTGATTATCTCTCAGATTTAAAATGAAAAATATAACTGACATGGAAGGCAATAAACAAAATGGTAGGGATTTTCTCCATCATTTTCTCTATGAGTAGCACTATTGCTACCTAGGTGTTTTCAGAATAAAGGAAATTTAAATGAGCACTTAATTGAATTGATAATAAACTTTTTTTAACAACCAGGAAATGCAATACTGACATACAGGTATTCTGGGAGGTAAGCCACATATTCATTGTTTAAGAAGTAAATGTGAATGAAGAAAGTTAGTCTCCTTGTGCTATCTTCAATCCAGCATGAATATATTTCTTTATTGATGCAAAATTTTAGTCATTCCAAACAAACAATTACATATATTTATAACCAAAGATAGACAGGTAGGTGGACAGGTAATACATAGATCATTTACTCTATAACATTGTAACAAAAGACTGGAAATTTTTCTTTCCAAGAACTTACATTCTAATTGTTGGAAGCAAACTCTAAATACAAGAAAATAGATAAGGTAATTTCAGATCAGAAAAACAGTTGGTGAAGAATAAAATTTTATCCATGCAATAGATAGTGACTGAGAAAGTTTTAATGTCTACTTTAGAACAAATGCTCTGAATAGTTTCCTTTTAGATGTGACTAACGAACATTCAGTCATGAAGATATGTGAGCAATGTTTCAGGCTTAAGGGAAACATAAAAATTTCTGGAGCATTATAACTTGAAGTTTTAATAGAACTGAAAGAAAGAGAAGAAAGACAAATAGAAGGAAAAAGTAAAAGATTGTTGGACTGAAGAAAAAATAAGTTCTTCATAGAGAGGCAAGGGGAAATAATATTGGCTCAAGTTGGCCAGCCTGAGAAAATTATTGAGACTGTCACAAAATTAAAAGGGCTCAGTGGTAGATTGTTCCTCTGATAAATTCCCCATACCAAAAAAAATTACTTGGAATTTTTTCTAATTGTAATTATAATTGTGTAATTCTTCAAAGCAGAGATATGAGGTAGATAAAACACATTTTTGTGCATATGTATACGTGCATATATATATATATATATATATATATATATATATATATGTGTGTGTGTGTGTGTGTGTGTGTGTATGTGTGCATTTAATATACACACACATATAGATACATATACAGACATGTATTTGTATATTTTTGGTAAATTTTTCTGCTCTGCTGACATTGTGATAGTGAGGCACATTGGTAAACACATACATATGCCACTGCTACATCTTACCTGTTACAGAAAAGATTAATACAGTGTCTGTGCATGCTGATGATTTACAATGTCTTTAATAGGATCAGAGAAAGATGTCCAATGAAATCAATGTGAAAACTGAATTTTGAAAGTCTTAGTGAGAAAAAGGAAAGGGTTAATGCCAGTCCAAGCAAACAACAACAACAACAAAATGCACAAAGGTATGCAATTTTTTTGCCACAGGTATACCTATTTAAGTGATTTGTAATCTTCTGAAACCTACTTGATTATTGCATTTGAATACAAATGACTTTCTGAAGTCACTGACTGTTAGGGTCTGTAAACAAGTCAAGATGGCGCCTGGCATTTTGCCAGGGGGAGTGGTTTGTGAAGTAATGCCAGGGAGCCATTAAGTGTGGAGATTCCTTATTGGTCGACTGCTGTATCTAGTTAATGTTAATTAAGATGAGCTGTGTGGAATGTATATATACCCCTCCTGTCCTACAATAAACAGCTCCCACTCCTGCTGCATCAATGTACACAAGTTGTTCGTCACCCCCCGTTTATTTTACTGCAGCCGGACTGAGGCAATTGACTCCTCTCCATGTTGCTTTTTCATGATGTTTGGCCTACTTTAATCATTGTATCAATAATTGGGAGAGTACAGAGATGTATTAACATGCCCTCTATAGTTAAAGTGTTTGGCAAAATAATTGCCAATAAGCAGAAAAATTAATGTGAGTAAATTATTCTTAAAACATAGTATTAAAATGTACCCTGTAGAAGCTATAATTTAATGTTTTCCAAATACATACACTATCATCTTCAAATTAGAGATCTGTATAAACATGTAAGAAGTATTCTTAATAGTTCTGTAGAACACATAGTTTTACTCCTTTCACCACACAGAGGAGATACTACATAATTAGCATGTGAGTCATAAAACTATAGACTATGTTATCAATAAAACTAATTAGAAGTTTAATAAGCTTTTCTTCCATTGAATGTATTTTACATGTAATTTTTAAAATTATTTTGTGAAAAACAAATGTAAGCAAGAACAATGGAAATCACTGTCTTTTGCAAAGTTGTAAAAAATGAAGATATATTTACTCAAAGAAAATCCTTGAATAGATCATTTTCAATTATTCAGCAGACAAATGTTTTAGTTACAACAAATATAATAAACCTTCATGTATAGAAGAGAAAGAACAGAGAATCAGTCTCCAAATCACAAAGACATTAATAAAACTGCCACTATTTACTGGACAGTGGTACTATTCAGTGAGTGTTTTAATTTTTCAACAGAATTACATCATACCTAGGAACTTGTATTGAACTATGAATAGTAATGAGTTCAATTTATTGTTGAATAAAATAAGAATCAGCACGGTTTACTCAACTCAGCTCCATTTGTTAATGTGGGTTCGGACTGGATTTGAACTCAAATCAATTGACTCAGTTCCTCTTCTTATCTTCAATCCCAGGTACTTTCCAAGCATACGTGAAGATTTAGGAATACAATATGGGTTTCTTTTATTGTATAGCTTCTGTGAGAAACAGTAAAACCAAACAGCTGCAAAAGAAGGGAAACAGAATCACACACAGCTTTTTATTAGTTTTTCTCCCTTATGTCATTCCTCTTCTCCTTGCTGCCTGTTCTACTGATCTGTAGTTATTTGTGTCATAGGGTGTTTTTCCTCTGGTCCACATCCTTCTATTACAATAGGAGCTACGTCAAGGGAACACTGGATATTCACATGCAGAAGAATGAAATTGAACTCTTATTTAGGGGAAAAGACCAATTTTGGACCCACAATGATCATTTGGATATGGGAAAATACACATGGGATTATAACAAATTAAAATAACTTTTTGTAGAAGAAGAAACAGATAAGAGAGTGAAGAGATAAGGTATGGAAAGAGAGAAAATTTTGAAAATCATACCTCTGATAAGGGGTTAATAACCAAAATACATAATGAACTCAACCAACTCGATAATAGGAATGTAACCTAATTTAAAAATAGACTAAGACCCTAAATAGACATTTTTCCAAAGAAAACATAAAAATGCCCAAAATACAGTATAAGAAAAAGTGTTCCATTTGACTAAGCATCAGGGTAATGGAAGATAAAAGCACAATGATATATCACTGCATATTTGTTAGATTGGTTATATCAAAAATTCTTGCTGGGTGAGGTGGTGCCCGCCTGTAATCCCAGTGGCATGGGAGGCTGAGACAGGAGGATTGCAAAGTCAAAGCCAGCCTTAGCAAAAGTGAGTCCCTGAGTAATTCTGGGAGACCCTGGCTCTAAATAAAATGCAAAAGGGCTGATGATATTGCTCATTAGTCAAGTGCCCCTGAGTTCAATCTCTGATACACCCCTCAAAAAAAATGTTACACACTCTTGGTGGGAGTGTAAGTTGGTATAACTATTATGGAAAATAGCATGGATGTTGTACAAAAAATTAAAAATTGATCTACCATTTTATCCAACAATCATAGTCACTAGTGGCTATGTGTCTAAAGAAAACGAAACCCATATGTCAAAGAGATGTCTCTCCTCTTGTGTTTATTGTAGCATTGCTTACAATACCCATGACTTGAAATCCACTAATAGTCTGTGATTGGGTGAAATCATTAAGAAAATGTGCTGTATGTGCACAATGCAAATACCACTCAGTGTTTCACAAAAGGAGAAATGCAATGTTGTGCATGAAAATGGAGGACATTATTTTAAATGAAATAAAGTCAGGCAGAGAGATAAGAACTCACTTACATGTTGGTTCTTAAAAAAAGCTAATCTCCTAAAGAGTAGAATAGTGGTTGCCAGGGGTTGAAAGAGGGATTCCTTGGTGGAAATGTTGGTCCAATAACACACTTTCAGATAAGAGAAATAAATTCAAGAGATATAATGTACAATATGGTTAAGTATAGTTAACAACAGTGTATTATATTCTTAAAAATCTCTGACAATAGCTTTTAAGTATTCCCACACAAAAAAATTGTGAGGAAATTCATATGTCAACTTGATTGACCTAGCTGTTTCACAGTTAGACATATTTCAAAATAACAAGTTATGCATGATATGTATAAATTTTTTGTCAATTAAAATATATTTTACAACAAAAATTATACTCCTAAAATTGCACTGCTCAAATTTGAACTAGTCCATTTAAAAACAAATATTATATTTTTTAATTTATTATTTAAATAAGTTCAAGTCCTTCAAGAAGGCTCCATAAAATAATTTATGATGATTAATTTACCTTAATAAATCCTTTTCTTATATGATTTAAGTTTTATAAACAAATGGTATGTGCTTTGTTAACAATATAACAAATCATTGCTTTTTGAATCCTGTTATTCACATTAAAATGGAATTATTTTGTGGTTTTGGGGTTTGGATCAATGCTGAAGCCTTTGCCTATCATGTGAAAAGATGCTTGGTAAGATTTCCAGCACTACAATAAAGAAAAAGAAAGAAAGAGCATAAGGAAAAATAATAAAGAAAAGAAAAGAAGGTCAGGTGAAGTGGCACACACCTGTTATCTCAGAGACTTGGGAGGCTGAGGCAGGAGGATGACGAGTTCAAAGCCAGCCTCAGTCTCATCAACAGTGAGGTGCTAAGCAAATCAGTGATATCCTGTCTCTAAACAAAATGAAAAATGGGGCTGGGGATGTGGCTCAGTGGTTGAGCGGCCCTGAGTTCAATCTTCGGCACCCCCCTAAAAAACAACAAAAGGAAGTAAAGAAGGAAGGAAAGGAGAAAATAATTTCACAGGGTTTTCAGAGATCTGGGGGCCTATAAAGGGAAATTTTCTATGTGTCTCCCATAATATCTCATGAAACAAATATTGCCAAGCATACAAATAACAAAATAATGTCCCCCTGGTGGTACTGGGGATTGAACTCCGGGGCACTCGACCCCCGAGCTACATCCCCAGTCCCATTTATATTTTATTTAAAGACAAGATCTCGCTGAGTTGCTTAGCATCTTGCTTTTGCTGAGGCTGGCTTTAAATTCCTGATCCTCTGGCCTCAGTCTCTGGAGCCATTGGGATTACAGGCTGCACCACCATGCCTGGTCTAGATCTGCTTTTTAAAATATTATGACTGAGATAATGATTGTATATTTTTAATGCTATTTATGTTCATGATACTTATAGGTTTTGAGGGACATTTTATTACCTAAAATGTATTTTTCATTCTTTCTAAAATAGTATCATAATGAGAGTTATTTTATCATTTAAAAGTTGAACTTAAAGATGATGATTTTGCCCTTCATGCTGTTGACTTTTTTAGTTTGTTGTATTGAGAATTCTTCCAAACTCAACAGTTACCTTAGAAGTCTTTACACGATCACATGGAGAGAGTAGAAATAAATGTTATTTGGGGTAAGAGAAGCTACTTGAAAGTGTACACTTCAGTGGAAAAAAAACTGATAAAAATCTGTGGTCAGTAAAATTTCCTTTTTTAGATAATCATCATATGGAATAATAGAAAACCCATCTTTTGAAATAAATAATTTCTATGTTCAAGGTACTTTTTATTTTTTTATATTATTATTTTAAAAATTTTTATTATTTTGTTTTAACTGTTGTAAAAAAAACACAAAAATACACATATTAAGTAGGTAATGTGAGATATCAACATATATTTATTTTTAATCTTTTGAAATTTTTACTATTTCTTTTGCCACTTATAAAAGTTTTGTTACAGACCAAGATCTAAAAAGTGTGTATTTTTTTTCCTCCTCCAAGAAAGTCACTCTGATGGTTAGAAAATTTATTTCAGTGTTCCTTGATTTTAAGTTATTTCAGGCTTCTTCATTATCTTGATTACATTATCTTATACAGTGACCCCCAAAGTACTATTTTATTCCTTTTATTCTTTGACTTATAAAACAGTGCATATACTTAGTAGAATTTTTTATAGAAAATAAAGGATCTCCATCCAAACTGTATGTGAAATATGGGAAGGGTTTCATTTTTATTTATCTTAAAAGCATATTCCAACATTCAAAGTTGCTTCAAGCTTTTCCTTTCAAATTTCCCCATTTGTTCCAGAAATATTTATTGGAGACATACATAACATGATAAAATGTCCTTAAGACAAAAAAAAAATGCAGAGATCAAAACCAAAATGTCCTTGCCTTCATGGAGCTTTATTATGGCATGCTGATTTTGGTTTATTCTACATGATACCTTTTTAACTAACATTTGTGGAACCTTTCGTGGCTCAGTTTTGTGCTAAATGCTTGGCAAATAATGGTGAGATAGTTACTGTATTAATGGATCCTAAATTATAAGGAGGGAATAAATATTAGATACAAAAGTCAGAATGAATAAAAATAATGAGATTTTAGGAGTTTAGGAGGCAGGAGTTAAAAAAAAAATCTCCTGTTAGAAAACATGTGATCAGAGTGATAGCAGATTCCAGTTTAAACTGGATGGCTCAGAGTTACCCTTCAGGAAGCAAAACTAACCTGAGAGCCAATTGAAGGAAAGGAAATAATAGCCAAGCCAAAGAATTCTAATTTGAGGTTTTCTGATAGAAATGTGTTATGCACATAATATGAACTAGGTAAGAACCTATGTGGAATTTGCAAAAAAAAAAAAGAGCCCCTGAAATTCAGTATGTAAAAGGAGAATATGATATTAAAGGGCATTAAGTACTGACAATGATGACAGGAATCAATGGGATAGATTTTTGAAGTGCATTGCTATGGAAGTGCTGATAAATTTTATGTGAACAACAAGAAAGAGAGTAAGCACTGATGATTCTAACATCCTAGTGTTAGTAGCCAGATAGATTTGGAATACAGATTATGGGGAAAATGAGTCAAGTTTACAAAATGTGAACATGGAAACAGTCATCTCAGGTAGAAGGTCAATTACATGTCAAAACTCAGAAAGCCTCAATCCAGAGTCAGAGATAAAACTAGAGGAGTCTTGATCTGCAATATAAAAAAATCACAAAATCAAAGTTTATTTCCAAAGAAAGGATGCAGAGGAGACAGAACCTGCTTACACACATTAGGATTTGGTTAGAAGAATAAAATCTGGGAGAATGTTCTTGGTAATGAGGATACAGATAGACCCTAGCTATGCCTTCTGGGGACTCAAGATCAAGTTGGAGAGATAAACATATGTAGTTATATTCTAAAAATATATACTAGGTACTAATTGAGCACAATGAAAAAAAAAAAAGTCTTAATTCTGCTTGTCAGTAATTCAGAGGACACTTAATGAAAAAATGCCCAAGCAGCTATTCTGAAAATATTTAAGTTACAGGCTAAGAGAGTACAGAGAAAATCATTCTGGGTAAAAGATTTCAGATAAGAAAGAAGCATCAGAGCAATGATGAGTAAGATTCGGCTTAATTTCATGGTTATAGAGGTTTTCACTATTAAAGATTTACGTGAACCTTCATGCTATACTTCTGAACTTTATTTTATGTTTTTATACTAATTAATAAATCATATTTCTTTTATACTTTGATTATCAACCTTTATATTTTCTCTCCTGACTTTCTCCTAATTTACAGAAGGAAGGGAAGAATGTAATTCCTTTTATTTCAAAGGAGACATCAGACAGTTCTGTACACAGTGTAGGAGATCAAGGAATGTATTGCATCCTGAAAGCCTGGGCCCCTTTCCCTCTATCCTTTTTGGACATAGAGATAAAACTGTAACTAGTGTAAAAATCAGAGTAACTGTCCCCATTGCATTACAACCTCTCATCAAGCCATCCTATCTGCAATTTCCTTATGTAAATACAATGATCCAGTGACCTGAAATTAGCCTTGAATTAAAACTTATATAAGCATTCTGTACAATTTAGATTTCATTAAAGTTAGACTCAAAATTGAATCAATTCATCAAATTTACTTATTTAGGGATTTCTGACACACACAATAAGACCAACATGTAACAATTTCAGACATATAAACAGTTTTATTATTCCATTTACTGAAGTGAGAGTACAACTTCCTAGCTAGAATAAGATACATTCTAAATGCAAATTAAAACCAAAACAAGAAACTTCAACTCTGAGAACTGCTTGCAGTTGGTTAGAATGTCTATTGTTGATGTCTATTCAAAAGTTTAGGAACATACACATGTAAAATAAAAATATAGAGTTCAGTCTAAGTCACTAATCTTATCCCAGTATAAATTTAAAATAAACAAAGCATTTCAACCAACAAATCATCAGTAAATCTTATCTAGAACAGAAAAACAAACAAACAACAAAAAAAAAAAACAATAGCATCTTGGCGGCAAACCCCCTGTGTTTGAACAATAAAACTACCTGAAAATGTTATCCCTTCTCCTCCAGCTTTGTGTAAAATATTCTTTCCTCTAGGTTTACAGCAATTTGTATACAATCTGAATTGTGAGAAGATTGTGCATAAATATGCTAGCATTCAGTTTTCCAATTGATATTTTTAAGACAACATTAACCATTATGCAAGAAAAAGGTAGCTGCCAATATAGACATTTCAGTAAAAAGTATGGGATAATTTTGAATTTCATGTTTTTTCAATTGAATCATCTGAATTCTGTTATGTGATAATACTATTAATCTATGAAATATCTGTTAACACCAACAATTCAAAAAAATAGTTTGTCAGATTTTCTGATAAAACCCAGGATCATAAGCAGAGATTTAATATACTCATGTAAGAACCAAGCAACCTACAATGCAACAAAGACTGTCTTTGTAAAAGACTACAGAGATACTTAAAGAAGAGTATGCACATGGAGGATACCATATAACAAGGTTGTTCCAAATTTCACACTAGTAAATGTCTACAAAATTATTACAATTCATTTCTAAGTTTAATATAACTGAAAACATCCCATGAGTTGCAAATTTTACCTAAAATTTTGACAAGAAATACTCAATAACTTCTAAGAAATTATAGGCAATCTGAATTGAACAGTCAAATAACAGAAAGACAGAACAATAATAAATTCCATAGTATATTAAAAATAGTCAGCTAAACATGTCCTTTTTTTTTGCTTTATAATGGAGAATGAGATGGATGAAATTGGGTACCTAGAGCCTAATGACATTATGAAGTGATCCTATTAGATAGAAAATTATATAGCTAAATTGGGAAGGAATAAAAATGAAAGAATGAAGAAAGGCAGGAAGAAAGCAAGGACAACTGGAAGGAATGAGGGAAGGAGAATTTTCAATAAAACATTATGTGTCAGACAATAACCTAAATTCTTTGTTTTATTCTTTAATTCTCCCACACGGATTGTACAAGTATTGATAACGAATAATAATAAAATAAACTTACTATTAATTTTATCAAACTGAAGATATAAAGCTTCAAGAAAGATTAATTTTCCATGATCATGTAGATTATAAAGGGCAGGACTAGGATTTTAAACCATTAACTTCTTCTTCTTCTTTTTTTTTTTTTTTTTTTTTTGGTATCAGGAATTGAACCCAGGGGCACTTAGCCACTGAGCCACATCCCCGGCCCTTTTTTGTATTTTATTTAGAGACAGGGTCTTGCTGAGTTGCTTGAGGCCTCACTAATTTTGAACTCACAATTCACCTATGTCAGCTTCTCAAGCCACTAGGATACCTGGCAAGCCATTGACTTTTAATTACCCCAGGATGCCACTCTATTCTTGAAATGAATAAACAAATATTTACCTCTACTTATATTGATCATTTACCTACTTTCCTGATACATGTTACATCTCCCATAAAGATTCATTATGTAGTGTTTCTGTACTCCCTATTTTTATTAGGATAAATAGAAACAAAAAAAGTCAGTCCACAATATTTTATTTTAGTATATTTTCTACTCAGCATTCTATATAAAAATTCAATGAATAGGAAAGAAACTAAATGTGAAAAAGAACCTAATTGTTCCTTAAAATGTTTATTTCACAACCTATTCTCACTGTCATTTTTTTTTTATCACGTTGCTGGCATCTCTTAATAACAGAAATAGTTACTTTCTTAGTTTCCTTTTTTGAAATCCTGTGATAATACAACGTAAGTGAGATTTATACTATTTTATTAAATTGCATACATGCAAATTCTATAACACAAATATGAGGTCAGCTTTGTTTCTCAAAACAAAATTAAACTATACTAAAAGGAAGTGCTTAGCTAAGGAGGTTTGGCCATCTCAATAAATGACTACTGTTTATGCAGTTTGCTCATTTCCCTGCAATGCTTTTTGCATGTTCAATAAAAATTGATATGAGTGAAAGGATATGAAATACCTACCAACAAAGCAGGAAGAAAAAAATAACACACTAATTTAAAATATACTTCAGCTACCTGTCATGAGCAAATTAAAAAAAGCCTTTAATGGGACGAAGTGCATCACTTGGCAACATCATTACTTGTTTCTAGAGATGACTCAGCTCATCGCAGTCTTAAAAAGGGCTCAGATACTTTCCTATCTTTGTATCTGAAGGCAATGTGGTTTCTCTGTGGAATAAGCCGAGTTGTTTCAGTTTAATAACTCTAGAAGCAAAGGTTGAATGTTCCCATATTGGATTGTATCTGCTGGTATTTAAAATAGCATCATTTGCCATAGGCAGACCTCATATTTTGGTTTCATTTATTTTGTGTTAGTATCCTTCACTGTTTACAAATTTGCCTTAGTAACTAAAGTGGCTCAAATGCAGTCATTGTCCTGGATATATTTTGGGCTGAAAAAATGGAGGTGGCAGTATTAAGATATTCTTCCATTCTATTGGAGATAGCCCCGAAAGACTGACTCCAAGAGAGTTTCAATTGCTTAGCCATGAAAGATTTTACCACAAACTGACAACTTTAAACTCCTGTGTTTACAAGTTTCTGTTGCTAAGCATCATTAATTTCAATGATTGAATCCATGCTATTTTAAAAACCAATACACAACCAGGACCCTAAGTGCAATAACAGTGGGTGTCTTTGAGAAATTGAGATAAAGGACAAAAATCTTTCAATTTTAAAGATATTTACATTCTCCATGTTTTTACACAAATGCAGAAATGGGCTGTAACATAACTGCTATATACCGATGTCCTTACTTATTTTAAAAAATATGTACACAAGTGGTGTCGTTACTTATTTTAAAAGTTATGTATACCAGTTAGAAGACTAGCAATAATAACAAAAGTTAAAATTGGATTGTATTACTGTGAAACTTCACTGTATCGCTCTACTTTTAATTTACTATCTTCTAATTGTCTATATGTTAGTGGACTAGAAGACTATTTTGGTATTTACTATGGACATAGAATTTTAAGTCAAATAACAAATACTTGCCCATACACAAATTCATTTTCTTTAGATATAAATCACATACCATAAAACATGCCCAACTCAAGTGGCTTTAGTATATTCACAAAGGTATTAAATTCTACAATTATCTTAACTCCAGAATATTCAGCAACTAAAAAGAAAACATGAACCCATTAAGAGTCATTCATCATACTTCCCTGGTCACAAATAATCATGCCTTTCTATTTCTACCAACTAGCCTTTTCTGGTTATTGTATATTAAGAAGTAATTATACAATGTGGCTATTAGTGTACAGTTGTTTTCACTTAGCATATTTTTTTACGATTAATCAAGTTGTAGAATGAATCAATCATTGCATTTTTACCACTGAATAATATTGGACAGTGTGGCTATGCCACACTTCCTTTATCAATAGTTAAATGATGGGTTTGGTTTGTTTCCACTTTGGGGTTATTATGAATAGTTCTTCTATATAAAAATGTGTGAATAGGTTTTTGGATATTAAAAAAATACTTGGGTATATGGCTAAGAGAGGAATTGATGGGCCATATAGTAAATCTGTATTTAATTTTTTGAGGAAATGTATGAATGTTTTACAAAGTGACTACATCACTTTATACTGAAATCCAGCATTCTATGGGAGTTGAAATTTTTTTGCTTCCTTGATAATATTTGTTTTCTGTCTTTGATTATACCATTGTAGTGTGTATGAATTGATATCTCAGTGTGAATTAATTTTCTTATTATTTGCAAGGAAGGTGACATATAAATAGATATGAAAATAGATGCATACAGATTGTAATTAGATATGTGGTAGGCCAAAAGTAGGCATATATAATGGTTTCCTAACAAATTATGCCCTAAAATTGATGTAACTGTTTTGGAGAAATAGTGTATTCTTAGGGTCAGATACTCTTTCATCAGGGAAAGTATAGCTCATTGATTGACTTTTGATGGATGACGCTATTGACAAAAAGTAAGAGGAGAGAAAATTTCAAACAGAATACTTAAAGTAAAATGTATGGAATTCAAATTGCACAAGGTATCAGTACATTGTGAAATATCAAGTAGATCAATTTTGCCTGAAATACAGTTTATAAAAAGAAGAGGATAAGACTGAGAAAATATAACCATTTTATCAGAAACAGAAAAACATGGAAGTGATCATATACATTGAGTATTTTGAAATAATACAAGATGTCAATAGGCTAAATATCATAATGAATTGTACATAAAAATAAAATTAACTACTCCCTAAAATTTTCATAAAACCTTCCAGAAATAGATGGTGTTTGAGTGGACAATGACTCTTTCAAAGCGTCTTATTGAATAAATATCAGAAAGGTTGATTTGCAACCAGAAGTTGGGTTATCTCTACCTCCTATTGGCTTCCTCCATGAGCCTAATAACTCAGTGTGGTATCTGGTTTTCTGAGTAGCCTGAGGCCATGATTGTTTCTGAGTTCTGTTATCTAATATTTAAATCTAGCTAGGTTATTACCAGCTACATTTTTATGTTTATAAAAAAACCTTTGTATTCACACAAAGTTATTACTAAGCTGTTCCCTAATAAGAAGGAAACAATTGAAACTGAGTAATTAGAGTTGCAATACTGAATTCTTATGCTCATTAAAGTGACAACTGTTCTCTCTATAAGAGAAGAGAGACATTTCTACCCCAATACCTTTTGAATAGGAAAGTAACCTTTTGATATTGAAGTTTCAAGAAAGTTCATTTGGCAAGGAAATGTTCTTTGTATGAAGGAAACAAGACTAAAAATCAAGAGACTGGTTATGATATTTAAGTGATAAGCACTAAATAAAATGGTGGGAAAGTAGTGAATGTTAAATTCACAGCAGGATACGGTGAGATTAAAGAGAAAGAATTAGGCCACTTTACTTTGCTAACCTAGAATGGTAAGGGCAACATCAGAATACAGAAGTTCAAAGGTAATGTTGTATTTTGAACTGTCTTGGATCACAATAAAAAGCAGTACAGAAACGAGCCCTGCAATTTGAGTATTCTTATCTTTCACAATTTTAGGTGAAATGATGAGATATGTTTTGTTGCCTGGTAGGTGGGAGTGGGGATAATCGAGGTAGTAATAGTAGCACTGTAGTACATAATTTCAGGAACCAAGAATTACTACTGTACTGTTAGAAGGAATGGGGTTAGTAGGGCAGGGATAATCCATTATGAAACTCTTCTAATATGTTCATTATTTAACTGATTGCATATGAATCATTGGTATATTAGGACTATCCAGACAAAAAGAATCAATGGGATGGATAGGTCGGTAGGTAGATAAATAGACAGACAGATAGATAGATAGACAGATAGATAGATAGATAAAAGGTTATGAGAATTTACACATATGATTAGAGATGCTAAGAAGTCCTGTGATACACTGTCTTCAAGTGGGGGAACCAAGAAAACCAGTGGTGTTATTCATTCTGAGTCTGAAGTCATGAGAAAATTATCTAATTCCTCATCTGAGGCAGAAAGTATGAGAACTTTGATTGTTGTTCATATAAGACCTAGAATCCAAAGGTACAAACACCAGGAACTGTAATATTTGAGAACTGTTTAGATATTAGTTGTCCTCCCAAAACTCATATGTGAGACAATGCAAGAGGGATTAGAGATTAAATGATTGGGTTATAGGAGATTTAACATAATCAGTGCATTAATCCCTTGAGAGGGAAGAACTTGGTGGCAGGTAGGATGTGGCTAGAGGAGGAGGTTCTTGGGAATGTGCCTTTTGATATATATTTTGTCCTTGTTAAGCAGAGCTCTCTCTCTTTCTCTCTCTGCTTCGCTATGTGATATCCTGAGCCACTTTTCTCTGCCTCACCTTTCCGCCATGATGTCCTGTCTCACTGGAAGCCGGAGAAAATGTAGTCATCCATCCACAGATTGACACTTTTGAAACTGTGCCCCCCAAATAAACTTTTCCTCCTCTAATTGTTCTTGTCTGGTCTTTCAGTCACAGCTGTGAAAAAGATGACTGAAACAAGGTCTTACAAGATAGATGTCAGGATAATTATGTAGTCATTATCTCAAACATTTAGCATTTCTTTGTGATGAGAACATTCAAATTCCTCTCTTCTAGCTATTTCCAATTGCATGACATGATATAACTAACTATAATCAACTTCTATGTAATACAACATCAGAACTCACTCTTCATATCTGGCTATGATTTTTGTACCTATTAAAAAAAAAAGTCTCATTGTCCTCTACCCTTCTTTTATCCTCTCTGGTCTCTTTAAACCAATACTCTACTTTCAACTTGTATGAAGTCAGCATTTTTAGGTTCCACATATCAATGAAATCATGTAGAGTTTGTCTTCCTCTGCCTATCTTGTTTCATCAAACATTATGATCTGTTCCAGAGGCACCCTAATAAACACATCCAGAAATAATGTGGGTTTTTATTTGTTTGTTTTTATTTCAGAGACAGGTAATTTCAAATTATAAATTAGAGGGATACAAAGAGAACAAGAATGAAAAGGGGTTAAGAAAGAACAAAGAGAGGTGCAACACTATCAAGAATACCAAATAAGAATTACAGGAGGCCAGTCAGGGGAAGAGAGAAAGGAGAAGAAAACTTACTTAAAGAAGGAATGGCTGAAAATTTCCAAATTATGTAAAGGATATGGACATCCAGATTCATGAAGCTCAAAGAATCAGAGTGAGATTAAACCTAAATCAATTCAAGCAGATACATTATGATCAAATTGTCAAAAGTCAAAGACCAAAAAAGAATCTACATGAAGCAGTAAGGATAACCCTTAGAAAACTTGAAATGTAACCACCATTGGACCCAGTTATCCCACTCCTAGGTTTATACCCAAAGGACTTAAAATCAGCATATGACAGTGACTCAGCCACATCAATGTTTCTAGCAGTTTAATTCACAATAGCTAAGCTATGGAACCAACCTAGGTGCCCCTCAGCAGATGAACAGATAAAGAAAATGTGGTATGTATACGCAATGGAATATTAGCCATAAGAAAGAATGACTTTATGACTTTTGCCAGTAAATGGATGGATCTGTAGACTATCATGCTAAGTGAAATAAGCCCATCCCATAAAAATGGTTGAATGTTCTCTCTAATATGCGAATGATAACACACAAATAAGTGAAAACAAGTCCAATTGATTATATAAAGGGGAATGAAGGAAAGGGAGGGGGTGGAAATAAGAAAGTCAGTTGAATGAATCAGACATAACTTTCCTAAATTCATATATGAATACATGATCAGTGAAATTCAGCATCATGTTCAACCAAAAGAATGGGATCCTAAAAATAAACAAGTTATACTCTGTGAATGTATAATGTGTCAAAATGCACTCTACTGCCATGTAAATCTAAAAAGAACAACACCAACAAAAAGAAAACAGCAAAATAAAACTCACTGGTAAATGTAAATAAATAATCAAATTCAGAATACTGTAATATTGTAATGGTAGTACATAAATCATTTTTAATTCTAGTTAAAAATTATAAACAAACCAGTTAAAAATAACTATAGCTATAATAATTTGTTAATGGATATATGCTATCAATACCATAACATGGGGTGGGGAAAGAATTAAAACTGCAAAGTTTTGCATAAAATAAGTTGTTACTCATTTAACATAACACTTTTATAATGAAATTTTTGTACCATGAATTGAACCCAGGGGTGCTTAACCACTGAGCCACATCCACATCTCTTTTTATTTTTTATTTTGACATAGAACCTGCTGAGTTGCTGAGGCTGGTTTTTCTTTTAATTAACATGACAGTAGATTCCATTTTGGTGTTATTATATAAAAGGAAATAATTTTAGCAACCATCTCCCTATCCCTTAACCTAGTCATGTTGACACATAAAATTAACCATTAAATTTGGCAACAGAAATTAGGATGGAGGAGAAGAAGAGAACTACCGCTCTTTGATTTTTTCTGAGTAAAAATAAAAAAGACGACACTTACTTTTATAAGTTATTGACTGGAATTTAGTCATCAGTCCTAGCTTCAAAGCATGCTTGAATATATTTCAAGGTAAATATACTATTTCTTTTGAAATGGATGGCAATGGAAAGAGCTGATAGACAATTGTTAACTTCTTTCCCATCTCTTCTGATTAAAAGTCATTGTAAATCATCTTATATACCTATAGTTTTATTTCTCTCAACTCTTGTGTCATGGAGAAGCAAAACAAGTTTTAGAACAAGGAGAAGCATTTCATCCCTGCCTACCTACCCTGCATCACATCTCCTGATCTTAGTATGTTAGCTGTTCAAAACAAAACATTCCCCAAATTACTAAATCAAAGTTGATTTATTATGTAATAATAGTTGAAGTGTGTTATATGGAAAATTCTAGCTCAATCCTTAACACCTTCAGGATATTTTGTGATCAGTATGAATATTTCTTGTTGAGAGCCACAACCAAGTCAAGATGGCGCCTGGCATTTTGCCAGAAGGAGTGGTTGAGAAGTAATGCCAGTGAGCCATTAAGATGATGATAATTAAGTTAAGCTGTGTATAATTATTAAGATAATTACTGATTGCTGTAACTGGATGATGCTAACAAGCTGTGAAACAAGCTGTGTATTCAGTTGTGTATATAAACTTCTGCTGTCCGGCAATAAGGCGGCTCCTACTATCTCGGGTGCTCGCTACTTTTGAGTTCTCATGGAGTTTCCATTGAGTTCCTGTTGGTTCTCCTGGAGTTTCCGTGGAGTTCTGGAGAGTTCCCTTTGGGTTCTGGCAATAAAGTAGTTCTTGTTTGAACCTACAAATGGCTTGTGACCTCCTGGTTATTTGTACCCAGCCAGACTGCGGCAATTTCTGGTAACTTTGAGGCACTATGCTGACACTAGTGTGGGACATGTTTCTGTCCTTTAGTATACTTGAATGGTATTATTCATTGAATAAATATATAATAAGTAAATAATAAATAAAATATGTATTCCAAAGATTTTATTAACATTGGCAATTCCATTAGAAGAGATTAACATATAGGTACAGAATACAGGTATAATGTCATTAGAATAGACATAGGTATATATTTCCCTTTAATTTTCCAGTAGGTATATAATTAGTAACTTTATTTAATGTAAATATAGAAGAATAATTGTCTCCACATGTTTTGGAAGAAAATAAGATGTAAATATATTCAAACAATGAACTAAAAGTGTTAAGGTTTGCATTCCTTTTTTGACAATTTCTCTGTAGGTATACTTAGGGAAGTATGCCTAGTCACTTTTGTCCTTCATGTGTGTACATATAAAGATGATACTGGATGAAAGGCTTTCATTGGACAAACCGCAGCACACTTCAACTGGAAAATTCTTCTGCTAACAGGAATGACAGGCTAAAGGTAAATACCTAACCATAAGCATTAACTGAATTTATTTTTTTCCTCCCATATGTGAAAAAATCTGTGAAGTGATACCTGTTGAATGCAGCGTGCTTGACAGCAAAAGCAGAGCAGTGTGCTTCTGTATTGTTGCTATACTCATGGATTGCTGAGGGTGATGCAGGACACAGAATACTCTGGGATATGATGTGGAGGTTATTTGTTGCTCTTATTCTTAACACATGTACTCGAAAATTATAACAAAATCTAGTGATTACACTACATAATATATAGCCTTAGCTATTGACATTAATGAAATAAGATGCTTGGATAAATTTTCTAGACTTATAGTCTGTCAGATACTCAAGTTGTAGGTGAACAGAATATAAATTTGAAACATTTCAATGTGCTTCATGGGAACAAACAGGCATTTTAGATTGAGAAAATGTGAAATTTAAAAAATTTAATATTAATCTATAAATGGCATTTCCACTTTCAGGTTTGGAAACTAAATACCTAGAGCTTTTGCAATTGACATGCAATTGTAATTTCTCATTTATCATACTCTACAACTTTCATTACTCACACATATCTAATTTTATCAATTATTCTTATTAGAGTTTTCTGATCAAAAGTATATAAAATTACATTTTATTGAATTACAAATGTGAGTATAACCACTATTAATATTTCATGATATACGTATACTAGAATAAAACCTACTATTTTATTAAATTTAAACTTTCCATTTTGCTACCTTCATTATTTGGCACATTCTGTGTTTTCACTATCCCTCATACAACTTTCTTAAGATTTCTTCCTATCATTTTTAAAGAAGTATACTCTAATTTTCGAATAAAAAATGCAGTATTTCACACAGATGATGATATTTCTAAGAATCCTTGCCATACTCCAGCAAATAGGGTATCTAATATTGCATTTTCTAAACATCCCTAAACTACTACAAATAATGTTGATTGGTCAGACATAAGAATTTGAATATAAGATAGCTAGAAATATTCAAAAATATATAACACAATATTCTTATAGCACGTATAACACATTTGATTTTATATTTAAATTAAATTAAATTTTATATTTAGTTTTCATTACCTTCTTGGATGCAGTAATATTGTTTACATTATACAGATAAAATGAGTGATTTCCTGAGAGGTCAATGAATTCAAAGTTACTGTATAGGGATCTCAGATTCATACTGTAGTAGAAGGTTTCTTATCTCTCTAAATCTATTGTTCATTCTTTTAGACCACAATGCAACCAGAAACAAAATTGTTCTGGGAAGTCCAGGTGAATTGTCACAGGTTCTTTCTCAAAGAAAAATGCATGGTAGGCCATGTTAAACCAAAACTCCAAACACTGCCTTAGTGTGTGCAGGTTGCTATAACAAATTACCACAAACTAGGTGATTTGCCAACAACAGAAATTTGTTGTTCACAGTTCTGGAGGATTGGAAGTCTGATAATAAGGCATTGGAATATTTGCTGTCTGGTGAAAACATTTTCTCATAGAAGGAATATTCTCTCTAACCTCACATGGTGGAAGTGGTAAGGAGTCCCTCAAGCCTCTTTCATAATGGCACTGCTCCTGTTCATGAGGCACATTCGTTTCCCTAATCATTTCCCAATGGCCTCATCTGCTAATATCATCATCACTTTCATGGTGAAGATTTGAACACAGGAATTTTAGGGTATCATAAACATACAAACCATAGCACATAAGTTTTTACACCTTATTTATACCAAACTTCTCCTTCTAACTCCCCTTTTATTTATCTTTCACTTCAAATTCATGTGCCTGTTTAAAAAGAGATTAGATTTATGCTTTTTACTTTGTCATATTTCACTCCATCTGAACTCATTTCATGATTCCTCTACCACCCACTGAAACTGACCAGTAAAACTGACTTTCCAGTGGCCACATTTTACAGTTGTTTGTAATACACATTCTAAGTCAATGGAGTAACTGTACCTGATAGTTGTTTGTCCTAAAACCTTCTGTTATGGATTGAATGGTGCCCCCACCCCAAAAATCCATGTGTTGAAGTACTAACCTAAAGTAAACTCAAATATGAACTTATTTGGAAATAAGGTTGCTGCAGATGTGAGTGGTTAAGATGAGGTCATACTGGAGTAGTGTGGAACCCTAACATAACATCACTGACATCCTTACAACAAAAGGAAATTTGAACACGGGCCCACCCATAACGAGGGAGAATGCCACTTGAGGATGAAGGAGTGTGGGTTGTTGCCTGTTGACACCAAGTGGTACCATGAAGGTCAGCAAACTACTGAAAGCTGGGGGAGAGGCACCAGCCTTAAATGCTGTTTCTTTATTATAGTCTATTTTTTGATGGGCACAACAGGGGCGATGTACCTAGGGATTAAACTCAGGGACACTCACCTATTTCATATTTTTTAAATTTAGAAACAGGGTCTCCCTGATTTGCTTAGTGCCTTCCTGTTGCTGAGGCTGGTTTTGAAGTGGCTATCCTCCTGTCTCACCCTCCAGAGCCACTGGGATTACAGGCATGTGCCTCCGCACCTGGTTATTATAATCTATTCTTGAGAATCATTCTCCAGTATCACATAGATTTTTCAATAATATAAAGCACTGATGGTTTCAACTATCACTCATGTATAAATCCAAACAACATGTATCTTCTAAATAACAAACACAAATTGCCCGGACCATCTAAAACCAAATTAACTATATCATTCTATTTTGTTATCTCTTCTCTGTTCCTTCTTTCAGTGGAGGTTACCCCATTAGACAGTTGCCAAAATCAGAAATCTAAAGGTCAGTCTGGACTCCTCAATGAATGTCTTGATTTAAATTTAAATAGTTAATAAGCCAGGTCAATTCTTCCTTTTTAGCATTTCTTGAATAAACTCTTTCTTAATCATTTCAATTCACTCTTGATACTACTGTAGGAGTTTCAGAACTTGACTTCCTACTTATACTTTAGTGATTCATGAAATACAAGAAACAAATTATTTTTTTCCTGAAGTGGTTAGTCTGTGATTCTGTCTTTCAGGAAACAGTTTTTCCTAGATAGTTCTACCCCATTCTCATCTGTAAGATTTTATATAATGTATTATGACTCCTGCATATTTATGATGATGACAGTTTAAAAATCCAGTTTCTTTATATAACACATCTTTAAACTTTTGAGAATCTAAAAAAAAAAATCTTTTTAACCTTCACTAAGAAGTATAACATTTCAACTCCTGTTCTTTATAAGGTGACAAAATGTTTTAGATTTGAATGAATTCACGCCAGCCTTTTTATCATCCTGGTAAGCTTAAAACAACCAATGCAGCAATAAAAGGACTCTTTCCTCTATCTATTTCACTTTCTTATCCCCGCCACATCCCCCCCCAACTTTTCTCTCTCAATAATTTTTAACAAGATGCTGCAGATATAGTAAACATATTTCTTGATATTTCTTTCTTTAACATGTTCTTATTTATTTGAAGGTAATTCATTAAAATAAAATTTCAAATTTGAAGGCATTAGAATCCTTTTAAAGGTTTCTTTTTAAAATAAGATTTGTAAATTTAAAGCTTTGGTGTTATTTGTTTAGTAAGCAGGTTAACTTGTTTTTCTTGCTTGGCTAGTTGTGTTCTACTCATATGTACCCATATGGTACAGATTTCTTCCACAAGGAAAATTCATAACAGCGGGATTAATACATTCTTGATTTTGAGTTCTATACATTTTTGGACAAATATATCTTAAAAATTTCTGCTGTTTGGGGGAAGAGGAGAACAAAAAGTCATTTTTATGATTATAAGTTAGACGTTATCTTGCTTTCAATGATTTGTTTTGTATTATAAATAAGTGGATTTATTTGAATGTTCACTAATATTTATTTCTACTCACATCACTTCTAGTAAATAGTTTTCTCCAAATGCTAACAAGTCAGGAAAAAAAAGGAAATTAAAGGGATAGATATAGGAAAAAATGAAGTCAAATTATATCTTCTGGCTGAAGATATGATTCTACACTTAAAGATCCAAAATATTACACCAAAGACTTCTAGAGTGGACAAATAAGTTCAGCAAAGTAGCAGTATGTGAGATCAATATACAAAAATAAGTAGCTTTCCTATAATTCAATAATGAATTTACTAAGAAAAAAAATTGGCAACAACTCTTTTACAATAGCCTCCATCAACAAGAGCAACAACTTGGGAATCAATCTAATCAAAGAGGTGAAAGACATAAAGAGTTGAAGAAAGAAATTGAAAAAGGGCTTAGAAGATGGAAATATTTCCCATGGTCTTGAATACTCAAGAGTTAATATGATCAAACCATGTCATGTGCTTGTGTGAATATATAATAATGAATTCTATTTTTATGGGTAACTATATTGCACCAACTGAAAATAATTGATAGAAAAAAAATTATATATCACCTTCTTTTCAATGATTTGTAGAATATTGTAAATAAGATCGATCTACTTAGATTTTCAGTATTATTTATTTCCACTATTAAAATACTGAACTTTTTATAAAATAATCAATATTTTCTTCAGTGTCTTGTTTGAAGAAATTGGACAACACACTCACTTGCTCACACTCACTTGCTCAGTATACCAAGTCTCAACTGAATCAACAGATTTCTGCCATGCTCATATAGCCACCAAGGCCTATATCTCTTTGGAAGGTTTTAATTAATTTCAAAATGTCAATTGATAGATGCTTTAAAATAAGAGGAGGTCACATGGAAAAAATAGCAATATAGAAATTACATTTGGGTAGTTTAACTTTTTACTCATTAGCTCATGCTGAAAAGAGAACTTGAATTTTCTAAACTTGAAAAGAAAGGATTCTGGATTTAGGTGTCTGGTGCTAAATCAGCTTCTATGGAGACTTGGATTTGGGTAGCACATGTGGTGTATGTTACTTTGTGAATAAAAAGGATAGGACTGGATTATGTAATAGGCTAAATTCCTTCCAGTTCTTATATTCTACATTTCTATGCATATTAGTTAGAGCTGTTAAAATCAATCAGCCTTGGTGGTAAGTGGTGTCAAGGGCTAGTGATATAGAGAATGTTGTTGATGATAATGATTGATGATGATGATGATAATTATTTTTAAGACTGATATTTGCATGCCATATGCCTGCAAAAATTACCTCATTTGACTCCCTAATTGTTCTATTAGGTGAATATTATTGCCTGCCATTTTGCAAATGAGAAAATTGAGGTTCAGATAATTTAACTAATGTGCCAATATCATAAAGTCCAATGCTAGAGATAGTTATTTCAAATACTATGCTATCTGAAAGGAATATTACCTGTGTTCACCACATCTTATTTTTTTTACCTTTTATGCACAAATAAAAGTACATTTTTTCAGCAACCTAAAGTTCATTGGAGTCATGTGACTCATGTGACTAATTCTGACCAATGGACCTGGGCCTAATTTGTGTAAATAATTTTTTTAATATTCATTTTTTAGTTGGATACAATACCTTTATTTATTTACTTTTATGTTGTGCTGAGGATCGAACCCAGGGCCTTTCATGTGTTAGGCAAGTGCTCTACTGCTGAGCCACAAATAATTTTTCTCAAAGCAGGGAGAAGCCAGGAGCAAACTTATGGTTGCCGCTCTGTCTGAGGTATCCACCAAAGAGACAGAGAGTTTCAAATGTTTTTTCTCCAAGAAGTATTCAGTAATACCCACCTTCTGGATCACTGAATAGTTATCATTAGTATGATAGTATGTCTCATAGAGGTAAAGAATTTGCTTTCATAACACAAATTTTTGCTGTTTCATCTACTGAATATTTTGTACTTTATATACCATAAAAAAACATATTATATCCTAACATAATCAAGGTATCTTCCCCTTTCATGCATGGAACTTTAGGTTCATATTGTTTGAACTTTTGTTCATATTGTTGATTTTATCAGTATTTTCTTACATCGTTGGCTCCTCATAAGATAGTTTTGGCTACTAGGGAAACACAGCTAACCATAAATTATTCTCTCCTGTTCTCTTATTTTGCTTTCTTCTATCTCTCTTGGAATTTTTTACTCTCTTCCTACAATTCATCTTTACTCAACACATGTGTAAGCTCTGTTTCATCCTTGCTAGAAGTATTGACCAATAATGAGAACATTGTATTTGATTCTGATACTGACTTTAAATAGCAGTGTGAGCTCATCAAAAAAATCAAAAAAGTCTCATTCAGATTTAATCAGAAAACTAGAACAAGTTTGAGTATCATGGGGGTAGAAGTTTTTTCTTAGAAATAATACTTACTCAAATTGTGTATATTAAAGGGAGAATCAGAAAACAAGAAATCATTTGTCATCTCTTTGGAAATGAGGCAGGTTCATCTCTCCAAGTGTTTTAGTCAGATTTTTCACTGCTATGCCTAAAAGTAAAGACCAGAACAACTGTAGAGGAGGAAAAGATTATTTAAGGGCTCATGGTTTCAGAGGTCTCAGTCCATAGAAAGATGGCTCCATTCCTTGGGGCTCCAATGTGATGGAGGGAGGCAGCTCACAGGATGGTCAAAAAGTAGAGGAAGATTCCACTCTCCAGATACAAAATATATACACAAAAGCCATGCCCCCAGTGCCTACTTCCTCTAGCCACACCCTGTCCACCTTCAGTTACCAACTGGGTTAAGGCTCTTATAACTCAATCATGTCTTTTCCAAACCTTCTTGTATTGTCTTTCACATAAGCTTTTGGAGTACACTTCACATCCAAACCATAACAGCAAGTACTTCTGTAGATGAAATAGCATGAAGAAGAATTTTGAAAGCGGATGCTTTTACATCTTATACATTTGTGATGAACTTGGATTTGTTCTTGTTTGGCAAATCTTGTTTATGGGAAGAAGAAATATACATGAATCCAAGGAGAACAAGGAAAATCTAGAATCCACCTAAATATCTTCCTGTGCTTTTCATGTTTCCTAAACAACTTTCACAGAGTGAACACTTCTGCTTCACTTCCACTGGCCAAGATTCACAAGCATTTCTCTTTAGAGAAATGTTTCCCACAGTGTATAGAATTCCAGTTAAGAGTTCTAATTTAGTCAAGCTGACAATAGTGAAAAGTGCTGAGAGTCAATTATTTTTCCTGTAGTTTAATTTTCTTATTTCTAAATTGTTTGATGCTACTCCAGCAACTTCATATTATTGTTATAGGAATTATATGTGAATGTTCACTGTAAATCACAGTAAAGATAAAAATTGTTTCCAAGTTATTTTAAAATGTTTTCCTAAATAAATCAATCTTTGTAAATATTTTATATTATTTTAAAATAGAGGCCTTTGAAAAATAGTGTCTGTTTATCTGTCATATCTGTATCTTCTTACTGTATACACTATGATTGTATATTGTAGGTTAATACAATGTAATACACACATTTTCTTAAATAGTCATTCGATCACTCTTTACTAGTGACTTCTAAAATGTGTCATTTATTTTATACTTATGATATATACACAGAAACATGGATAGCTTACAGAATCTGTTACATAGAATTCTACAATTCATGGGAAACCGAGAAAAATTGTAAATGTGGCTTTTAAATTTATATAATTGGTGCTCTGATATAATTAGGCGGAATATCCTTTAATATTTTTGATTTTTAAGAATCATATTTTTGTACTTATGTACTTCAAATTTCACTAATGAACACTGAAAACTAACATGCATTTAAACCAACAGTTTCCATATCTGGCCAAACACACACAGGAACTATAAGAAATACAAATACCAAGCTTCATTCATTTTTAAGTTATAGTATATTTCTCTTGGAAGCTGAGAGAGCATTCAAAATCATCTTTCCTATTCTTATCATTGTACATATTAAAAAGAAAAATATCCAGGTAAAATAAGTAAATTATATATATCATAAGGCATCTGGAGCATCTACTACTTTTCATTTACTATTTTATTTGTTAGTATTATTTTTTGTAGCATAGCTGATTACTTACCCCAAACCATTATGTTAGAAATTTTGCTGATTATGTAAATATTTCTAAGATTCAAAATCATACAAATGTTGATTATAGTGTTTTCATAATCCACCTTGGAAAACGTTTGCAAAATATAATCATAAGTAAAGCAAATTGAGGAAGTGGAATTTCATTTTATACAAAAAATGAAAGGACACCTTAGAAGTGATATTTCAATTAATTTCTATTTCAGAAAACATGTTTTGAACAACATGAGCTAGACCTTCAGATGCACATTTAGATAAACAAAGACTGAAATCATGGTTTCTTACTTTTAGTATACATGATTTCCTTTGAAATAGTGAATACAATAATGAATAATTATAGGAGAGTAAAATAATTAGATAATGATTTTTTCAATAGTGAGTCAGTAAAATATACTTTTCTTGGTTTAATCAGTAATATAAAGATCACCAAAATCACTTTGTTCTGAATTTATATTATACAAATCTACAATAAATAGTGCTAAAGAGGAATAAGTCTGTGTGGCTATATTTGTGCATGTGTGTGTATGTACATGAGTAAACACTTTAGGAAGTCATCTAATTTCTCATCATTCTGATGTTACCTTAATCTTCATTTGTGGGTTATCAGACAAGTTAACTCATTTAGTTGATACTAAAAAGTGTCAAATACATACCAAGTCATTTTGAGTATTTTACTAATAATACTGTTGGAGGAAAATACTGAATAAATAATTAAAAATTACAAAACTTTTCAGTTTTCAAATCCAAAAGTCTTCCTTATTTTACCAGATCCATTTATTTAATTCTTGTTGAAGGTGAATGACATATTGTACCTTTTAATACAATGAAGGAATAAAGAGGATTCATGGTGTGACCTTTGATTAAAATATGAAATTTGCTCTTCCAAAGCCCTTGAAAATGAGTTATACTTCCCTGATCAAAAATAGTCCTCTGGGCACTGACTCCTATGGGGTAATTTAATAGGATTTCACATTTTATAATTTAGAATATACATTCATCTAATATACCAAAGTCATTAAAAAATAAAACACCTCAATGCTCAAATCTCAGTCCCCTTCCATGATTATTCATATCTCTCAGTTGATTAGTGATCCTAAAATGACAACACAAATCAAAGCGAGTGTTCTTGTTATGTTTATAATATTAATGCAAATAAAACCAAATAGCTAATAATTAATGCAAGACCTTCTAGAAGAGTTAATACATTGGAGAATGGTCATGGAAGATGAATTAGTGAGAATCAACTTCATGACTGTTTTTCAATGAGTCCGGATTTTATGTACATTTCATTTTGAACTGCAAGGAAAATTAAAAAAAATGGATACAAGAATACAATTATTTATTTTGGTTTATGACAGCTATACCTGTCTTATACCATGTTACCCAATTATCTAGTCAACAAACATAAAGTTTCTGATATGTTAGAGGCACTGTGCTAAAATACAGTGATATGGACAACAATAGTAAACATATACTTGGGACAAAAGGCTGATTTAAAAAATATTATTATTGTTCTTAAACCTTTTTTATTGGGAACTTTTGTGAAATTCAGAAGAGCTGGTTATTATGGCATATATTAGCATGTTCTCTGACATTCTGCCTATTTTCCTGAGAGGAATACAGTTCTCATTTTCTCAATTTTGGGCTTGAAGTTTCCATAGGCTCATGGATATCAACAGACATGATGAAGTAAAGTTTTGAAACATGCTTGTGCACTGGACTTTACCTCTGCACTCTGCCTCTACCAGGAGGACATGTTGAATAGCTTCATGAACACAGGATGAGAAAATAAAATGTGAGATATCCAGCTGAACCCACAGTAGCTATCTAAACCTAACTGAATCTAGCAGAGTTCTAAAGCTGGACAAAGAGTTGGCATCCCAGCTGAACAGTAAGCATGTGATTAAGAATACATTTTAATTCTCATATGCTTCTTAGGTGAAAGCTGGGTTGTTGAAGACCAATAGCTAACAAACACAAAGTGACCTCTGCATTACAATGGATATGTATTACCAGATCCATTTCTGCTTGTCTTTATTTAAAAACATTTATTTAGGACGGTACAGGTAAATGTTTGCTCTATTTTGAGTAAATAAATATAGAATGACCATGGCTTTAATCATCACTTATCTTTGGTCTCAGAACCAGGTAACAAAAGCAGTCAGTGCTACTTTTGTCAGTGATATGATTATAAAAAGACAAATTGTTTTACTCAACAAAATGTACCCAGGATAATTTTTTGTGTGATCATAAATAAGATAGCTTATCTCTCCCCCAAACACTGTGAGCTCCCATGTGTGATTTGGGCATATTACATAAACATGGAAGATAATAATGAACTGATTTCTTGATTTTCTAAAATAAATATATATATATATATATATATATATATATATATATATATA
>NW_026000108.1:22964884-22993205 GCF_001458135.2 Marmota marmota marmota | reverse complement strand
ATATATATATATATATATATATATATATATATATATATATATATATATACATAATTTGAAATATAACTCTTATTACATATATATATATGTAATAAGAGTTATATTTTATTTTTTCTATTCATTTGCCACCAAGAATGACAAATAAGCAATAATCATATGCAGATTCAAAGTCCATAAGAGAAATCAAATACTCTAGGGTTAAAATTGTTAACAAGTAGTTGTTAACTGGTTGATAGGAAAACCTATCTGCTCATTTTATATGCCTTTAGCACTTATTTAATAGCCTACATGATGCTGGTACATCATGGATATACAAAAAAATAGGGCTATGTGTTAAAACAATGATGACATTTATAAATACGTTGCTAAAGAAAGGTTGAGTAAGTAGCAAGAGATCTTCTTGTCTGCTTGAAATGTGAGTGCTAGCAGTAACAGTAATACATTTGACTTGGCCAAGCCAATGATTTTCTCAGTGACAAATATATACTTTATGGACCCAATTTCAGGGTTAATTTGATCTGGATTAGCATACAGACAGAAGGGAAACAGACTAATACTTTGTCAGTGAGTGTATACAAAATTATGAGTTGTATTTAATAAACTCTTCTAGGACATTATCATTTGTTACTTTATCCCAGACAAATAGTGTGCCAAGGGAATCTGAATGTGTGCTAAAAATTGAATTCCAAGGTAGAAAAAAGAAGTGCTGGTGGTGTTCATGAATGAGAAGATCAGTTCCTGAAATGTCTTATTTCTGAATATTAAGTAAAATGAAAGCAAACATTTTCCAGAACCCCTGTTCCTAGAAGGAATTCAGAGCCTCAGTTGCACTACAATTCTCTTTTTGATTTGATAATTCAAAGCCAACTGAAATATGATTTCATTCTGGAAAAAAATATATGTAATATGTAGATTGATATTCTTATTTACCTTTAATTATTCCCCAACTTTTTACCTCTGAGAAAACCAGATAGCTTTCTTTGTATTGTTAGTTTAATAAGGACAGAAAAAAATCCTACTGATGTCTTGACTGTGGTAAAGGATCTCTAAATAATTCAAACCTTCCCATATTCACAACATTCACACAGAACAGAAAGCCCATAAAATTAGTTAAAGTATTATATTATATAAGCTAGAATTTGCATCTTCTTGGGAGTACTAATCTGCTGTATTTGGACAACATCACAATAGTACAAACCAGATAAATTTTAATGAAATAAGTTTATTTGGTTTGACCCTCCTAGTTTGTAGGCCCAAGGTGGAGGGGCAGCATCTGGAGATAGCATTCTGTTGGCGGAATCCAGAGTAAGTGCAGGACATCACACAATGTCAGACAGGGAGCACCTGTGGGTCTTTTTGGGTTTCTTTCCCTGTTCTCGTAAAATCACCCGTATTCAATCATGTGAGTTATACCCTGATGAACTTAATTAATCCCCATTACATCCCAAAGGCTCCAAGTCTAGATACCATTGCTGGATTCCATTTTCACCCTCTTAAAAACTCACCAGGGCTATTAAATTTCAACATTGAATCCTTGGGGAATACACCCAAATCATATCTAAACATAGTAATTGGCATTCATAATTTCCCAGGGGAATTTGAACTGGCAGAAGAAAAAAAAATTCTCAGCATTCAGTATCTCTCCCCTAGAATCCAGGTAACCAGAAACCATATAAGGAGGAATAAAAAAAAAAGTGGTGAGGATGAAGCAGACGCTTTTCTGGGCAGATGTTTGAGTAACTCTCTCTCCTATAACATGTTGCTCAGTGCTGACTTTCTTACAAAGCACATTCCCATCTCTCTCTCTACAGGAGATTATTCGGGAAAGGCACACACAAAGAAATGAAAATCTTCAAGTGTGTCCCTCAGCATAATTTTATGCCATTATTATCTGTGAATTGGCTTGAATTTTCATCTGTTCTTTTCTTCTTCATTCTCCTTTTAATCAAACAAATGTCCCACCATCTGACCAATTCCCCTATATCTGGTCTCCCTAGGTTTGATTTCTTTTACTCCTTCATCCACTTTCCATCAAAGATACATGTATTAATGGAATATTACTCAGCCTTAAAGAAGAATGAAATTATGGATGGAGCTTGAGAATATCATGCTAAGTGAAATAAGACAATCCCTTAAAACCAAAGGCTGATTGTTTTCTCTTATATGCTCATGCTAATTCAGGCAGGCTAGGGAAGAATAGAGATAGTTTTGATTAGACAGAGGGGAGTGGAAGGAGGGGAGAGTATGGGGATAGGAAGGATAGTAGAATGAATCAGATATTAATATTCTATGTGCTTATATGATTACATGACTTGTGTGGTCATACATCATGTACACCATTATGAATGACAAATTATACTCCATTTATGTATGGCATGTCAAAATGCATTCTACAGTCATGTATAACTAATTAGAATTTAATTTTTAAAAAAGATACATGTGTTAGTCAGTTTTCCATTGCTGTGATTAAATAACTCGAATAATCACATTGTAAAGAGGAAAAAGGTATTTTGGCTCACAGTTGTGGAGGTTTTAGTCCACAAACAGCTGGTTGCATTGCTTTGGGCCTGTGATGGCCCAGGACAGGAGCATGTGACAGAGGAAGCTGCTTATCTCATGGCAGCTGTGAACAAAAAGAGAGAGGAATGGACAGAGGTCCCAATATCTCCTTTAAGAGCATGATTCCAATGACCTAACTTCCTCCATATAAGCTCTAGCTCTAAATGTTCTACCACCTTCCCAAAGTGTCACAGGCTTGCACCCACGTTTTTAGTATCTGGGGTTTTGGGACATTCAACATCCAAAATATAATCGTACCCCTGCTGTTTCTCTTATCAACAGTCACTTCCTTACTATACTTTTTAAAATCAAAACCTTAGCATCCGTTCAGTGGCTGTAATATTAGAGATCTGCTTGAAAGATAGTCAGAAATAAAGGGGGAGGGGAAAGAAAATAAGAATAAGGAGAAGAGTGATGAGAACAGTATACAGATACTCGTGAAAGGTACATTTTTAGAAGATGAGAGATAAAGAGATGCAAGGTGTATTCTTACATGTTCCCAAATGTGGTCTGATCTTTAGGCATGAGAGTAAGGATTGAAATCGTGAAGAAGTAAATAATAAAGAAATCTTCAGAAACAAACTATTATGTGATTAGTATTTGATGTTAAATAGCTTCATCAGTCTTGGGAGAATGTCCCTTGTCCCACATAGACCTGTAAGCTGCTTCTTACATTGTTGGCCTTTGCCCTTACATTAATATGGACACTTTATTGGACTAATTCAACTGAGAAAAAAAAAAAGTATATGTGTGTATATTTTTTTCCTTGGGAGGGCTGGAGTAAAATATATGAACTAGAATGAAGATTTTTCTAAGAAATACAAGAATCACCCATGATGATATACCTGCTGCATAATGGAAAATATAGATAGGGCCTACATAAAAGGGAGAAGAACAATTAGTACAAACACACATTGTCAAAGTAAATAGTTGGCGAAAATTCAATAATCTTAACATTTAAGAACTAGGAGAGACCATTTTGGTTTTGTTCTTGTATTCAAAGCTCTTCATTTTGTCAGTTTATTCATCGATTCACTTGACATGCCCTCAGTGATGTTCTCTGTGTGAAAAACGAGCTGCATTCCAAATACAGACATAAATAAAGCAGCCCTGATCTGAAGTAACTTTCATCATGGAAAGAGAGACAAACAAGAAGGTGGCTACCATAAAAGACTCATTTGTGATTATAAGTCTAGAAGTGTGCATGAGATATCAAGAGGATGTAAAGAGAGAGGGCAGAGTACAGGATAACAAAGGCATCTTACTGGAGGTGGGTTGGAGGGGGCTTGTTAAAAGCTGAGTAAGAATTCATTATGATGAGGTGAAAGGGAACACTAATCTGTAGTTAGCAGCATGAATTTAATTTAGAACGATTAAGCCACTCAGTAATCTCAGATAAAACACAGACATTTTAACTTCCGGTCCAGTGTTATGACCTCTCTTCCACAATTGCATAAGAAATTTAAAGATTATATAATTAATGCAGATATTGAGTTGGATGAATTACAAATAAAACTGGCCATAGCATGATAGATATTGTGATTACTTCTTTTGTGTGTGAGATGAGTGACAAAATCTTTGAGTACGATTTCTCCTTTTCTCCCATCACCCACTCATCATATTGAAACAATTGTTCCTCCCCTCCTTTTGTGACATACTGGAGAGAAAGCTGTCTCTGAAGAGACAATTTCATAGAGGAAAGAGTAAGTGTTCATTCACACTTGGGAACATCAAATGACACTGTGCTACAGGCTTGCCTTCTTTCTTTGACCTAAGAATCTGCAAAATGTCAAGGATTCTTTCGTTTCCTTGTCTCCATCAAATATGCCAAAATGATAGCGCACACTTACCTCCCTTATATTCTTAAAGCATGGAGCTGTTAGCTGCCACATTTTGACAAGTTTTATGTGCTAAAAACATGATTTCTGTGGTACCAGCTCTGTTTCTGCCAATAACTTACTCAGTTGATAAGTCATGTCATTTCACAAATGTAGGCACATTTTCTCTTTTAGAAAATTAAATTGGGTTGGGAGATCCCTAGCTTGCCTTCTTTCTAATATTTTGTGTTTCTCTTATTATAATAATACATTTCTTCAACTTTTACATACACATGTATACATCAAAAATTTGTATAGATTCCATAAGCAATAACCTACCAATTTGTTTTCAGTATATTTAAATCTTTGATATGAAGGATTATTAAATGGAAGTTTATGGACCATGCTTCAGTGAGATCTTATAACTATCTTTAAAATTGTTTTAAATATCTACTATTCTTCATTGTGTGTATGTTGGTATGTGTGAATACCACCACAATATATAGAGCATGTATTTTGTGAGGAGTCTACAGCTGTTCTCAGTTTTAAAAACAAGTCTGCATTATCTATACCTACTTGTTTCATCTGACACCCTGGTCACCCTGACCTTTCTGCTACACATATACATATGTACACGTGTGTGCACACGCGCACATACACACACACACACATAAACAGAGTTATAAGCCACTCTCTCTAGAGTTATAGGCCTCAGTTTCAAACACACTTTTCTGACCAAATTGCAAGGTTTTCAAATATTTGTGCTCTTCTTTTTGTTCCTGATGATCACATTATCACATTAAACTTGGCTAAAATCCACCACCCATATCCATGCACCTAAATGATGCACTTCTTTGAAATTTTCTTCATCAGAATAATTACTCCATTCCCTTTAATTTCAGCCTAACAAAAAGTCCCAGGTTATGATCAAAATGTAGTTAATCTCTTTGTCAGAATGTAACATGACTGGCCTCAAATCCATTTGTCAAAATAGTCTACTTCTCTTCTCAGCCAAGTCTGGACTCTCTGTAGTACTATCTCTGTTCTGGTCCTCTGAACTTCCACCAGAGTCAGCCATTAAGTTCTGTTTACAACTTTGTAAGTCTTTATCCTACATCTCCAAACTTTTCCAAATTCCTCCCCTAAACCAATTTAAAATGCTTCTAAACCTCATGGAGAGGCAAGTTATAGCAGACTCCATTCATGGGTATCTATTTCTGTGCTAGGCAGCTTTGTATCACTGTAACCAATATATCTAACAAGAAAAACTCAGGCGGGGAATAGTTTATCTTGGTTCACAGTTTCAGAGGTTCAGTTCACAGTTGTCTGGTTCCGTAGTTTGGGGTTTACAGAGAGGCAGACCATCCTGGCAATGGAAAGCCACTCAATTCAAGACAGCGAAAAAGCAGAGGCATAGAATTTGAGTGCCAAAAGCCAGGGATACTATAATCTCCAGTGACCTTCTTCCTCCAGTCATGCCCTACCTGCCAGTACATACCACTCATCATCTAGTCATATTATTACTCTATCAAGTGCACTAATCCACTGATTAGTTTTCAGCTCTCAAAATGCAATCATTTCCCTCTGTACATTCCTAAATTTTCTTGTACTTATGTCTTTGGGAGATAACTCATATTCAAACGGTAACACCATCATATCCAGATCAACGTTATTGACTCCAAATTCTGATTATATTACTCTCCTATCACCCAAATTTTCTAAAGTCTGGATTTAGTCATTTTCACATGACTACTTCATTAACTGATAACTTTCCTTTTGTCTTCATCATTATGAACACCGGACATCCTCATGGTACAAATTTTAATTTAACCAAACTTTAGCCTGGCATCACTGGGACTAAACTGCATTCTAAAGATGAACACAGCCTCAATACATAGGTGAGATTTCAAAAAAAAAATGATGTTGCTAAAATCTAGAATGTACATTGACCCAACCCACATTGGCAGACCTTTTTCAGTTATTCACTACTTAGATCTTTTTACAATTTTGTATTCCCCATATCCTCCCTCTTTATTCTTTCATAGTCCCCTTTTATGTTCTGTCTCTTCTCTCTTTGAAAATATTGGTTGCTTTTGACTTTATTAGAGTTGAGGTCAGTTTATGGTGGATTATCTTATCCATATTGCAGTGATCTAAAGAAAATATTTTGCAAACCTTAGCAATATCCAGTACTGTTGTTCTTTGATTTCAGGGGTGAATCTGGTTGCATGACATATCTAGCATATCTCTGTACACAGATATGTAGCATGTCAACCTAATATTTTGATTAATGATGCACCTTCTGTCTGGTCAAATGTTTTCTTTAAACCCACATTACTATATGCTTGTTCATCTTGAAGATCAAATCAAATTATACTCTGTGTAGTTAACTTACTGTTTAGCTATTTGTCTTATTTGTTAATAGTACTGTCTTTCTGGCTATACTGAAGCCTCAAATATCTGTGTCTTCCCCTTTTATGGTTAGGAAGGTCCTTGTGACTATTTATATATAAAGTGTATAGAAGACATTCATATCTGTTTCTAAACAGATCACATGATACCAGTTGAAGAATTTCCAGGGCTTTTTCCCCCTTCTCTCATCATAGGCAATAATGCCAACAAAAAGGTGTTCTGTCACTGTGTTCTGGAATTGTAATAACAAAAGGGGAGTCTCCTTCAAGGATCATGAGAACTTTCGTAGTTTTACATAAGTGAAGTTTTAGATATTTTACTACTAAAATATAACTTTCCTTAGCATGAATGTTTATTTGATTATATTCTTTAAGATAGTTTCAGAATGTCTAAAATGGTTTATAATTATTTATGAATTTTTAATGTTTCTCCTACTAGGATAGAGGTCTTTAGTTGTAAAATTTACTTTTAAGAATACACAGAGTAATCACTTGATAGATGTGTTTTTTTAAACCAAAAACTGCACAAATAAGTGAATTACTTTATAACTACATAACTATTTTTTATCTTTTTTCAATATAAAATTGTATTTTTGAATGCATATGCTGTATTGAATAATCCTACTGCATTCACTGAAGCAGCAATTTGTTTTGCTTCCTAAGACATTCTTTATACTGTAAAGGGCATGGGCAAATCATTATTGATATACCAATAAGTTTTTTTGTACAACATTTCCGAGATGTGTTGGCTGGTATAGGATTGGCCTTGATTATACTTGGAATGAAAGCACCAATACAGATTTAGAAAGTGCTGACACAGTATCACTGGCTTATATATCTATAACCAGTCTGTTTCCAATTTTACAGGAAGGTCTAGCTGGCAGTGTTAGCATTTTTCAAAAGTTGAAAGCCATAGGAAATAACCTTAGGTTTAATAGGCTTGTTTTGCTAACATTGAAATTTTTTTTCTTTGAAAATTATTGATTTATTTCAACATTCCACCATTGATAGCATTGTCAAAATTGTTTACTATTTGAAAATAGAAACAATTCTCAAAAAATGTAACATAAAAGTAGGGGGTATTGTTACAGATAATTCAAATATAGAAAGAAGCACTACATCACTTAATTTTTGTTTGTGAAGATACAAATATATTAACTTACACACACACACACACACACTTTTAAATCCATTGCTTTTCAAAACATGTCCCAATTACCATAAGAAGACGTGGTTGGAGAAAAAATGTTACCACTTTGTTTTTCAATCTAAACTAAACTGAGAATCTTTTGATTGCAGAATTTAGAAATTCACATAAATTAAGGTTTATTGAAAATTTGGAGGGCCAGTTAATTTTAATGAACCTAACAGATCCTCATGGGAAGAATTTGCTCCTGGAACCTCAGTGTTGAGGCATCTGTTCTTGTCTTTCTCTTTGACACTAAAGTTACTTCTATCTTTATTTGCCCCACCCCACCCTGATTATTTCTTCTCTTATGTCAGAAAAATGCCTCAATCTAAATTGTTGAAAAAGGATTCTGCAAACTTTGCAGATTCTGGTTAATGCTGTCATAGCCATTTACTTATTTTTTGTTTTTATATACTAGTCCCTTCCAAGTTGTTTCAAACTATTCATCATAGTCTATGGATATTCATTCAAGAATCAAGATGTTCTAACCAGAGAATAGAGAAATGGGGGACAAGATACTCTAGTACATCAAAAGACTAAATATATAGACTGAATAGCAAAGAATATTTACTTAAATCAGCTCTTTTTTGTATATAAGTATGTGTGTGTGTGTTTTCTCACAAGTACTAACCAGCATAGTGAAAAGAATGATAGTTGATTTTAAAAGAATAAAGCATTTACTATGTGTTGGTTATTAACATTAAATAATTAAAAATCTAAGAATAAAAACAAAGAAAAAGAATGTGATATAAGAATTCGATTTTGTATGAGTCGTATATCATAGATATTTTTCTACCTATGTATTTACATGGAAACTTTCATTTAAAACATAGAACTAATTTATTTGATCAATGAATGATACTGATATTTGGTACCACCATAATGATGATTTTAGAAAATTCCTGAAAATATAGATTTTGCACATTTATTTTTATATATTTCACATATTCAAAATAATGATGTTTTTATATATACAAATAAACACCAACATTTTTTCTGCCAACAAGGATCTAAAGGTGATAAAATTTGAATGAGTTCCATTGATGTATTGAGAGCTCTTTTTTCATGCACATTTTTTTCTCTAAGAAAAAAATTATTTTTCCAAAGTGTTAAGCACTGTAATGAAAAGAAAATTATGGAAATAAATGATCTATAAACATTTCCTCAGAAATAGATCAGTCTCATTCATAACCCCCCAAATTAGGATATAGCTTCTCACTGGATGTTACTGCTGGGGTTATAAAATTTCTGAGAAACTAACACAAGAAACATGGCAATAGCAGTAATGCCTGTAATGTCTCAAAAGGCACAGAAGGGTATTCAAGTAATTTATCATGTTTAGCCAATGCCAAAGTTAGCAACACTCTGGCACAAGTACAAAAATATCTAAAGAAAGCAAATATTTTTGAGATGTCAAAGAAGGAAACTTTACACTATGCAAAGTAACTCCAGGTGATGTCCTGAACTGTATAATTAGTCAATGAATGTTTGTTTTGATAGGATAATGACTGTACCAATTTGCTTGAAAAAATGAAAGCAATGCTCAGTGAGAAAGCTGTTCAATTCTATTGCAACATGTACTCTATTCTCCTTGATAATGATATCTGAATTAAAACCTCATGAGAAAGTCAGTTATTTTTTTAAAGCCTAAGCTTCCCCTGAATTGTAAATTATTACTTTTCTCAACATAACTATGATGGTTGCTTTCAATTTCTGCTGTGAAACAGCAGTTTCCAAAGCCAAATTGATGTTTAAGAGCATTGTGGGAACCTACCACAGGTCTCACAGAAAATGGTATAGATTTATTTGGTAGTGATTTATAAAGGAATTACAAAGATCCCCTTAGAATATTCAAAATTCCTGGCAAATCTCCTTGATATTGATGAGTTTTGACCAATTACTCTCTAAATGGCAGGGATACTGCTATACTCATCTATCTGTCTCTTTCTTTCTTTCTTCCTTTCTTCCTTCCTTCCTTCCTTCCTTCCTTCCTTCCTTCCTTCCTTCCTTCCTTCCTTTCTTTCTTTCTTTCTTTCTTTCTTTCTTTCTTTCTTTCTTTCTTTCTTTCCTCTCTTCTATGAGTGGGAAGATTATAAGCATGTTCATTAGACTCAGAATAACTAGCCCTACCATTGAAAGAGTACCTACACAGCTAGTGTAACTGTCCAACACTATCATTAAATGCATAGTGTGCAAATAATATCTCTTTCAAGGAAATTCAGTTATTTTCACTTATTTCCACGTATAGACATTTTACTCCTGATAACTTAGCAGACTAGTGTTACCATTGGAGTATTCAATTGGGTCAAGGTCCTTGATATCCTGAACAAAGAGTCCATAAAGACACACAGAAATAACAGGCAAATTCCATATTTATTGTGGGCTGGGGATATAGCTCAGTTGCATGCACAAGGCCCTGGGTTTGATCTTCAGCACCAAAAAATATATATATTCCATATTTATTGATGGTAAAGATGGAGTTAGCACTCTATAAGGTAGAGCAGAGTGGACCAAGTAAAGAGAAACAGGATGAAGGCCAGATGTGTGAAAATTCATGTCTCACATGCTGAGCTGTGAGGCGTTCTCTTCCCTATATGAAACTGATTGAAGACCTTACCCCATTCACTCCCATTGGTTACCTTATGATACCTCATTATAATACTGCTCAATTTTCTCTCATTTTTTTACTTTAGAAAATCTAATTAAAATGCTCTCAACTTTATCAAAATTGTTTATTTTAGAATACCAAACCGGTGGCAGGAGTTATCATGGACAATAAGTTCTCAGTGGCAGGAGTCCTCACAGTAATGGGACTTATCATAAACAGGGACACAATGACTCATCTCTGTATCTTGTCCTCCAGCAGTACTTTTCCTACACTGTGTTTCTGCCATTTTAGCATCCATGAATTCTAATCTAATACAGGTTTCTACGGCACATTACAATAAAAATGCAAGATTTTAATCTATTGAATAATCAAAATCATGTATTGACATTTTCTCCCAAAGTTTTCCAATGGAATGACTTATCCTCAAGAGACAAAACCAGTTAGTACTGGATATATGAAATGCCAACTGAATCCTTAATGACATAAAACAGTTAACATTCTACTGGTTAGGGATTTGGTGGTAGTGTTGGGAAAGGGGGAAAGGAGGTATACCTTTCATCGTCGTTGGGCCAGGTGGAAGGGGCTGGATGCTCTAAGTCAGATTATGCTGGCATGCCTACTACCCTTTGTGCTCTCAGGGTTCTCAGTATCCAACAGGTTTACCACATTTGTTCGTAAGGCAGCCCTTCAGGATTTCAAAAACATGGGTACTTTTGAATCCTAGGAAATATAATGACATTGTTTTGTCTAAATTCTGTTGGCTAAAACAAGTCCCCAGGCCATGCCAGATTCAAGCGCAGGGAGAAACATTCTGCTTTGTAAAGAAGAGTCAAAAAGCACTCAGAAATGAGTACAGATACTGGAAACATTACAGAATCTTGACAATTTTTATTATTAAACATATATCTAGTTTCTTCAAAATGTACTTTTACTATGAGATGTAGGAAAACCCTTAAAAATTAATAAATAAAATAAAAAAGAAAGGAAACCAAGGGATTGAACTCAGCACTTAAATAGGAACTCACAGGAAACCACTGAAAACATGCAGTTGTCATTGACCCTTTGGATTCTGCTTTTTGATTTGGTCCACTTAAAATCTCCCTATGATTTTGTTTTGCTCTTTAAAAAATTGAAAATTTGTTTGATCTGATTGACAGTAATGTGTATACATGAAAAAAATAGGTAAATTAATAATATACATTATTAAAACTAGAAGTTAATGATAAGTTATTTCTAGTTTACATTGTGAAATACAGAAAGATAAATTTGGAAAATAAATTATTGCTGCTAAATCATTCCTGCTATGGAAAAGTTAAACAATTGCAGTGGAGATTGATTTTTGAAGCGAGGAAAAACATCAGAGACTTCCTGTTGAGTCAAGTCCACCTATCATAGTGGCTTTTTTTTTTAACCTATCAGGCCCTTTTTAGATAGCAACTGAGTCTCTGAATACAAAGGTTACTGCCAAGAATAAACATAATAATAATATATATATATATTTGGTTAGAATTATAATATCTAGTTCATGGAATTCAATTTGGTTATAACTAAAACTTAGTTTATGCAGGAAATATATATATATATATATACATATATATGTGTATATATACACACATATATGTATATATATCCAATAATGATATTTTCTAGAAAGCAAATGTAAAAAAAAATTGTTGCACCATAAACAAAAAACTGTAAGTTCTGAAGCTAGTGGAATTACTAGACTATGATACATATTTTTCAAATTTAACTTATTCCTAGAGCCAAACAGGAAGTGCTGAAAAACACTAAGGTCTTTATAAAGAAATTCATTTGTTTTACTGAGAAAAATATAGAGATTCAGAAAAGTAGCCAAGACAGTCAATTGTGCACAGCGAGTTTGATGATGAAGCTAATACAAGAATTTCTGCCCTCATCTCCTGAACAGAGCTCCTGTATTTCTTTACAAGATATTGTTCAGTACATATGAAAGATCATTTTCTTGTGTACATGCACCTGCCTCTGAGTGCCTACCTGTGTCTACTGTTTTAACATGAAAGAGAATAGCTTTTTTTTTATATTTACTGACATTCACACCAATATTCTAAGTTCCCCACTTAAAGAAAATAAGAGAATAATAAGTTAAGAACATTGGAAACATATGGAAAACACCCAATGAGGAAGTAAGCTTGTAACATAATTTGCTTTTTTATTATTGGTTGTTCAAAACATTACAAAGCTCTTGACCTATCATATTTCATACATTTGATTCAAGTGGGTTATGAACTCCCATTTTTACCCCGTATACAGATTGCAGAATCACATCAGTTACACATCCACGTTTTTACATATTGCCATACTAGTGACTGTTGTATTCTGCTGCCTTTCCTATCCTCTACTATCCCCCCTCCCCTCCCCTCCCCTCCCATCTTCTCTCTCTACCCCATCTACTGTAATTCATTTCTCTCCCTTGATTTTTTTCCCTTTCCCCTCACATCCTCTTATATGTAATTTTGTATAACAATGAGGGTCTCCTTCCATTTCCATGCAATTTCCCTTCTCTCTCCCTTTCCCTCCCACCTCTCATCCCTGTTTAATGTTGATCTTTTTCTCATACTCTTCCTCCCTGCTCTGTTTTTAGTTGCTCTCCTTATATCAAAGAAGACATTTGGCATTTGTTTTTTAGGGATTGGCTAGCTTCACTTAGCATAATCTGCTCTAATGCCATCCATTTCCCTGCAAATTCCATAATTTTGTCATTTTTTAGTGCTGAGTAATACTCCATTGTATATAAATGCCACATTTTTTTAATCCATTCATCTACTGAAGGGCATCTAAGTTGGTTCCACAGTCTAGCTATTGTGAATTGTGCTGCTATGAACATCAATGTAGAAGTATCCCTATAGTACGCTCTTTTAAGGTCTTCAGGGAATAGTCCGAGAAGGGCAATAGCTGGGTCAAATGGTGGTTCCATTCCCAGCTTTCCCAGGAATCTCCATACTGCTTTCCAAATTGGCCTCACCAATTTGCAGTCCCACCAGCAATGTACAAGTGTACCCTTTTCCCCACATCCTCGCCAGCACTTGTTGTTGTTTGACTTCATAATGGCTGCCAATCTTACTGGAGTGAGATGGTATCTTAGGGTGGTTTTGATTTGCATTTCTCCGTCTGCTAGAGATGGTGAGAATTTTTTCATGTACTTGTTGATTGATTGTATATCCTCCTCTGAGAAGTGTCTGTTCAGGTCCTTGGCCCATTTGTTGATTGGTTTATTTGTTTTCTTATTGCTTAATTTTTTTGTAACATAATTTGAGTAGCTTAGAAAAACCCAGTGTATCCAAATGTTTCTGTTGCATAGTACAGAATGAAATCAATAGAGGTTTTTGTTTTCTCTAAATTTTTACTTCTTCAAAGGTGGTGGGAGATATGAGTATGGTAATCTTTAGTCTACTCTTGATTCATTTCTAGTATATAAACTTAATTTCTATGACAAAAATGTCATAATGATACCATCTCATGTGATACATGAGATACATTAAAACTTCACTAGCTACATACATTTCCCATTTTAAAATTATTAATTATTCATTTAAGATCCAAGCATAATAATTATACATATCTATGGGGAACAATATGATTTTTTGATAGATCTCTATATCATATAATTATCAAATCTGAAATATAGTTTATTTGTAGTGAGAACATACAATATACGATCTTCTGGTTTTTCTTTTCTTTTTTTCCTACATTTCATTCCTTTCTTTATTTCTTTCTTTTGGTTAGATTATACAAGTTAACTAACCTCTCCTCATTCCCCTCCACCACTCACTCTCCCAACCCTCAGGAAACCACTAGGTTACTCTTAACATCTATGCCATTGGCTTCTCTAGATTCCACATGAGATTAATCATGCAGTATTTGTCTTTTTGTGTTTGACTTATTTAACATGATATATTCCAGGGTTATCTATGTTATTGCAAAGGATAAGATTTCATCCTTTTATATGCTTATCCATCCATCCACTTCAGTACATTCTGTATCTTGGCTATTGTGAATAATGCTTCAATAACCATGGGAATACAGCTGTTTCTGGACATACCAATTTTATCTCCTTTAGAGATACAGTCAGCCATCTATATCAATGTATTCTATTCTACATACATACAACCAATTATAGAAAATAGTACTTAGAAAAAAAAATTTCTATCTTGAACATGCACAAAGGTTTATTATTTTTCCTTAAACAATATAGTGTAGCATTATTTATGTAGCATATATATTGCATTGTAATCTAGAGATGTGTTAAAGCAGACAAGAAAATGTATATAGTTTATATGCAAATACTAACCCACTTTTTTATGTGGAAATTGAGCTTTTGCAGATTTTGTTATCCAGGGGTTTCCTGAAGCAAGTTCTCCAAGGCTACTAAAGTAGTAGTGTATACCTGTTAGATGCCTTACTAGACAACATGTTAGTGCTATTTTTAAATTTTGGATGAACCGCTTCATTAATTTTCAGAATGGGTGTTCTAATTTACATTCTCATCAACAATATGTTAGGGGCCTTTTCCTCCACATTCTTAACAACTCCTGATATCTTTGGTCTTTTTGGTAAAGGTAAATCAGAAAGGTGTGAGTTGAAATCTCATTGTGGTTTTAATTTGCATTTCCCTGAGGACTAGGGATTTTGAGCACTCTTTTCATGTACTCATTGGCCATTCCTATGTCTTCTTTTGAGAAATGTCTATTTGGATCTTTTGCCCATTTTTTAACAGTTCCATTATTTTCTACTACACTGATGAAAATAAATGCCCTGTGCTTCCAGCATCAGTGGCTTTTTACCAAACAAGAATTTCCACTGAGAAAAGTTATGGTTATTACCTTAAAAGAGATGTGTTATTTTATTTTTCTAACAATTGAAGGCCTCTACAAGCCTAAAGTCACATGCAATTATATACAGCAGAGCAGAAGAATGGAGCTCGGCACTAGGATAAATTTTGTGCCCACTTAATTGAAACACTTGCCAAGGAGCTTGGTGAGAGCAATGTGTTTCAATCACTCTAAACAATGGATAAATGAGACACATTCCTTCTAAATGACACATTTTAGCTGTCTGGGAGCCTATTCACACTTGTGTGTGGTAGCATAAGTTTGCCACTCTGTTCCTTATAATTGGTCCATTTCAAGCTGTGCTTTGAAGTTGTTTATTCCAAAAAGGTTTCTTAATATTAAGAAAAAGAAAATATTTTTAGATGTAGCATACATGCTGATATTTTTCAAATCTAATATATATGTATGCCTATTTGTGTTTCAGTAGCTTTCTTTTTCATCATATATTTATATATGTATGTATAAAATATGAATATAGATATATTTTCTTAATTTTTACATTAAGTCAAGTTCTTCTAAACTAGTTTTTATACATCACTATGCTCCTCAACTTAGTATTCATTTGTTTCATTTGTAAAAACTAGAGTATAATGATTGAACTATTCCAGCAATTCAAAGGGCAAAGAAAGTAACTAAGTTTGTTTCAAGACCAATATGCTTAGCTCATAACCCACTTGAATCAAAGTGTGAAATATGATATATCAAGAATTATGTAATGTTTTGAACAGCCAACAATAAAAAATTAAAAAAAATAGATTTAAAAATACTACTCTTAAAACCAATGTAACAAAACTTAAAAAAAAAAAAGACCAATATGCTTAAATAAGTAATTTTTAAAAATATTTTTGAGGAAAATTACTAAACCCTAAAAGAAAGAAAGAAAAATAAAGATAATTCATTCCTGAAGAAAGACACAAAGAACAGAAAACAGAAGCAGGAAGTGCTTGGTTAATGACTGATAGTCACTGTAAAAAATTTATCATTCAAACAATGATGTTTTAGGGAATGACAAAGGATATTATTAATAACAAAGACAGGATCACAGACATAAATTGAAGAAATCCCGTGCAATCCAGGCAATGTGGTTTTTCTTGCCACCCTAATTATAGGTTTCCTAAATTAGACATGTATTATAAAAATTATATGGTACTGTTTATGTACATATTCAATTTGTTTATTGAGTTTTAAATGTTTATATATATACCTCAAGTGTTTACTCAAATGATTGAAAAAGGAATGTTTTCTAAACTTTGGCAAAATTTACTAAAGATAATATAAAAGAACTTTTTTCTTTGCCTATTAATTAAAAGCATCTGAGGAAGATTTGAATCTTAAAATGCCCCAGATATTTGAGTGGATTAGGTTTAATTGCCTAATTTTTTTTTATTATTATTATTATTATTATTATTATTATTTTATTATACTTTCAGTTAAAAATGAATCTCTGTTTTCTCTGTAAATTTGATGGAGTATATAAATGCAGAAATGCAGAGCTCACCAGAATATTAAGGATAGGAAACTGCCCCATGACATGTGGAAAACTTTGCCTTTTTATGTCTGCAGAATCCTGTTATGGCTTTCACTCTAAACCTGTTATCTCCACACCCCGATAGGTTGGAGAAGAATCCTCTTGAGTAACTTCATGTATCTTACTAAGAGTCCATTGCATGGCTCTCTTAATTTTTAGTTTTAGAAATCACATTACTCACTTTTGAAATTCAATGGCCTTTTAAAAATCAGTGCCTACTTAATTTCAATTTGATTGTGCTGTGTTCCTGTGTTGTGTTTGAATGGTTCCATCTTGGGAAGAAGAAGTAGGGGAGGAGACTATCTCTGCTAGGTTGCAGGAAAGATTAAGTCATCCAAACATAAAGTGAAGAAATTAAACAACATTTCTGTGCATGTAGATATATTTAACATTGGCTACTGTAGCTGAGGGTTAGGGATGTGGTTGCAACATGTTCTTGTAGACTCAATTTACAATAGGAAGTGAAAGACTGGAGTAATGAATTTTGGAATAATAGTGGAAAGTTTTGCTGAACATCAAAAAACTGGAGAATCTAAGCCCAAGCATGTAATTAATGCACTGCTTGCATTGGGTTGTGACAGCTTTCATACATATTTCTAGAAGAAGAGGTTCAGTAAATATCCCAGAGCAAATCTTTTGGTGTTTTTAGCCTTCTTTGACTACCACAGGTCTCTTCAGTAGTAGGAGGCAAATTGGTGGCTCTTATCCTGGTATACTATTGTCAGTCAATCATTTCAACTTCCCTCTCAAGAATTTGTGATGCAGATAATGGGGATCACGGGGGTGAGGAATCTAACTCCTAGCACCATGTGCTGCCATTTGCCATCAAATCTAACCTAACTTGTTGAAGGACAAAAACAAGAAGAGAATGGCTTATTCCTGCGTATGTTGAAATGATGGTCAAAGGTAAAAGGACAAAGTTGTGACACAAAGTAGATACTTCACTGATGTTAATTTGTTACCATACTCAAGTATTTTGCTCACTAGGCAAAAAGGCCAGTAATTTGAAGATAGATTGTTGGGACAAGGAAATAGATTTATTTGGAAATCTACAAACCAAAGAACATAGTTGACATTGCCAACAAAGATGCTTTTGATTAGGGGTTGCAGGTACATGGCTTATGTTGACAGTGTGGCTAGGCCAATCATAGACTCTGCTGTCTGGGTGGTTACAAATTCCAAGGTGGTTACAAATTTCAGCTACTCTGTTTTTTTGAAACACAGGCTGATGTTATTTGTTGGGTCACCAGATGCTCTGGGTTCTACATCTTAAAAAAAAAAAAATTAATGATTAGAAAGTCTTTTGGATCATGTCATTTCAATAGCAAACCCTGGAGACCACCATTAGGATGCAAAGGTCATCCTTTCTCAGTGAACAGTGGGAGACAGCAAAAGGCAATTGTTCCACAGAGAACAGCAGATAAAGAAAAGATACCTTTCCTGGGGATAAGAGAGTGGATGAGACTTTCACAGAACAGCATTAAACCTTCAGGTGGCTTCAGTTAGAAATGCCATTCCCTCAAAAGTGCTTGTTGCTATGAATTAATAATTGAACTCGTTAATGATAGTAGGATTGAATAAAGAAAATAAGAAATGACATTGTTTCATTAATAGCAATAATCGTAAGTGATTTTTCTGCTTGTATCTGGAAATAGATATGTAGCCCATCATAAATCATCTTCCATGGACTGGGAGTGTTGCTCAGTGGTGGGCTCTTGCCTTGCACATGGGAGGTGCTGGGTTCGATCCGTAGCACCATATAAAAAATAAAATAAAGGTATTGTGTCCATATATAACTAAAACTATATATTAAAAAATAAATAAATCATCTTCCTGAGTGAAATTATTAAATGTTGAGGAAAATACTTATAATTGAGGGAAAAAAATACACTTTCAATTTTAGCTTTCAACATTCTAGACTTGAAAGGCATTGTTCATTTATTTGTTTTTGATGATCACTGATATTCTTGGCAAGTAGTTTTAAAGCATGCCCTTCTTGAAGGTGGATTAATCTTTGGAAAAAAGGAAGGAATGAAGGATGACAGAAGACAAATAAGAGGAGGGAGGAGAGGGAAGGGGGAGGGAAAAGGAGGAAGGAGGGAAGAAAAGGAGAAAACACTTTTGAGAAAATATTTTCTAACACTTAAGTTCCTGAGTGCAACTTATTTAGTTCTGTATCTCACTTCATTTCTCAGCTATACATAATCATAGATTTGGCTATTTTAAAGGTCAAAATATGGTTTCAATCAGGCTCATACAATGCTTATACTCCAAAGTATACACACATGCACACACACATGCATATACCTCACACAGTGCTCTACCTGCACACATACAAACACACAGGTGTGCATATGCAAAGACATGGACTGAAATTAGAAGTGGGAAAATGGGGATAAATGGAAGCTGTATGTGTAATATACACCTGAGAGGTAGTTAATTATAAAAAGCAAAATTATGGACACTTTCTATAACTTTTATGGAAAGTGCAGCAATCCAGAACTAAGTATCCATGTTAGTCAGAAATGGATATTGGTGAAATGGTAGGCAGATCATAGTTTTTGAATAATTTAATATAAAGTATGTGTTAGCTGTAAAAGGAAAAATGTATTGCTCAATTTACTTTTTATACAGAAATTTAAACAACCAATATTGCTTTATCAAAAGACCCAACTAATATGCAGAGAAAAACTATAAACTATGAGACTAAACAACTTGATTCGCTCAACTTTCCAGGAATAATCTATTTTTCTTGTGTCTTTGAGTAAATAAATTAAATTTGTAATTAACATTGGAATATTTTATAGGATCAAAGGATATTTTATACACAAAGCAAGCTCATATTATAAAAACTTCTACATAATCAAATATTATTGATTACCATTTCTTCTACTTCAGTCTGACAGATTTTCCAGACATTTTCTTTCCTTTATCATAATTTTTCTCTCTCTACTAATGTCTACAAAGTTTATGAAATTAGCCTTTGAATAAGATTATTTTCTGAATAAATAAACCTACAAACTCATGAGAAATTTTAAAGGTGGAAATGTGTATTACTTTCTTAACAAAAATATTAATGTTAGGATTTACAGTTTAAAAATCAATAACACATATGAGATTTAACTTACATCTTATGACCAACAAATAAGCTTTTTATTATCAATTTTCTGGTGAGGAAATTGGCTAATAGCTTAAGGACATTTTCTCAGAACACTTGTAGAAAAGGGTGAACAGTAAATAAAACAAAACTTTGATCCAAAATTGAGTTTAACAAACCCAAATACTTTGCCACTTATTTCTAAAGTCTGTTACCTACTTCCAGTGTGCACTTACCATTAAGCCAGGCTTTATCATCATATGTGTGTTCTTATGGGAATAAAATGGTGGTTAAAGTAAGAACTATTCAAATTTCTTGGGAATTTTTCATAAAAAAAGTTCTGTTTCATGTGTTAATTTTGAGAAAATTACTGGATTTTCTTTTCTATTTTGTGCTTTATATTCTTTGTAGAATAAGTGATAAAGTATGCATTTAATTAAATTTGTGAATGAGCAGAGTGAATTATATTTCTTGTTATCTGTTGAGTTACCTTTGATTTGAAATAAGTTGCTTATCTGTCATTTTAGCTATTTTTATGATGTTCATATTTTTTTCCAGGAGCTCTGGACTTACATTTATTGGCTCAGCAGTGAGCTGTCTTCTAGGTACTGTAGATACAGTAGAAGTAAAATGGTATCTTCCCCTCACAGAACTCATGGTCTAGAGAAGGGACAGATAAATGGTATTTGTTGGAAGATGTGATGCTGTGGAGGAAACAACCAGGTCAGGGAATAAAGGGGAAGGGAAAGATGTTATGAGTATTAGCTTACTGGTTTTGTAGTCTCTGATATAGCAACATGGTAATAGAGATCCAAGGAAAGTGAAGGAGTGGTCCCAGGAATTATCCAGAAGAGAACTTCCAGTCAGAGAAAGGTAGGAGAATTGTTGGGATAAAGTGTGAACAACCAGGAATATGCTGTACACCAAGGGGAGAAAGAATTGCAGAGTGGCAGGAGATTAGGGTCACAGAAATTAGTGGAAACCAGACCATGTCAGGCCTTTTTAAGGATTTTTTAAAAATAATACTTGAGTGAGATGGTTTGATAGATTGAATAATATCCCCAGAGATAGAAAGGTCCTGATCTCTGAAGCCTAAGAATGTTACCTTGTAAAACAAATGCAACTTTGCTGGGTGATTTGGTACACTGCTGTAATCTCAGTCACTCATGAGGCTAACACAGGAGAATTGCAAGCTCAAGGTCAGACTCAGGGTTTTAGTAAGACACTGTCTCAAAAATTAAAAAATAAATAAATAAATAAAAAGGGCTACAGATATAACTCAGGGGTAAAGTATCCCTGGGTCTAATCCCCAGCACCTAAACGAACAAACAAAAAAACAAATCATATTAACAAGTGCACTCAGATGAACTTAAAACCCATCTATGGTAAGAAAAACTAGAAGAGATTAACTATTGGGGTGAAGATGCAAGTGAACTCCAAGTGAATGGAAATGAACAAGGTCTTGATCTAGATGTTCCTTAGGTATATATTTGTCAAAATTTGTTGAATTGCGTATTTTAGAGTTATGAAGTTCATTCTGCGAATTTTACTTCAATGAAAAATGATAAAATATAACCTCTTAGGTTTGAAAAATAAATATCACCCTGATAATGTTTTCCTTTTTCATTATTTACTAACCTATTTGCTGAAGTTTTACTGACTTACCAGATTTTTTTGACTTATTTGATAGTTATGTATTTTTTGAATTTAGATCTGAATATGCTTTCCATTTTTACTAAGAATGCAAATAATTCTAAATTTGTAATAAAATATCTTTACCTAATTGCAATCAACTTGTTTCATCTAAATATAGATTTCATAAATACATCATAAAGTCAAATAATTCTAAGAAACTATACTTCAAAATTGTATTAATGTCATATTATTCAGTTATTAAACTATTAAAAACTATAATAAAGTCTCATTTTTCTACAATATATGGAAATATGTAAGCCAGAGCAACCATTTTTAATCACATCTTATGTTTAATGAATATCTAAAAATCAGAGTCAACATAATCTTATTTAATTTATTTTCTGACCATTGTGTAATGTTATCATTTTTCTCAATTTTTAAAAATGAAGTAACATGGAATGTAATTTTAAAATTAGAACCAGATTACCAAATGATCCTTTTCAGTGTTATTTTAAAAAATATTTTTTTAGGTCTATAACCAAAAGAATGTATATGCTTTAAATATTTTGACCAAACTAAAATATCTGAGCTTACATTACTCATTTACATATAAGTCCATTTTGTAATGGTAAACTGAGAAAATTATTCCAATCACCATTCATTGTAGAAGATAAATATTTCCATTTTATCTATTTTTGTACACAAACATATTTATTTTCAAAGGCATGTACATATTCTTACATGTATGCACATGTAAATACATACACATAAAACACACATCTATATTTCACATGCCAATATGTATGTGACTTACCTTTACAATTTGTTTTCTGTATATACAAGATATAAAAATTGTTGAGTTTATACTATTAGTTACTGTTTATTCCACAGAAAGAATCACCAAATTACACTGGAGCAAATTTTCTTTCCATTTATTAGAGATCAGTTGAGTGACAGTTTTAGCTATTGAAATGCGGTTCTTCTAAGAACCTCCTATCCAGCATCACTTTTTGTATTTGGAGCAATACTGATTGTCCTGCAGAAATCTGTATTTTCAGAAGACAGAAAGGCAGATATATATGATCTTTCTTTAAAAAGCCAGTATTAAACAGTGGAGATATAACAATGGAGAAAGTGCTAGTGATAAAGGGCTCATCTGTCTCTTTTCCTCTCTGTCCTGTGTAGAATCTGCATTAGCCTCCTATGATTGCTCTTTCTTGAACTCTGAACTCACGGCAAACTTCCATAGGATGCCTAATAATCACTTCACCTGAAATTTCTCAAGCAGAATTGCAGGTTTTCCTACTCAATATATTTACTTTGCTTACCCTGCCCCAGTTGTTGGTGACACTTCCTTTGAGGTGCTCAGGTTTTAGTTAGAGGTCAGTTTTTCTTTCAAAACCAACAGCCAATCTATTGAGAAACCCCATTGGCTGTCCTGAGAATATATTTAGTGTAGGGGCACTCATAACCATCCCCTCTTTCCTTTTCTTGTCCATGATACCAACATATCTATCCAAGATTATTAACAAGCTATCAAAGATTTAAAAAATAGCCACTTCTCATTCCAAAAGTAACTTACATTAAATAATTTATCTGAGTGTAACATTTAGTAGCTCCCTATATAACTACCAGAGGAATAGCCAAACTCTTTATGAAGTCATGTGTCTTCTCCTGTTTTGATCTCACTTGCATCGCTGGCCTTGATACTCAACACCAGCCTTCTCTGTGTTCATTGCAAGCTCCTTGCAATTCCTGGTTGATCTACGCTAAATACCTTCTTGCTGATTGTTATCACTTTTCTGAATTATGAGGAGAGATGCTGTTTTCTCTTTAGGAGCTGCTGTGATCACCGTATTTAGAGGGCATTTTGCTGCTTTGCCCTGTACCCAACTATGTTTGTGCACACATTTCCAGTTCTTTATTCTGCTTTATCTTTTCCCTATTTTTTACACACTACTTACATGATTTGCTTCATTATGCTAATTCTTGATTGTCTGTCTTCTCTTAAAATAATGTGAAGTCCTGAAGGGAAGGAGTCTAATTGCTTTATTCACTCAGGTGTCCCATTTGACCCATGCATGACTAACACATAGTAGGTACTGAATTAATACTTGTTTGATACATGGATATATTGTCAAGCTGACAGGACTCTTGGATCATTTCAAAGAAAATATTATGAGAGATATAGCAGATTTCCCAACAATAAGGCAATGGGATTATTACATTTGAAAACAAATTAAAATGAAGTGACTACAATTTTATCTCGAACTAGTGAATAATGCTCTTTATATACTTACACTCAAAGTATAGAGATTATTCTGCACGTGAACATTTATAGCTAAAAGATTAACCATCCCTTTTCCACTGTGGATTTTGATTGGTTCCTATAGGCACTATGTGAACATGTAGCCCTACTTATGGCCTTTCTGTAACTTATCCTTCACTTGATGTCTAAATTTTGTATTAGGTCCATAGTATCCAAGCACCTAAAATACACCTTCAAAGGAATTGTTAATGTATGAATAGCCTGCAGATAGACAAAAGTCATGGCTTCTTAAGGTGTAAGAGAACATGCCAGAAATATTACAAAACAGTGAGTTTTATGTATTCCTTTAGGATTTTTCTTTGGCATTTCTTGGGGATACAAATAGACAATATAAAGATATTTAAAATTAGTGTTGTGTGTCTATCATCTAACAACATTTATAAGTGCAAGGCGGATTGATTAATACTAGAAATAATGGAACCTTGACTGCATGGAGGGTTTTGTGCTGCATACTGGTTTTAAAATATAAAACTAATGATGAATCCTGTCCTCAAGGCACTCACCCTGTAATGTTGAAGATATATACATAATTGGATGATTATATTATGGTATTATAGGTTCAATTTTGACATACTTAAGCCTGGAGGATGAAACTTTTGATAAGTGAGACTTGCTGTAAAATTAAAATTATCAGCATTAAGTCCTTGATGGTGAGATATTAGATTACAGGATGGTGTATATCTAGGTCAAGATGAAGGTAAAAAGTGTGTGGGGGTGTTGTTACCAGAGGAAACAATATTATTTATCAAAAACAGGATTGCAAGAAAAACCAGGGAACATCTAGTATTGTGGAAATGAGGGTTAAAAAATACAGGAGGCAGGGCTGGTAGAACACTTGCCTAGCATGTCTGAGGCTCTGGGTTTGATTCCCAGCACCATATATAAATTAAAAACAAAACAAACAAACAAACAAAAAACTAAAGATCCATTGACAATTAAAAAAATATTAAAAGGAAAAAAGTCAATGAAGCAGATAATTATGGGAAAATCTGGTGGCAATTTGGAGATTACAAGACCTTTTGTACATTCAACTATGAGGATATGACTATAACATTCTGTCCCAGTTCATATGTCTATCAAATTTGTGAATGAAAACAAAATCTCACCAAAATTTCAACTTTATATAAAATTGAAAAGAACAGGAAGCAATTTGAACTGTAGAATCAAAATTTTGTTATATTATGTTAATTAAATCATAATAGGTTTCAGGCTGAAAAAGAAAAAAAAGTGTAAATGAAAATTTCTGGACTCAGGTAAAGAAAACCATGTATTAAATTAAGAATAGGAGGATTTTGTATAAAAAAAGTTGTAACTGGGTGCAGTCACAAACTTGTAATCCCAGTGGGTCAGGAGGTTAATGCAGGAGGATCTTGATTTCAAAGCCAACTTCAACAAAAGTAAGGTGCTAACCAACTCAGAGAGACCTTATCTCTAAATAAAATACAAAATAGGGTTGAGATGTGGCTTGTGGTCTAGTACCCCTGAGTTCAATCCCTGCTACCCTGCCTGTGACAAAAAGCGGAATTGTGTTCATAAGAACAAATTGTTTTAAACTGTCTCTAAAATCAGGTTACATCATTAGAGGAAAGATTTGAAGACAAAAATAAATTATATTGTATACCTATTTTTTTCTTTAGTGTGCAAATTTCTACTGAACAGATGACATAATGATGTTTAGAAACCATTATCATGTAACCATTAAGAGACTGAACTTTGACTCAAAAAGATGTAGTCCCCTTTTCTGATGCATAGTTTGCAAATATTCTCTCCAATTATTTGGGTTTATACTCTGCTGTTTGTTTCCTTTGCTTTAAAGAAACAATTTGCTTTAATGCAATTCCATATGTCAATTTTTTATTTTGTTGCCTGTGCTTTTTGAGTCTTTTCCAGAAAAAAAACTTTGCTCAGAGCAATGACATACAGTATTTCCACTGTGTTTTCTTCTAGTAGTTTTGTCTTTTCAGGTCTTACATTTAAGATCTTAATCCATTTTGAATTACTTTTGTCTTTGGTATATAGACACAATGGAATACCACTCAACTTTGAAAAAGAATGAAATTCTGTCTTATGCAGAAATATCAATGAGCCTGGAGGACTCATCTGAGATAAATCAGCCAGACACAGAATAACAGATAATTTATGATCTTACTCCTCTGTGAAATCTAAAGAAGCTGACTTCATAGAATTAGAGTGGAAGAGTGGTTAAAAGAGAATAAAGCAGATGGGTGAGGATATGGGGAGAGGCTGGTGAATGGGGAAAACTTAGAGTTAGATGGAAGGACCAAGTTTGGATATTTTATTGCACAGTAGGTTAGATTATCAATATTAAACTGACTATTTCAATATACTCAGAAGAAAAGATTTTGAAAATTATACTTCAAAGAAACAATAAAAATATGTGATGATGAATATGAAAAATACCAATTCAATTATTATACTACATAACATGTTTCCAAATACCACACTCTAAACCAAAAATATGTACAATTGATATATGGCAATTCTTTTTTTGTTTGAAATCAGAAACAAAAACATCAATACAAAATTAAAGGAAGTGATGTGGTTAGCATATTTCATTTTATATGACAAAATGAATTTTAAAAGAAGTTTCTTTTGGTGTGTGTTTTATAACAAGGATTGAATTCAAGGGCACTTAACTACTAAGCCTCATCCCCATCTCTTTTAATTAACTAATTATTAATTTTTATTTTCAGGCAGGGTCTCACTAAGTTACTGAGGACCAATCTAAGTTGCTTAGTCTGGCCTCAAACTTGTGATCCTCTTGCCTCACCCTCCTGAATTGGTGGGATTACAGGTGTGCATCACTAAGCTCAGTAAAACATTTTAAAGTGTACTGAAAAAAATTAGTCCAGAGAAGCTCATAAGTTGGCATATTATTTAAAAATCATATAATAAAAAGTCACATATATATGGAAAATATATTGAAAATCTGTTTTTAAAGAATTCACAACTCTTATTAAATACTGGAATGGCTTTCATATGCAAAAGAGAATAAAGACCAACCTCTGTTGGTAGATGAACTACTTTGCTAGAGTTGCTATAATAAGATACCACAGACTCACTTAACAACAGAAATTTATTTTCTCACAGTTCTAGAGCTTAAAAGTCCACAATCAAGATGTCAGAAAGTCTAGTTCCTTCTGTGGCCTCACTCTTTGACTTTTGAATAATGGTATTTTCACTGTGGCCTCTCATGACTTTTCCTGTGTTGTTTGCATTTTAATTTTTTACTGATGAGAACAGCATTTCCATCTGGATTAAATTATACATGCTAAGTAATATATTGAATAGTTAGAGTTGTACTTTTCTTATTTGGAAAATAAAAGACAATAAATAATTGCTTATTGAATCAATTCAAAAAATTATCTTAATAGCTCAGGTACAAGTGCTATGATTATGTCCTGTTGTTTTCCTAAGTGGGAATATTTATCTCTTAATGAATTAATATATCAAAGAGGAAAACAGTGAAAGAAATCCTAGGAAATTTTAATTAGAATGTATTGGATCAAGTTAAGAGAAAACAAAGTTATAAATAATACAATGGGGGAGAAATAAACCAACTCTTAAGTGCTATTATTTGACAGCTAAAATAATTTCAATAAGACTAAGCAAATAACATTTGATTTCTCCTCCTATTTATGTTACATGGTTAACTTTGAAAATAAAAACATTGTCAAAAGACCAAATGATGTATTTTGAGTTAAATCTCTATTAGCAGGCTGAGGAAGATGGCGGTGAGGGGAGTGCATTGCCCCCGTGTGCTGCTTCACTGTGTGGGAGTATGACAAGTCAGGACGGCTAAAGGATATCTTGTTAGGAATTTCCAGCAATAGTGGGGTGCTCCAGAACCTGGAGGAAGGATTTCCATCGCACGAGGATCGGCTACTGGGACTCAAACGCGAGAGGTTTGTCGCACGGAGGGGAGGGTAACACTGCTTATTCAGCAAACCGCCCCGCGGCTAGAGTCTGCAGCGCACGCTGGGATAGAGACGCAGGGTTACAGCGCTGCAGTTTCTGCCAGCCGCGCAAGCACCGTACTCAGGGCTGAATTCTGTGTTCGAGACGGGGGAAGGAAGCAGTCCATCTCGTTTCTCCACACTGGTCAGACCAAAGAGGAGGCCAGCAGTGACCATGTTGGAAAGCTGACGTCACCATCCCTGTTTTCGACTGACCGCAGCGCATTCAGCCATAGAACAGGTAATTTCAGGCTGCCATTCGCCTGCGGCTTGCAGACAGATTGCTAGGGTTCAGTGCCTGGG
>NW_026000108.1:22857071-22961969 GCF_001458135.2 Marmota marmota marmota | reverse complement strand
GGAGGATGGGAAAGGCAGCGGAGCACAACAGACACTAGTATGGCAATATATAAATCAATGGATGTGTAACTGATGTGATTCTGCAATCTGTGTATGGGGTGAAGGTGGGAGTTCATAACCCACTTGAATCAAAGTGTGGAATATGATATGTCAAGAAATTTGTAATGTTTTGAACAACCCACAATAAAAAATTTAAAAAAAAAAGAAAAAAGAAAAAAAATAAATCTCTATTAGCAGCAAATTACCTGTCTTTCATTAAAATTATTCTTTGATTAAATTCTCACTTATTATTGCTCATCAAAGAGTAAGGTTTTTCCTCATATTAATAATCTCAGAATAGAATTGTTTAGCACTCTTCGTATACAGATCTTGAAGAGAGCTGATTATGTTAGTTATTAGTTGGGTTTGTTTTTAAATAAGAATTACAAATAAAAACAAATTAATTCCATGATTTTATAACTTTAGAATACATTTATCAATGAAAACAACTACTCCGATTTGTAGCAACTATTAACTCTGCCTCTTTCTATATATTTAAATCCTGGATTTATTCAATTGATGTATCTCCACATGAATAGGATTTCTTTTATGACAAGGGATAAATTAATATTAATCACACAGAAGCTTGATGTTTCTTCTCATCTCATTTACATGTCTTGGGATATCTTAGCTACAATCTGAATAAATTTTTGATTGCAGGCACATATAGGCTCCTGGTAGTGAGTGAATACATTGAGAAAGTTTTTAAAAGAGTGCATTTTCTCGATGTGTTACATAAAATTTTTGTAATTTTAAAGTGTTGACACTTGTTAGGGGCATATCAAAGACCTATTTTGAGACGTGACCTCTTTAGAGGTCTGGAAATTGTGATATGGCAAAGCTGGTCATAGTGCATCAGTATAAATTAAACATTGGAAACATTTTCCCTCTTCTATTTTATTGACTGAACATCAGTGGTTATGGTCTTGGAAACATAAAAAATTGTGAAGACACTTCAAAAAGGATTGAATTCGTATGATTATAAAGTCATTGTGAAACATCATTCACCGATACAGATTTGTATGGCATATTGCTTCTCCTTCAGGAAATGGTAGAAAGTATACATAGATAAATGCTTTTTTTTTTTTTAGGTAAAAATAGATCCATCCTTCTGAATGATGCTGTTGGATGCTAAATGTCCTAAGGTTTTGGAATGGTGGGTCCTAACACCAGTAATAGTACTCATTAACATATATAAGAATTATAATGGTATCTTTCTATTACGAAACATTAGAATTTGTCAGATTAATTGTGAAAAGTAAAAAAAAAAGTAAGATATCATACTTAATTGAAACTTTAGATGATTAGATAATTTAACAAAAAATTATTTTTTATTTTGCATACATTACAACTTTTATCCATGAAATTTTGGAGAATATATCAAAGAAAAAAGAAAATCTACTTTAATAATTTGATAAGGAATTATCCAGATATCAATATATGCATCCATCCATGTGGATGAAGTTTTATATTTTAAATTAAGCTATTGCTGTCACATAGTTACCTATACCATTAATATTTTCCTATTCATTCATAATCCAAAGGGATCATGGATGCATATCACCAGCACCACACATATTCTGGTAGGAATGAGAAGCAAAGAAGTCCCAGATTGAGCAGAATCACCCTAAACACAATATACCACAGCGATGGCTGGGCCAAGAAGATCTACAAGTGTACATCATGCTCAAAAGGCTAATACTGTACTCTGTAATGAATAGTGAAAAGGATCATATGTATAACTACTTTAACACTGGATGCATTCTGGATTAAAAATTACCCCTTTCATAAATGGAAATCTAAAAAAAGTTGTGGATGATGTTAGTCTGTTTTTTAGTTTTGTTGTTGTTGTTGTTGTTGTTGTTGTTGTTGTTGTAAGAACAGATCTACTGAGTTCTCTAAGCTGAAAATTGTTTCTATTCTGCTAATAAAAATAGGAAAGAAAAAAATTCTCTGCATTCAGGAAAACTTGTCTTTAACAGCCACAAAAAAATTAGCAGTAACATCATATGAGTATATACTCAAATGTGTTTGAATATAAAATGCATTGTTTTCATTGTCCTACATTCAATGAATTCATATCCCAGATGTCAGTTTCCTTCAATGCTATGATAACTGTGCTCTGGACTACTCTGCTGCTTGACCACCCCAAGGACCTTCAGTGCATCAAATCTGGCATCCATGAAGGTGGAATAGATTATGCATGAAGATGCTGTTTTCTTCACTCGGGATTCTATAATATGTAGACTAGATAGTGTAAATTACCAAAAAGGTTATTTTTAACTATTCAGGAAGCTGAAAGATACAATATGTAGGTGCAGCAGATTTGTTTCTGGATGTAATTTTTGCTTGTATTAATAAGTACAGAAAATTTCCTGTTTTTCAAAGGACTGCATACTCCCTACATCCTCACCTGACATTGAGCTCTGATGTCTTCCTCTTCTCACAGAGGCACCAATCTCATTTCAGCACCCTACACATAGGACCTCATTCAAACCTAATATTCTCGCCAAATTCCACCTCTTAATACCACCACCTTGAAGAGCAATGCTTCAACACATGAATTTATGGAGGCACAAACATTAAGTTATTAATATCATTTTGTAATATAATATTGTCGGTGTTGTGTAATATACTGAAAAATTCTGATAAAGCCAATGTAAGATGAATGGTATTGATGCTTACTTTTCGAATTTATTGAGAGAACTTTAAGATCTAAAAAGCAAGACCAATTTGATATGTTGAATAAAAATGTGTAAGAAGGTAGAAATAATAATAAAACATGCAGAAATGAGTAGAGAACAGAAAATAAAAGAAAGAGAAAATATTAGAAAATAGAAATAATAGGAACAAAGAGCAAAAAATAGATGATAAGAATTAAAAAATAAAATAATTTAGAAACTAATCATAATATCCTGAGGTAAGTTCTGTCAAGAAAATAGAGATGGGGCTAATAAAATATTTCCAATAAAACTGGAGTCAAGATTAAGAAGTCCTTTGATTATAAAACATGAAAATTTAATATATATATGAAAACTTAGTGTCAATATTTGAAAACTCAGCTGAAAAAATCAGAAAAATACAAAATTCTTCCAAAAATGTAGAAACTGAATATTTAATATTGTCAAGGAATTGAATCAGTATTAAAAATATTCACAAAATGCAAATATAAGATTAAAATAGAGCTACAGATGAATTCTGAAACCTTTAAATAAAAGATTATTTTAATAATATAAAGATTCTTCCATGGTCAGGAGCAAAAGTGAATGCATCTTCTGATAATTCTAGGAGACCAGAAAAATCTTCAGATCATATTAAGAACTCACCAGAAAAATACAGGGCCATATTTGACATGAATGCAGTACAAAAATTCTGAAGAAAATTTTAGGAACTCAAATCTTTCTGTGTATTTAAAAGAAAGACAAGAGGTTGTGACCCAAACTGAAAGAATGTTAGAATATAATAAAATACACAAATATGATTAAATAGTAACAACTTAAATAATTCTACACTAATTAACAGAGATTAATATTATTTTTGCGATGAGTAAGGCAAAAACCTTTTTTAAAAACTACATCCTCTATAATTTCAAAGTAAAATTGTAAGCAGTATGAATAGGAGGAAACATTCACTCTGATAACAGATACCTATGAAGTGAATAATCAGCATTATTCCTGCTCATGATGATTAGGCATTGACATTAGGCACTACAACAGAGTTCAATATTGTCATGGTTTTCCCAGTCAGTGTAACAGGCCAGGAAGGAGACACGAATATAAGGATGAGAAAGAATGAACTAAAATCATATTTAGAGAAGCTATAGTGTCTAAAACAGGCAAAAATTATTTGATTGTTGGAATAAATAAGATATTGTGCATTTCCATATTCTAGAAACAAAATAAATATTTGTTTTAAAACATAACAAAAGCAAGAAATTAAGGCACTAGGAATAAATATAACAAAAATATGTATGAGATGTTAGTGAAGTAAATTTTAAAATATTGCTAAAAAATATTGCAAAAATCATTATTATAAGGGCATCATTTCACTAAAACTTGATTCATAGATTTAATAGGGTTTTAATTAAAATCCCAATTGGATTTCTCAGGAAATTTACAATATAATTCTAAATTTCATATACAGATAAACAGAAAAAAAAATGGCCTTATCCCTAAGAGAAGAAATGTCCTCCCAGTCATTAAGATATTTCTGAAAACAATAGTTATTAAGTCCATGTGGCTTTAATCCAGAGACAAAAATACATCGGCCTATGGAACAGAAAGATAAAGATCACATATGGAAACTTGATATATGGCCAAAGGAGCATCACATCTCACTGGGGAAGAGGTGATCTGTGCAATAAATAGTTTTGATAACTTCCCAATTATGCAATTTAAAATTGCAGATTCACCATTCTAATAACCAATATATCAATTCCAGTTTCATTAAAGATTTAAATGTAAAAGCAAATTTGTATTTGATATGGAATACCTGAATGTTTTTGTTTTCTTAGAAGACACAAATTAAGTTTTCAAAAAAAAAGACTTGAATAAAATAAAATCTAAAAGGCCATTTATTGAATAAATCATAAAAAATGAAAACATAAGTTGCCAGTGGGAACATGACATTTAAAAAGAAATTACTTTTAAGAGTACATTCACTGGAATGAGTAGGTAAAAAACTTTAAAATCTAGCATATACATGGACAAAAGAAAATCTAAAAGTATTTTCAAAAAACAATGTATTTGCATAATTGATATGAATTCATAAATTAAAGCATAAACACTTTTGTTAATATAAGAATTCATATTGACAAAGCAAGACAATGCAATTTTATAGACATGCCCTATATAGACAAAATTTAAGATTCATGACAATACCAAATTTTGGCAAGGATGTGGATGAATAGGGACTCATAAGACTCTTGTGAGATGCGAAACTGCTAAAAATCATTCTATAAAACAATATGGTCTTTTTTTTAAAATATGCAAAACTAAAATGGGAATTCCACTTTCAAGCACACAGGAAATATGTAAATGACTACCCAATATAAACCAATATAAATGGCTGATAAAACACATATTGCCTAAATGAAGAATGTCACTGAATATTTGGATTTTAGAGTGTTTATTTTTCTGAAAATAAAGACTTGTCCTACTTAAAGTACTAATTAAATTTCATAGTACTTCAAAATGTCATTCCAAATTCTTATTTTACTTTTTTCAGAAATTAGAAAATATCATAATGGTATTTAATATATTACCAGAATGGTATTTAGGATATTATTTAATGATATTTTAATAACATATAATAAAAACATTATATTTTTTCTTTTTTTATAATTTGCTAGAGAAATGTATTTTGGGGGTTGTTTTTTTTCAAGTGATTTATTATAAAGCCTCTTCTTTACTATATAAATATATACATACATGACTATTTCTCATATTTTGAGTATAAATGCATGTGTTTTGAGACATTCATTTAATTAGTGAATAAATGAGAGAAAAGTCTTTATGTGGTATAGAATCTGGTCATGTGTGAGCAATCTAAGTATGATTGTTTGTCATTTGGTTCTGGTGTTTTAAAGTTCTATACAGATAAATCTATTATTTTTTAAAATTAATGATTTTTGCTTGTTCTATTCAAGACTCAGAATTGTATTCTCAGTCCAAAATTGAAGAAACATTACATGGTATTAAGTCCTTGTTGTTTTATGGTTTTTATTTAATCTAGATATTTAATTGTTATCCTCTTGTAACATTAAAAGATTTTTCCAGGATATACATTTTTTATTGTTGCACTTATACTGGTTACTTCTCCAGTATTTTTTGTATATATACAATTGTCTTGTTATTGCACAGTGCTGAAACTGTCATATTACTAAATACGTATTTGCTTCATTTCTTGGCTTGTTCTATACTTTTCTTAATTTTAATTTTTTACTGTGTTGATAACTAGAATACAACATCAAAAATGGTATTCATGTCATTTCAATCAAAAATTAGTTACAGTTATGCTTCATATTTATTATATTGGCTAAGATATCTAGAAAAATGTTGAAACAGCAGTACTTACTTTGTCCCATATTTCAGTTTGAATAACCTTAGTGTTTCACCATTAACTATGATATTGGCTGGTGGCTTAATATACAAATATATATATATGCCAAAATATAATATGTATATGTTTATATATAATTGGTAAATATTTTTCTTGTAGTCTAGTTTTACCATGAATTGTTAATGTAATCAATTCTATTTACTATAAATTTTTATTTAACTAAATAATTTGATAAGATTTTACTCTGAGATGACATAGTTTCAGAAAAAATAAAACCTATTTTACCTTAAAGTTTTGCTAATTATAATGTTTTAAGAACCCTATAGTTTCTAAGGACCAAAATAGAAAAATTCACTCTGGTAAATATTTCTTATGTTATAGATAAGTAAAACCAATGGCTGGAAAGTTAAGCACTTTGTATATAGTGACAGCAGTATTGGAATATATATATATATAATTTAATTCTCTCATCAACTTTATACATGATGTTGATTTGAATATATTTATTTTACATTCATTTTATCCTTTACTAGAATGAGACAGGGCAGTTGAAGAATGTGTCAAGAAGTCTGAATATAGTTATGGCTGAAACCAATGTTTCTAGTCTTTTAATTTTGATGATCTTTCTACTTTTTGTACCACAGTAAAGGCAGATTGATTGGGGGTTGGGGGGGTGGGATCTGTTTTCTCTTATTTCAGTGTTTAAAAGTGTGTGATACAACTTATAGCTAATCAAGTGTTTAAAAACAACACCTGTAAGCATGATTTTTTAAAAATAACAACCACTTTTGCAACGTGTGATATGAGCTGCCTTTGCCCTGAAGGAAAATGTCAAGAATTCAGAGCCATTTTCAGGTTTTTGTCACCCTTGTTATCCAGCAACTGAGGCACTGACATTCCCTCAATATTGTTGATCCCTCTTTCTCTCACAACATTACAACTGTCACTTTCCAGACAGACACATCATAAAATTCACATACTTGCCAAATTTAGGCAGAGTGACTTTAGACCTAGGCGTAGGGAAGAAGACCCTTTCTAAAATAGAAAAGTGGATGGAGTGTCCTCCACGTGCATTAGTAACACCTGTTCAGAGGAGTTGTGGATCTTGAGAAAAATTGCAGAATCGGGAGCTGAATCAGAGCCTGGCAGAATCAGGAGGCTGAAAGCAGAACCATTTCTAGGGATCAGGAAGGCTTTGCTGATAATGCTGCAACAGAGCAGCCAGGCAGGCATTCTGAATCCAGACTCTGAAGCATATGACCTAGATTAGTTCAGCTGATACTTCTTTGGAATCTAATGCAGCAGACTCATTTCATACATATACCAATAAATGCACATGACAACCACATGTTGCTAGTGTATTTTCTACATATGAACTTGGGTCCAACAGATAATAACATGCTCAGAGGAGAAAGTTCAGAATATTTTTATTAAGGAACCTATTGCATACATATGGCTAGAATGGAGAAGGCTACACAGGAATCCAGGTCATTGAAACCAATGTGTCTGAAAGTTACCAGCACCATGCAAGACCTGGAGCTCTACAGGGGGTATCTTGAGAAAAAGTCAGTATTATCAGTCTTCATCTAGGGACAGAGAGTCAAGGGAATAAGCACTAAACTTTTATTACTCTCCTGCTGGTGCCTACTCTTCACTGAATCTAACTGAAAGTCAGAAGGCCAAGTTTATTGATTGGTTCATTGATTGGTTCCTTCCACAAATGTCAATGTCCAGAGGCACAGAGCAGTGTGATAAGAGCTAGAAAGTAGAGTGCATAGGCAAATGGAGATCCCCCAGCACACTCTCACCTCATGAAGAGGTTAGCAAATTCACAGAGGTTAAATAACTTGCTGAAAGTTAAAAGAAATGTCATTGCTGAGCTGGGACTAAGCCCACCATCTTCCAACACCAAACCCTGTGTTCTTGCTCCTATGCCATTTCTTGTTCAAAAGGTATATTTATGCATGCTACATTTCCTTTTTTAATAAAACAACTTTATTTTAGCTGAAGTCAAAGGAGTACAAAAACATATCTCATAGTGATGAGTGTTTATTTGAGCAACACAGCCTAAAATTTCTGTCTCCTTCAACCATTTTTTTCAGATAAGCTCAAACATATTATATACACATTCATACACTCACACCTATGAAATATATTAACCACAATAAATTCCTAGTGTATTCCTTAAATTCATAGACCATTCCAAAATTAAGGAAAATAAGTTTTGTAATTGTAAGCCCCTCCATGGAATGTATAGAAATCATTTTATGATAAAATCATTGCAAAATGTAACTCTAATAAATACTTCTTGGTATTTGGTAACTAGAGTAGACTAACATTCACTTATTTCTACTTGCAACAGCAATTATAGAAAATGTTTACTCATAATACATTAGATGCTCTGAAATAAAGATTCTTTTTCACTTGGAAATGAATCTTGGGGCTGGGGTTGTGGCTCAGTGGCAGTGAGCTTGCCTAGCATGTGTGAGGCACTGCATTTGATTCTGAGCACCACATATAAATAAATGAATAAAATAAAGGTTCATCAACATCTAAAGACTTTTTTTAATACAATTTTTTTAATTTATTTTTTTATTTATATATATAACAGCAGAATGCATTACAATTCTTATTATATAGAGAGAGCTCAATTTTTCATATCTCTGGTTGAATACATAGTATATTCACACCAATTCGTGTCCTCATACATGTGCTTTGGATAATAATGATCATCACATTCAACCATCATTAATTACCCCATGCCTCCTCCCTTCCCCTCCCACCCCTCTGCCCTATGTAGAGTTCTTCTATTCCTCCCATGATTCCCCTCCCTATCCCACTATGAATCAGCTTCCTTATATCAAAGAAAACATTCTGCATTTGTTTTTGGGGGGATTGGCTAACATCACTTAGCATTATCTTCTCTAACTCCATCCAATTACCTGCAAATGCTATGATTTTATTCTCTTTTATTGCTGAGAAATGAATATTAATGTTGTGCTTAAGTTCTAAGTGGTGAATTGTACCTTCCTTTTTATAGAATAATTTTGTATCCATGTATTTGACTAAAGAAAACAATAACAATTTTCCAGAAAAGGCAAACAGTTTTTGAACATGGGTAGCCTTCCCCAAATCAGAATATAAATATGCTGTTTCGCAAAGTATCCTATCTTTGTTCTGCACAAGACATTGAAGATAAGAAGGTTCTTGAAGTTATGCTGGTTCCTGAGGCAGATCCTCAGGATGAAGAAGAAGTACAAAACAGTAGCCTCCTGAGGCTAAGATTGCCAAGAGCCCATAGCCTATAACCCAGAGGTTAAAGTAAGGTTAATAAATACTGCAAATGAACCGCTTTTGCCAGAACCAGGGAACCTATTAGGATAAGTTTTTATTGTTTCAAATTGGATTTAAATTGTCATATGGAATATTTAAGGTCAAAACTGTGATAGCATACTACTAATTATTTTACTAATTTATGCATCTAGAGATACAGAAACCTAGTGATTGATTCATAACAAGTGAAATGTTACAAAAATAAAATTTTCTATATGGTGAGTGAGTATCCAATCAGTAAATAATTTTTTAAAATTATTGGCTATCTTTGATATTTCTGGTTTAATAGTGCCTTCTAATAATGTCTTCTTTCCCTCAGAAACCCCTAGACAATTTGAATATACACCATAAGTCTAATATGTGGAATTTATTTGTCTTGAATATAAAATACACAAGACATAGAGTGTTCTTTCCATGCAGCAATTGCTTAGTTCCCTGACCCTTTAGTAATCCAACATAATCATAAGAAGGGAGCAAAGGTGGGTAATCTTAAGTTGTTTGTTTTACAAATTGTTCTCATGAATATTCACCAGAAATTCTTGAAGTCAGAGTTTCTTATTGACTCTTGGGTTTAGTAATAAAGCTCCGGAAGAGCTTCCATTCTAAGGAAGAAACAAATATTAGCTAGATGAGAATTAGCTCCTTCATTTTAAAGGACACAGTGAATAATACTGTATGACCTGGGAGCAGGAGACTGAGGCTCAGATTGCAGATCTGGCATCAAACTATCTGAATGGAGAAAACATGTTTGTTCCCAGTTACCATACCCTACTTACATAATGAGAACACTTGTTGGAACTCTCAATTATCTTCAGAACAAAACGTGTTCATGACAATTAAGGAATAGTTTGGATTTCACAATGTAAAAAATAGAAAATACACATTTATATGTATAATTATATATACATGTGCATATATATGTATGTATATATATGTGTATGTGTGTATATATATATATATATATATATATATATATATATAATTCTTATAGTGCATGGTTTTGCATTTAAATTATTTCCTAGAACTAAGTTCGACCTATGATATTGAGATCACTCCAGTAGTGTTATAAAACTAAGTTCCCAATTAAGGAGTAAATGACTGTTCATAAATTCAAAAGAAGCTTGATACAACAAGGTAATTGGATGACAGGTAGTATTTTGACAGAAACTGCCCCAGGTTACTCTATTGTTGTAGGGCAATGATGAAGAAAACCACTTTTTCGTCTTAATCAGGATCGCTTTTTGAATTATGAGTCACAAAATCACCATAATTACAAAGTAACATGGACATAACTATTTTTATTACATTTTGTAGAAGAAATAAAGCTTGGGAAAGTTGAAGTGTTGCAGTTGTAGATTTCACTATGTACAGTAGTATTCCATATGTCCATTATTTATAAATACTATGTATAACTTTTTTTAAAAAATTGGAATGAGAATCTTAGATGTACTCTCATTTCTTTTATGAGGGATGGGATTGGTACTGGGGATTGAATCCAAAGGCGCTTAACCACTGAGCAACATCCGCAGCAGCCCATTTTGGTATTTTATTTAGAAACAGGGTCTCATTGAGTTATTTAGGAACTTGCTAAGTTTCTGAGGCTGGCTTTGAACTCTCAATCCTCTTGCCACAGACTCCCAAGCTGTTGGGATTACAGGTGTGCACCACCCTGCCGGGCTGTATTCTCATTATTTCCATATGATATACTTGACATTGATAAACCTTTTTGAAATGAATAATACCATCACCAAAATAATGGTAATAAAATTTAAAAAGCAAATAATAATACATTGTAAATTATTAACCAATTGCATTAGTCAACTTTTAGTCACTGTGACCAAAGTACTACCGAGAATAAAATAAAAGATGAAAGATTAATTTTGGCTCCTGTGTTCAAAATGGGACTTCAAAGAAGGAGCATCATAGCGGATAAACATGGCATGAAAACAGCTCAACTCATAACAGTCTGGCTGCAAAGAAAAACAGAGAGAGAAAGGGACCAAAAGAACATAAATTATTCCAGGGCATGCCCCCAGTGACCTTATTTCTCCAACTAGATCCTATCTCCCAGTCATCTATTCAAGTTACTAACCCATCAAATGAATTAATCCACTTATGAGGTTATAACTGTAACCATCCTCTTTGTTCAATTATTTCATCTCTGAACATTGGTGTACTGCCTAACAAAAGAAAAACAAATTAGTAAGAGTATTTTGGGGAACAGTCCAGATCCAAACTATAGTGGATATTTTTATCTTTTCCTTTATTTAGAGGACAAATAATCTTGATGTTTGTAGATTTTTAAAATCTATTATCTGACTCAACAACATAATCTAGTTTTTCAAGTAATATTTTATTTTTTTGAAATTATTAATAAAATAACCAACCTGTTCTTTCATAGTTCTAGTTAGAAATCTAAATGCCTAAAAGTATTTACTTTAAAATATGGCCTGATTTTTCTTTTCTTCTTCTCTTCTCAGACTTTCACTTAGACATATTTTTAGTCTTTCATAGTTAACAAGTATTTGTATATAATATGACACTTAAAAAGTGATTTCTCATTATTATTAATGCCAAGAAATAAATTTACAAATACTGTGATTTTAGCATAAACACTTTTGAAGCTTTTTCTTCCCTATCAAAGCTAGAAATATTAATAAACTTGATTTTTCTTTAATCCAAATAATAGTAGGATTTTTATATTTTTTTTAAAGTGAGCTGATTTTATGTGAAAATTATTTTAAATAATTAGAACTATTCACCCTTAACCATGACCTTAAATCTGACTCTTAAATATTTAAGGTGAATTTGAAATATTACTTTTCTAGAATAAAATAAGTTGATGAGATCAAAGAACTTAATATGAATTCAGTAGTAGAATATTTTAAAAGTGATAAAAAAGTATATACCGAGCATATGAAATAATATCAGAACTGGAGATCTTGAAAAAACAATTAGTAAGCCTGGATTATTCATAACTCAATGTGGGCAGTACATATTTAAAAACAGGATAACTTGTGTTCACTTTTGCAAAACCTTGCTAAAATTGTGCAGACAAAAAATATCCTACATTCTATTGCATCTAATTTGTTTAATAGATAACAACTATACCTATCTATATACAGACATACACATTCACAAGAATGTGCAAACACGTGTTTACACACTTTCCCCATTATGAATTATTCTGTGCAGCAAGATTACAGAAAATCATAATTCATAAAAATATAAATTCATTCTTCACTATTTCAACTAAACAATCTTTTATATTACATACTAGCCAAAAGCTAAAATTGGGTTGCCTAAGTAATCAATTCCAAGGTTTCGGTTTTGCTCTCCAGATCTTTCTCATGGAAGAGACTATACTCAGAATTATGTTATTGTAATGCCTGCACTCCACTAGGCTCTTCCTGCTGACTCAGATTTTACCAGAAATATACTGATTATACTTGTAGTTCATCAGTTACAGTGCACTTTGGCTCATTGGTCAAATGGAGTATTTGGCAAAACACAGGAAAATTGAAGGAATGTCTATAATTTGTAGTGTATAATAAGCATAAAAATCATTGCTCAATTTGCAAAATAAAATTATACAATGAAGGTGCCAAGTCAAATCAACATTTACAGAGTATGCTGGAGTTGAAAAACACAGCAAAATAATAAATTAAGTAATTTTGATTGATTTTTCTTTTCAAATAGAGGACCTATGAATTTGGAATGTGAAATGAACAGGTGACAATGGAAACTCTCATAGGCAATTGAATTTATCATCAACAAAAATAAAACATTTGCATTTGTCCCTTGGTATCCATGGGGGATTGTTTCGAGGACCTGCTACAGACACCAGTATGTACAGATGCTCAAGTCTGTTATGTCAAATGCTGTAATATTTGCCACATCCTCCTCTGTACTGTGAATCATTTCATAATGATTTGTAATATGTAGTAAAATGTAAATGTGTGAAATAGTTCTTGTAACATTAGGGACTAATGACAAGAAAACTCTTATGTTTAGGTTCTATATATATATATATATATATATATATAATTTTCAAATAAGTTTGGTTGAATTTGTGGATGTACAACCCATGAATATGGAGAGGTGACTGCCCATTCTTGTGAAGCATCCACATCAGTTTTTGAAACCTTGTAGTCATTTAGGAATGATTTTATGAATTATTTTCCAAAGGGACTTTTAAAAAGGTCTATATAAGTAGAAGACTTATTGGATATTGGATGATGCTAAGAAAAAATGTTGCTAAATTGTAGTTTTTCTTAGTAAAGTATTGTATTCAAAGAAAATTTTTTAAATTTTTTAATGAAATTTAGCATTTCTTGATCCATCCTCAAACTAATACAGAAAGGGAAATACTAAGGGTTAAAATATTCAAAGATAAAACAGAATTGCTCTTAAGTTAAAATAGTTACAGTATGAAATTAATTTATTCAATTTTTTGTACTATTCTGTCTAGTTGATGTGGTTTTAATTTTTTTCATAATAAATATTTTTCTAATCAAGTAAATATTATACCATATATACTTGGGAAATGAAAAAACAAAAATTTATCTGGAATCAAAGGTCAGAGGGAAAATGTTTTACAGTAGCACATATCTTACTTCATGAATTTTGGTTTCCAGAATATAACACACTTTCAATTTAGCAGAAGTATATGAGCAAAATGTAGAATATCGCCTTCAACAGTTTTCAATGACCTGTGCTGTATGTTCTATATTATTAATTTTTCCTGTTGATACCCTCCCTTATCTCAGCATCCAGAAACATTCCCATGACTTTTGACTCCAAAGCAGTAGCTGATACATATCTCCCCTTACCATACTTGAGTCCATTTCTTTTTTCTCTTTTTAAATTTCTTTTTCTATTCCTCCTTTCATTTTCCCAATGAAAATATAAAGCTATATTTCTGATATTAGAATTTGCCAACAGAAAATTAAATATGATCAGTAGATCTCAAGTGATAAGTTTTAGGATATAAATAAAAAGGAAGCATATCTCAAGATAATAAAGATAAATATTGACATTTCCACAATCAAGTATGATAAAAAAAAATTCAATGTAATTTCTTGCTATTTCATAAGCAATATAATAGTAACTTCATTTAGTAGCTCCATTTGGTTTATTTACATAAAGTATCCCAAAGTAGATGAAAACATTGCTTGACAGCAAACCAGAAAAGGTGGCAAAAGCCTTTGTTAAATTTAGGATATTCTTTAAATATGCGCAGACCTGAAATTTGTATGTAGTAACAGATGCAGGGAAGCCTCAAATTCTCTTCCAAACAATTTACACAAAGAATATAAAAAAAATGTTTCCCATTGCTACATAGAAGTTAAATACATGTCTTTATTATTGTACTGAATAATAGAATCTGAAAAATTAAGGCAACTGTTCAGACATTATTCGGTCAGAGTAAAATTGGGGAGGCATCTTCTTGAAGAATTTATATTGTTCAGATTTTTCCACAGCCTATGAATTCCACTTAACAGAGAAAACAACAATAGCAAAGAAAAATAGATTGGACTTCTGAAAATGGTAGTCTGAGTAAGTAAGGAATTCCTTTCTGAAAGAGAAAATTTATATATAAAAGTGAACGGAATTGCCAAAAAGCAAACATTTCAGTGCATTTGAACTCAGAAATTTATTAAAGACTAAAAAATTGAGAGGAATTTACTATTGAAAATATAGAAGCACTGGGTAAAAATGTTGAGTGTCTGCCTTACTTTCATGAATTCCCATGACATGATCAACCAAAATCACAATTCCACTGGACTGGGAATAGTGGAAAGACAGCAGCTCTAGCAGAGTCACTAGGCCTGGTCTGAGTAGGGGAGGTGAGTGAATGTTTAACTAAAAGTGACAATCTTGTGTCAGAATGAATGGAGAAAATCAATGTTTAAGGAGCCAAGGTTTTATACCCCTAGAAAAACAGACCAATCAAAAAATAGGTACACAGCAAAGTAAGAAAAGTCTAAAATAATTCTCATGTACTTTAATGACTATTCTAACATGCATACATGAGGAATTTTTGAAAATACACTATGAAAAGTGAAAAACAGGGAAAAAATATAATACTGATGGCAGTTACAAGCATCTCCTCAATAGCTTCACTACTGGGTCAATCATGGCTGGAAATTGTATGGACTTGAGGCGTCAGAGCACAGACATGCCAAATGTGTTGGCTAACCACAAGGTGATGGAAGCACAAAGCAAAGCCTGTGACCCAGCATCACAAATAAAGATAGGAAAACAATAGACACCTAAATCAGTGGCAACAATCTTTAAGAAAGTCAGATTTTAACTTGATCTATACAAGCTAGAAAAGTAAATTTTTAAAAATCAAATTTTATATAACATCACAATTTGAAGTTTCTATAGTGTGTGATCTAAAATTTCTAAATTTCAGAAGAGCTGAAAAGAAAAAAACAAAGCAAGAAAGAGACCTTAAATGTGTAATAAAAATTTAAAATGTTTCCTGGATGGGAAATTAACATTAAAAGGATAAAAGTCAAGCTACAGAGTAGGAAAACATATCTAGAAAATTACAAGTGTCTTTAAAAAAAAATCCAATTAGAATATAGGCATGAAACACAAATAAGTATTATAATAAAGAATATGTACAGGACTGAGGATATGGCTCAGATGGTAGAGTGCTTGCCTTGCATGCACAAGGCCCTGGGTTCAATCTCCAGCACTACTCACACACACACAAAAAGAAGATGTACAAAAGGCTAATAAGTATATTCAAATATGTTGAATACCAGTAGCAATTAGAAATGTGATATATGTATAAAGCAGTATAACAGCTACATATAAAGAAAAAAGGACAAATTAGTTCAAAGTACACTTTTATGTAAGATATTCTAGACAACTCCTTAAATAAGATCTTACAAATTACTTAAGAAAAAACGCATTCGAATAATGCAGAAATATTTATCATGTGTCAAAGGAGAAATGATAAGTGAAATTATAAAATATTTCAAAACAAACAAGAACAAAACCAAATCACACACAATGGGAGGCAGCAAAAGCCATTCTAATGAGAGGAAGCAAAAGCCATTCTCGAAGGGAAATTTATAAATGCTTGTGTGATTCATAAAGGGTGTTGGTGGTGCAATTTTGTGACAGAGTGTTTGCCTGGCATTAGAAAAGGACGTATACAAATGTGCTAAAGTGACAGCTGATGAAACTGCAAAATTAATTCAGCAGAGAAAGGACAGGCTTCAAAAAAGAAGGAAGTTCAACAGGAAAGAAAGAAAGAAACGAAAAGAAAATTGAAAGTGGAAGAAAGGAAGATAGGAAATCTGAACTTCATATCTCATAAAAATTTAAAATGGATCAAAAACCTAAATGTAAAACATAAAACCTCACGTCACAGAAAATATAGATAGAGCAAAACCTTTGGTATATAAAGTTAGACAAAACTTTCTTAGACAGTACACCAAATGAATGACCAAAAAAAAAGAAAAAGAAAAGAAAAAAGAAAGCAGGAAAAAGACTTTAAATGTGTAATGAAAATTTAAAATATTTCCTGATTGGAAAACTACATTAAAAGAACAAAAGTCAAGCTACAGAGTAGGATAATATATCTAGAAAATTACAAGTATTTTTTTAAAAAACAATTCCAATTAGAATATAAGCAGGAAACATAAATAAATAGTACAAAAAAAGAAGATGTACAAAAGGCTAATAAGTATATGCAAGTACATTGAATATCAATAGAAATAAGAAATATAAAATTAAAACCATTATGAGTCATCACTGAATACTTATTTTACTGGCTAAAATTTTTTAAAAAGTGAAAATACTAAATATTGGCAGGGATGCAAAGAATGGATTACTTATATTTTCCTGGAAGTAAAGTAAAATGGTACAGCCACTTTGGAAAATCAATTTTAGTTTATACGGCAATGAATTTTCTGAAAATAAAACAAACAAAAACCTTTAATCCAAACAACACTGAAAAAGACCAGCTGCTGGGCTGAGGTTGTGGCTCAGTGGTAACATGCTTGTCTAGCAAGCGTGAGGCACTGAGTTCGATTCTCAGCACCACATACAAATAAATAAATGTTCACCAATAACTAAAAAGAAAGAAAGAAAAAAAAAGACCAACTGCTTTAGAATAAATAAAACCATAAATTTCTTCAGAAATGCATAGCAAAATAATGCTGAGTGACATTTAAGATTATCTAAATAATGAAAAGATATAGATTGTCTATCATTTTGAATAATCCACGCTAAGACATCAGTTGTCCCTTAATTAAACTACACATTCAACAAAATCCCTATAAAAATCTTTATATACATCTGTCATTGAAAGTCCCACAGGCCTGCCACCATACTTAAGCATTTTTTCATGCATTGTTTAATTCATTATGAAGCCATCACTATCACTTCCTTTATGTTTACATATGAAGAGTTGGGACTCAGTAAGATTAAGTAACTGTGTTAGTTAGGATTCTGTCAATGTGACCAACATACATTACAAGAGCAATTTAGAGGAATAGAAGTTTATTTTGGCTAACAGTTTCACAGGTTCAGTATAAGGTCCATGGACTCTTTCTGAGTCCCAGATGAGGCACAGCATCATGACAGGAGGATGGTGAAGGAAAGCTATTCATTTCATGGTGTCTAGAAAGCTGAGAGAGGAAGAAAGGGAAAGGAGCCTCAGGAAAGATGAACACTTCCAGGCTCCCAGTGACACACACCCCTCAAGATTCCACCTCCACAGCCTCCAGCCATGAATCACCTGCATAAAGTTACCACTCAGTCCATTAAAACTGGGATGGACCTTTTAGATTACAGATCTAATCATTTAATCATTTCACTTATGGATATTTCTCCATTAACCTAGGAGCCTTTGAGGGACACCTCATATCCAAACATATTTTGGATTAACCAACCTGCAAATGGAAAAAATGGGACTCATACATTTTTTTCCTCTGGCTACAGATACTTTACACTAGTAACCACTATATGGTACTTCCCTTTCATACCTTGAGAGTTCAGAAGTTTAACAAAATGATACACCTAATAAGTACAAGTTAAACTGTTCTACTTAGTCACATCTCTAAATTAACTTTTGATTTAGTTAGAAAGAGAGAACATGCATTTTCAGTTCAACTGCTAATAAATTTTGAACAGAATGAAATACTTCTCTGATTCTAGAAGACTACTAATCACTACAGGCTTTTGCTTTTCTTAAACTAAAGAATTAGATACTCTCAGTTAAAATACCATATTTACTTGCAGATTGTTCACTTCAGAAATAGAATGATAATGTGGGGCTGGGGATGTGGCTCAAGCGGTAGCGCGCTTGCCAGGCATGCATGCGGCCCGGGTTCGATCCTCAGCACCACATACAAATAAAAGATGTTGTGTCCGCCGAAAACTAAAATATATATATATATATATATATATTAAAATTCTCTCTCTCTCTCTCCCTCCCTCCCTCCATGTTTAAAAAAAAAAAGTAGAATGATAATGTATGTACAGATTTAATTGAAAATTGGTTACAAGTTTAAAGATAATATTTCTCACCATTAAACTCTACCAAATTTTTGTTGTCATTGTTTGTTAATGCCAAATTATTTTCTGAGGCAGCTAAAATTTTTTATATATTTTGATATAATAGTGAAAACTCCAAAAAATAACTTAAAACAATAGTCTGTTTTCACTGTTATGGATAGGAAGGTTACAGGAAGTTTCAAAACAAATCTTCCAGTTTCTGTAATATTTAAACTTTTGTGGGCAGTTTCATAGACCCCAAAACTATGATTGGGTAGAATAACATTAGTCCAGATTTTTGTTGTTGTTGTTGTTGTTGTTGTTGTTTAATTTTAGGTGCAAAGTTCTCCCAAGAGAAACTTACAGACTATAGTCTTAGTTGGTTGAGGAAAGAAAAACATTAATAATATTCCCACTCCATCCTGGTTTAAAATATAATTTTCAAAAAAAGGTGATTCTAGTTACCTCTGCCCATTGATATCCATTCTCTGTTCTTCTTCCTCTTGCTCTGATCCCAGGAGATGCCACTGTGGACTATATAAGTGGGCTTTATTTCATTTTTTTGCTTCTACTGAGCTCAGAAAATGGTGGCTACATGAAGACTATCATAGATTGCTAAAGGTTGACTCTGCCCCTTGGAGGCCAGAGCTTATTCCACACATAATGTCCATATTTAGGTCTCTACACTTCTATATTGCTCAGTCCCCTTTTATCCAGACTCAGATGACCTTTCCCTACATTGTGATTGGTTACACACAGCAGCACTGCTATTATTAGCTTATTAATTTATTTGAATCATCTTCAACTATTTGCATGTAAAGCTGTTATCATTCTTCAATTTTGTAAAACATGGCAAATCTCTTCTTTGGAAATTTGAGCAATACTGAAATCTCTTTTCAAGTTTCCTTGCTTTTAGTGTCTTTCAGTAACGATGAATATTGGTCCTGGATTAATGACTATGTTAATTTCCTACTATTTATTTTGGTTGATAATATTTTTTGTATATTTGATCATATTTTTTTTAAACTTACATAACCCAACTTTCCAAATTATTAGTGAGTTTTATTGCTTTTATGATAAAACACCAAAGCACATTCCAATTTCCTTTTCCATTCCTATTCATTCATAACAGTCTTATTATAGCCATGCTTGTATAGTAACTGTACCAAAATATTTGTAATTAAATTTATTTGACTAGTTCTATTTAAGTCATCTCACATTTCTTGAGTTCTATTAATTTCTAAAAGTAAGCTATAGTTCTGGTGAAAAGGGGATAGACAAAAGTCAAAGTGATTAGAATAAATATAGTATAAAACTAAGTTTCACAGCAGGTACTGGAAACCACTGTGCAAATTTATGTTGAGTACATGGATTAATATGAAAATAATTAAGTTTATTTGATAAATGTAATCTTACAACAGGGGAATAAACTGTAAAAAGCTTCCTGGAGGATGTAAGGGAAAAAACAGTAGAATGTATGTTATGAATGAATTTATCAGTATGGTGGTGTTGTTATTTTTTTCCCTCTGTATACCTTTCAGTGAATCTCTTCATTTTTATATTTTTCTCTAGCTAAAAGAAATAAATAACCACACTAGATCCTTCATATTATCCATCCATCCCTACATTCATCATAAGATTATTTCTCCAATACTGGCACTAAGTTTATTAAACTCTTTCAGGAGGCAAAAACAAACAAAAAATATTGCTCAGATGAATGTAAGTGAAGAACACTTTTCCTACTATCTGTAAACTTCTACTTCTCCTAGTACATTCAAAACCATTCTTACACTGAGACAGAGGTGTCTTCACACTTGAATCATTTTTCAATTAAAGCTTGAACAATCAGCTAAAAATTAACATAAGCATATTTCATATTATATGGCTCACTAGTATATTTAAAAGCAGTTAGTATGTAACAGGTAATAATGTCATAACAATTCAGTGGCATTCAGCACTCAGCATGTATTTCTCCCACGTCTGAGGGTTGGCCAGTGTAGCTCTGTTCCACCTGTATTCATTCAGGGTCCTAAGGCAAAGGGGAAGCTGCTAATCAATGCAACGCAGACACATAAGAGAGAAAATGTAATCTAAAAAGCAATTTTTTCAACTCTGTTTATCATCTATGCTAACATTCCTTTGTCCAAACCTAGTTACATGGACAAGTTCAAAGTAAAGGGTCATGGACATGCTCTTAGCTCCTGTTGGAGTAACTGAAAATTTACAAAATACAGGACAAGGAGGGGGAATAATTATTAGGGCTAATTAGCCAGTGTAGCACAGCACAATAATGGTGATGCAAACATTTGAATTTGTTTTGGTAAATGAATATGTTCCAGTAAATTGACAATTAAATGAAAAAATGGCTATATTATGAAAGGTTTTATGGATTGAATGGGCAAAAGTGGTATGATTCATGAGTCATCAGATGAAACACTCTATTTAAAATTGTCAGACACAAAAAGATTTGTTCCCAAGAGGTGAGTTCAATATTATCAGTCTAAAATGATCCCATCACTCTAATTATATACTCACAACAATCAATAATGCGCAATTGATCGATAAGAAATGTGCAATAAAAATTAATTCACTTTTTAGAATACAGCAATGATTACAATGAGCAGCCAATTAATATAGATATGAACAATACCAGAATGGTAAATTGTGTTCTTTTAATAAAAAATGAGACAATTCTAGGATCATCTAATAAAAACTCATTAAAATTGTCATTTTAGCAGTCTTCACTGGTAATTTTACTAAATATTAGAGTCTGATTATTCTACCAAATGAATCATTAAATTATTAATGTATTTCATCCACATTTATTGAAACTATTGCTCTTTGAATTACTGGTGTTGAAATAAAAATCTATTAAGTTAGAAATATAGAGCTAGATGTAGCCTAAATATTCTCTTCAAATTAACATTTGTGATTTACTTTCAATATCACACTTTCATTTGTTCTATTCATTAGGTTAACTTTGTATCTTTCAAATTATCAACAGCATAAATTACCAATTGTTTAACCAGTCTATAAAATACTTTACCAGTTTCCCAGGCTCTTTTATTTGTTGACCATTTTCCCAATATGCTTATTTCCAGGAGCCACATTTTTTTTGTTTATTTATATGGTAGCACTTCAACCTTAATCATTAATTTGGTTTGGTTTTACATTATCATGATAATGCTATAAAATTAACCATCTCAAAATAGTGTGGCTTAAAGCTGTCAAAAATTATTAACTTATGAATCTATCAGTTTGTGTTTTAAATGAGACTTACTTCTGATTTGGTCCAAGTGGGTTCTCATTTGAAAGTTGGCTACTGGCTACTCATAGTTAAAACCTTTGCAGGTCTACTCTGTTTTGACTGAAGCAATTTGGACCAGCTCTTTGTTTCTCTATACCAGCCAGAAGATTAGAACATGTATGTTCTTTTCAAAGGGCAGGGTACAGCACCAACTAAGTGGAGATGTAAGCATGATCTTGGGGTCTGGGTTCCGAACTGTCACTTCTGCATTATTTTACTGCCAGACCAAGTCAAGGCCAGTCTTCTCTTCTCTGACAGGAACAAAAAACATGGCAAAGAGGTTGGAATTAAATTTGAAGACAATTATTGTAAGGAGTCTTAAACTTGAATTCAATCAATTTTGTTTTAAAAAATTCGTATGTTTTATAAACATAAGAAACTTAAAACTGTGTTTTTTATTTTATATACATTTAAAACAATCAAGATTATTGTCATTGAGGGATTTGTCATTTTACTTATATTTAACTTGACACAGAGTTCATGTATTATTCATGTTTTAAGAATCACTGCCTTTTAATGGGAAATTAAAAAAAAAAAAACTGCACACACAAACAGGGACATGAGGGGTAACTGTGAGCTCCAAATATTCCGTGTATAAAATTGTTTAAAATACAATGGTAGATCTAAGAGATGAATAGCATAACAAATTAACAGAGAGGAAGAAAGAGTGTTTGAGAGCAAATCTCCCTGATTCAGTGAGCTACTATCAGACTTCACCATACTGAGTCATATGATTGTTGTCAAAATTGAATAAAGTCAATCATGCACATTTATATACACATGACTAAGAGGACTGAATACTTAAGCACTATATAAGTTAAAACTATACCATTATGATACATGGTCTGCTGTTACAATAATCAGAATTTTTTCTGTCTCTCCATCTACTATGGTTGATGTTCACAGCCTATTTGTGCATTTTACTTTCTACAACTTTGTGAGAAAATCTGATAAAATTGGTATATGTGAGGTTCATGGAAACTGGCTCACTTGAGTCAACTAATGATCACCAACAGTCTGGAATAATTAGTTGGAGAACAGAGAAACATATCAAAGAGCATAGAGGTGTGTGCAGAGTACTTAGATCTGTTTCTTTCCTAATGAAGCAAATGATTCTGTTTCAGTTGACACGGTATATTTTCCAAATTAGTATTATTATTAATGAAGATTTATACAAAATATAGGTCTACCTATTTTCTTAAATATGTATTTTCCAGGCTAAATTTGTAAAAGTGGAATTGCTTTTCCTTTAATAGAGAAATATGGGCTTGAAGCATATATGTATGTGTATGTCTCTCTCTCTCTCTCTCTCTCTCTCTCTCTCTAATATATATATATAGAGAGAGAGAGAGAGAGAGAGAATATTTTTATATATTTTTATATAAATTGTCCAACAAAAACAAGTAAATAAAGAAAAAGTAAATATTACCAGTTCAATGAATAAAAAGTAACACATTAAATTGCATTAATTTCCCTGGTTAATCATCTCATAAAATATTTATTGTACATTCATATTTTCTCTTCTTTATATTTCACATAAAAGTTTTTGCTTTTTTTTACTATTTGTTTGCTCCTCTCTGTTTCTAAGTAGGGTGTGGTCACTCACTAAGCTGCATTTTCCAGAGGAGAAAATTTGCTTATTACAGGAGGATTTTTAATTTCTCTTTATCTTAAGGTCTCTAAAGCCTATAACAGTACAATAAGATAAGCAAGAATACATATTGTACAAGTTACAACTGCAGCATTTAGTATTATGCCAGTTTGCATAATGTTTTAATAAGGTTTTGCTCTAGTCTCTTATGCGTAATGACATCTTAATTTCAATGCACATGATTAAAGCAGTATCCTAAAGACTCTTTAGTGTATTACAAAACTTTTGTGATGCTGTTGTGAGCTGTTTTCTAAACTTTATTACCTCAGTATTTTTTTAGATTATTACATCACTTTTTTCCTTCATATTTTATTTTTTTAAATGTTTATATGGAATTGGGTTTTTGTTTTTCCCATTATTTTCACTATGTGATTATACCATTTTCTTCTCTTGAAAAGAGAGAGAAAAAGTATGGGAACAGTCGGTGGCATGTAGAGATTTTTTCCTTCTACCTTATAAATCTATCAAATCATTGCTACATCCTTTGGTTTACCTATATGTTTCCCTATTCTCTCTGATCAGACAAATTATAACCACAATAATAGCAGAATTTATCCTTTGTTTGAGGATACAATGAGAAAATAGCCATCTGCAAACCAGGAAGAGAACTCTCACCAGACAGCTGTTTGTAGCTTAATCTTGAAGTTTCCAGGTTCCAAAACTGTGAGAAATAAGCATTTGTTGTTTAAGTCATCTGATAATTTATTAGAGCAGCCTGAACTAAGTTGGGTGGTTGCTTTCATCACGTCAGGAAGGAAAATCTGCTATAATGATGGATTAAGAAAATCCCAGCAGTGACATCAAATCATTTTTGTCATACTTTCTTGGTTGAAAGTAAATCAGATAGAATTTACCCCTTTGTTAGAGTCTGTAAACAAGTCAAAAATAACACCTGGCATTTTGCCAGGGGAATGTTAGGGTTCGTAAACAAGTCTGGATGGTGCCTGGCAAAATGCCAGAGGGAGCGGTTTGAGAAGTAACAAAAACAAGCCATTAAGTGTGGAGATTCCTTATTGGTTGACTGATGTATCTAGTTTATGCTAATTAGATAAGCTGTGTGGAATGTATAAATACTGCTCCTGTCCTGCAATAAACGGCTTCCACTCCTGCTGTATCAACGTACACAAGTTATTCGTCACCCCCCGGTTATTTTGCCCAGCCAGCCGGGCTGCGGCACCCCTTATTATTATTAATGCTTTCTCTATCCCTAATAAGTTTTAATGCAGTGAAATCTGCTTTATCTGAAATCAGTATAGTTACTCCAGCTATCCTTTGATTACTGTTAGGATGGTATATCTTTTTTCTACTACTTCACCTTTATTCTATTTGCCCATATATTTAGAGTGGAGTTCTTATCAACACATGTCATGTCCTGTTTTTCTTATCAACTATGACATTTTGTCTTTTTAATTTGTGTATTTAGGCCATTCAACATATGAATTATTAATATAAATGGATTAATATCTAATAAATCTGGTAAGCTCCTATTTAGGCTAACCAAGATTACAATTAATCCCTGGGACAATAAAAGAATAATAAAAGAAAATTTTGAACAACCCAGTGCAAACAAACTTGACAGTACAGATGAAATAGACTAATTCCTTTATGAATTCAGCATAAACAAACATACACAAGATAAGTGTGTGATGATAATACTTTCATATCTATTACAGACAATAAAAATAATTAATATAAACATAAATTTTAATTAATATAAAAACTTCTATGTTAATGACACTGTTAGAGAAGAGTGAAAAAACAAGCCGTGGAGTAGGGGGAAATATTTGAAAGAAACATATCTGACAAAGGAATTTTTCAAAATTCACAAAGATCTCTTAAAACTCAAGTATGCAATCCAGTTAAAAACGTGGCTATCTATTTGAAAAGACACATCACGCCAGAAGATGTAAAGATAACAAATAAGGACATGAAAAGATGCTTGATATCATGTCATTGGGGAATTATAAATTAAAATAACAATAAGATAAAACTGCATATATTTTAGAATAGTGAAAAAAACAGACACAGCAACAATTGCCAGGGAGGATGTGCTGCCCCAACTCAGCCCATTGCTAATGAGCAAGTAAAATCGCACGACCCCTTTGGAAGACAGTTTGGCAGTTTCTTTCAAAGTTAAACATATGACACTGTATAATTCAACAATTGTGTTCCTACGTGTTATCCCAAATTTATTGAAATTTTTGTTCCTCTTGAAACTTGCACACAGATACTTTTAGGAGTTTTATTCATCACTGCCAAAGATTGGAAACAAAAAGGCATCTGTTGATAGGTGAATTGATAAACAGTGTCTTGTATATTTATTCAAAAGAGCATTATTCATTGATAAAAAGAAATCAGGCAACAACTATGAAAAGACATGGAAGAAAAGTATGTATACTTCTAAGTTGTAAAAGACAATATGGAAAGGTTATATATGTATGATTCAACTATATGACTTTCTGGAAATGCCAGAACTGTAGAGACAATAAAAATATCAGTGGTTGCTAAGGCAAAAGAGTAGATATAAACATGAATAAGTATAACAGAAGATTTTTAAGGCAGTGGGATTATTTTGTATGATTCTATAATGGATATATGAGCTATGCAATGTCAAAATGCATATTGTTGGGCTGGGGAGATGCAATTTAGAAGAATTGCAGGAACGAGGTCCTGGATTAGATCACTAGTAAACACACACACACACACACACACACAACCATAGAACTGTACAATTGTAACTTATTAGAAAATCAACACTGCAATTGTTAATAATGTATCAATATTAGTTCATCAATTGTAAGAAATATATACCACCAAAGCAAGATGATACCAGTGAGGAAGCTGAGGAAAGGAAGAAGGGGAATGTAAAAATTCTACATAATTGTGGCTAATTTTTCTGAAAACATAAAAGTACTTTGAAAATAAAGTCTTAAAAATTTCAAAAAAAAAAAAACAAATCATGGACCCTTGCAATGTTTAAGGAGATATTACACAAAATAAATATAAAAGAAAGCACTGATACTCAAAGTATTGTGAACATTATACACAAAATGTTGAACTAGTCAATCAAGAACAACATATAAAAGAGTATATACAATATAATGCAATTTATGCAAATTTCAAAATACTATATCTATGTGGCACTGAAATCAAAAAGTTATCTCACTTTTTCAACAGTGTATTAAGAAGCAAGGGGAAGTTAAGGACTGTTCTTAGATTTGGAAATGTTTTAGTATCTGAAACAAACATCTTGACAGTTACATGGATATAAACATGTACATTTTTATTGATTTATACTTGAAATATGTGAATTTTGCTGCATGTAAGTTATACCCCAATAAAAATAAATTATAGATAGCAGGCAAAAGCAATTGTTTTCTTGAAATCATATATGCTTCCATGAAGACATTGTACAAATGAGAGGCAAATCAACTACTGGTTGAGAGTACAGCATGTGTTATCAGCTGCCTGAATGCAAATTCAGGATTTGGAACTTGTTAACCTGGGGAAAATACCTGAGCCAGAGTGACAAGAGTTTTGTTTTATAAAATGATGAAAGGAATAGTACCTGATTACTAGTGTTAATGAGAGATGTAAGTGAATACAATCAAAGTGGTTTGAGGATTGCTTGACATACACAGTAAATTCTAAATATATGCTCATTACTTTAGGAAAACAGTTGCTGTCCAATAAATGTTATATACTTATTCCAGTCACTCATAATCATTTAGAACTTAATGTTCTTCTGAGAGTTTGTGGTTCTGAATCATTGTCTATCATGACAACATTTTATGAAGTTAGAAATTGAGAAGCCTTTGCCAAAAGTAGTTCTTATGACTTCCTAGACTCTTTCACCCTTATTAAATGTAATTGATTTGGGACAATATAAAGGTAGATTTTTCTCTAATAAATAAAAAAATAATGCTCTAAGCTAATTTTATTATTTTTAATGATGATCATTTATTAAGATCTATAATATACAAATCATCATTCTACATGTTAGGATATGGGGATAGAGAATCATGGCTTTCCTGTATCTGCTTATCCTCTATCTGGTAACATCCTCACTAGACTTTACTATTCCTAAAGTTTATTGACAATTGTTTTGACTTAAAAGATGAAACTAACTGACTTTTTCATTATGAAATAAAGTAGTAGAATCTCTTCTAGAGGAAAGGGAGAAGCATCTGAGGTTACTAGTGTTCACTTGCTCAGCTCTCCTATTTGTCTTATGCTGCATCTCTGCTAAAACCTCAGTATCACTGTGTACTTCAGACTGCTGAATGACCTTGTAGTATTTACTCAGATGGTTTCATGAAATAAATGAGAATATTTATTGGAAACCTCTTAAGACAAATAAAGTATATAAAATAAAAAATCTAGTTATATAAAGCATATTTAATATTTGGAAGGGCAGACTTTAAATACCTGATGGTCCATATACAACTTGAATGTTTGATTCAAGTTATTTCCTAAGCATCAAAGAAACAAATATATGTATTCACATTTATTAGAAACAGTTATTTTAACTTATGAATGTAAAAAATAAATAAATAATTGTATACCCAGCCTTCATTAGTATCTCTTTAAAAAGTGTTTCTTAACATTTTTCCTAGTACAAATTAAATTTTTACTTTTTAGAATAATGAATTCTCATACAGAAGAGAGAGAGAACCCAAAGAGAAATAGTAGTTTAACTCAGTTTTATCCAATGGGAGAATTTGTACACATCAATTGATATATGTTTCTTTCTTATGTAAGGTACACTAAGAATGCTAATGTGTTTTATTCAGTAGTTTAGTGTCAAAGTCATTCTAGCTATTCTACTTCTCTAGAGATAAACCCAAACTAACAAAAATATCTATAGTACTTATGACTTTTTGTCAACAAATACACAATTTTTCTTCAGCAATTTCAAGTTGCCAAATAACTTGTTCAAGTTCATTCAAATCCATTTATTTTTCCAAATGTCAGCAATAATCTAAAGTGTTCCACATCACAGGCTACTGGCAGTTGGAATGTAAGATAATAAAGAGAATTGCATTCACTAGAGCTATGAAATTTATAGATTTTTCCTTTCTATGTGCCCAGTTATCACATAATTTAGACATTAGTTTGTCACTGTTCTTTCCAGTTCATAAAGTGAATGTAACTGAACTGATGCTCAGCTCACAGGTGTCAAGGTATGTTAATGATCTATATCCAAACACACACACACACACACACACACACACACACGAGAGAGAGAGAGAGAATGAGTTTGGTTTACCTAAGAAGAAATCTTTCAAATACCAGATTACTGTAGTGTGATTTTATTTATAATAGATGGTCAAAAAAGCAAAATTTCTTTCCCAGTGAAATTTTTGGATCAAAATACATCCTGCTATTAAACCCCTGAAATTCTGGCTCTGTGAATTCAGATACTGTAAAAAAAGAAACTATAAAATGTTTTACTGTCATGTACGGAAAACATTGAAATTCAAATAACTTAGTCACTGATTTTCAATCATACCCTATAGTCCTTTTTGGGCAAATTAATGACAGAAAAGTACATTTTTTGTTTTTTTTCTTTTTTAGCTATGTAACAACCTCCCTTGTGCATCTTTCCTCCTTCCATTAATATCATGATGGGGCCTATTGCTTTCAGAAAATATCAGTCAGATAAACTACAGCATGCAAAAATGTTATTGACTTCCTGAATTTTCTTTCGTAAAGATTTTTTATACATTCGAAAGCACCCCAGGAAGAGACCAATGAAAATGTCTAAGTTATAAATCTTAATTCTGATCTTTGATTTCCTTCTCTGTATTATTTTTTTGAGGGGTGATACTTGGGAATGAGCCCAGGGTCTAGCACATCATAAGCAAGAACTCTACAACCTCTAGCCCTCTTTATTTTATTTTGAGACAGAATCTCTCTCATTTGCCTAGGCTGGCTTTGGAACTTCCAATCCTCCTGTCTCAGCCTCCAGAGTAGTTGGGACTACAGTTTCTCACCACCAATCCTCACTCTTTATATTCATTTTTCAATGTATAGATTATCTGTTAAGTCACCATTTAATGTGGTATGTTAATTTCTTCAACAGTACTAGATCTATCCTCTCCCTAGATACCTCAGCAGCATTTTGTAATTCCATAATTTCACACATCACATCAGTTTATATTTTTTTTCAGATAACTCCTCAGTTCACAGGCTTTTGTGACCTCAGCCTTAATTTCTGGGGTAAAGATAATTGACTATAACTGAAAAATTAAACTCTTGTTTTTGTTGCCTGTTTCCCTGACTGTTGATCATCCTTTTAGATTTTAATCCAGAGTTTTAAGGGAGTAAATTCTAACATTTTCATAATTCACAGCTCCTTGTTTTACTCAATGATCTTTGCTTAATGTGGTATATTAAGGTTGAAGGGTTCTTTTATATTATTGCTTATTTTAACAGATGAAAAAACAAAGTCACTCAAAGTTAAAGTGAGCCATTATCTCATCTGCAAAAAATGGGGTAATTCTTAACTTAAATATTTAGCCCAAGATCTTCTGCATGCTTGGAATAGTACATACAACATAGCAAGTAAACTAGAAATGCTTAGATTATTTTTGTGGAAATTTGTCAAGATTTTTAGAAAATCTCAAATTTACAGCTTCTTTATTGAATAAATTCACCATGTTTCCCAAACAAATAAAACCGTACTTTTCCCATTACCATTTGTGTTTGTTCACCAATTCAATAGTATCCTACTAGCCTGCTTTTTATGGAAATGAGCCTCCTTGGGCCTCAGATAGTGCTGTGCTCTGCAAACCCTCCTGGAGGATCATGCCACAACTATGCAGTGGCTATGCTGCCTCACTTTTTAGTCACTTTTAAGCTATGGGTAGCATGGTTGAATTCATAGAAGAACTTAAGTAACAATAGTATCTTTTATACCTTAATTTTTACATCTTTACTTTCTTAAAGTCTCTATTTCCAGGCTTTTCCTTTGTTGCCAATGGAATTTTTATTGCTTTAAAATAGAGTTTGGAGGCCTGATGACAAATATCAATAGTTAGATTGCCTGGCATATATTTTAATACTACACTTTTATTGCTTGTGCAACCATAATAAAAACATCTGTATAGCTAATTTTTGGAACTTTGTTCCCCGTATTGTATTGTAATACATGAAAAAGCATATGTCTTCTGGGAAACTGAGGCAGCACAAAGACCTGTCCTTCAAACCACTATTCTTGTGAACAAATCAGAAAGATTTCAGACATGTCAATCAGAATACCAAGAATGAATTCATTGAAGGGATAGGAAAAGGGAAAGGAGACAAGACACTTTCAAGGAAAAGAGAGGGACAATGTGCCGCTCCTACACTCCAATTTTATTGGGGAGCCCAAGAGAATTTTACAGACAGTTCCACCCAGGTCCACCTCTTGACTTTCGACTGATAGAAAGAGGACATTAGATTTTCAAGCACCCGCTGCCATGGCAACTCTAGGTCACCTGGGTCCATGCTGACTGGTTCTAATTGTATTCTTCACCATATGTTATTACAGATTTTATTGTTAGGAGGAACTATCCTTATCTACCTGAGTTTCATTATCTGATCATCAAAGTCTCCTGGATTCCTCCCATTGACATTATCTTGGGCCAGCATTTCTCTGGCAGTCAACAGGTAATTTGCTAAGGAATGTGATACATCCTGTCTACTTAAGCAAAACAGGGCTGCAGCAAATTACTTCTTAGAAAAGAATGCATGTGGGATCAGCAACGTCAGCCCATTTTATAGAATTATTCTTTTAGCCTCAAGTTTCCAACATTCTCATGTGTCCCCAAACAGTGCTAGGGATATTCAGTTTATTCTTACATCTCTTCCAATGGTATGTGTCTGGAACTATTTGATGGATGATTTTTCCTGACATCATTTGAACTCTTACCTCAGCCTTCCATATGTAAATTATTCATGAACTCACTAGTGTTTCTTTTATTTGAAATAAGTCATTACTTTATTCAGTGATTAACATCATTTTGCCTTTTTGTACTGATTATTTTTATTAACTATTTTATATCACATTGTTGGATAAATATGTTGGAAATTAGTGTCTAAGTGGAACCTAACAATAGCTTTGTAATTTGTTACAAGTTTGAAATCTAAAAATATGTTCATATTGATTATATCAAGGCTAGAGAAAAATAAAAATCTTATTAATAATTATTCATATATGCAAAGTACACAAATTGTCTCCTTTCAAAATTTCTCTTTTTGGTGCATAGCAGCATTTATAATTTATAATGTCACCAGATCCAAATCTGGCTGCTCATTACACAACAGGACAATCAAGTCAAGAGACAGGTGTTAAGGCAAAGAATGTAACTTTATTTGAAACGCTGACTCAACAAGAAGATGGAAGACTCTTGTCCAATGTGTATCTTAATGAGAAGCTGATTTAGGAGTGGTTTATATAGGCAATTAATGGGTGCTGTCAGACTGCTAGGCTCCTTCTCACAGGAAACCACAGACCTGGTGGGCGCTTTCTCACAGTGCGTAGGACAAATGATGCACATTTGATCCTAATTGTCTGGTCATGCAATGCTTTTCTGTTCTTTGAATCTAAAGAACAAAGATATCATAATTTCCTCAGACAATACTTATCACTTATTCTGTTTTCCATTTCAGGTGCTTACATATTATACAATGGATGAGTTAGAGGGGGTAGCTTCCCCAAGGCCTTCTTGCTGGTTTCTAAACTCACAGAAATGCCTTAGTTCTTGGCTTCAATGATAACACTTGTAACTGAAATTCTCACCTCAATACACACTTGTGTGACTGGCAAGCTAGTCATGTCTATGTTCCCTATGAAATAAAAGCTAATGTATTTCTTTAGCCAAAGAAATCCAGTAGTCAATCTAAGAAGGATACTTTTGAACAATATGGGTCAATTCACCATGCTGTGAATCTTCTCATCCCATGAGTGTTACCTCTTCTCTATTGAAGCATGTTGCTTTTCTTTTGGGTGGAGGTGTGTGTAGGGGGTGGTCTCTTATTCTTTGGACCTAGAGAGAGCTTTGGCTGATAATGGAAGACAAAATAAACATAAGTGGTAGTGCCAGGTCTGCATCAGAGAAATCATGGTTGTGTTTAAACTCAATGTTAAAGTATAAAGGTCAGAGCACTTTAGTCTCCTCTAAATAAAATGCTGTAAAAACATTAAAGATAAACTATCTAATTTTGAAGCCCTAATAAACACCAGTGTACCTAGAAACATATAATTTGCAGGACTTTGGAGATAAGAAATAATAGGGTACAAGCTGGACTGAAATCACTATCTCACTTTTATGCCCAGGAAAGAAGACTTGACCAATTCAAATCTTTTTGTAAATAATTTAACAAGACCTCATGGCAAACATCAAATTTATTTACCAGTAAGAATTTTGACTTTGAATTTACTATAATGTGATAGACCTAGTCTGATTATATTGCTTTCCAAGAAGACATTTCCAACGTTTGGACTTATGTTGATATTTCTACCTGGAGAATGTCATAACCACAATGGGATTAGTGGGTATAACATTGAAACATTTTACTTTGGAATAATTTCCTTTTGTGCTGGCAGTTTCACTTAGAAATGTTTAAACAGGAAAGCAAACCAGTGCTGAATAAACAGCCCATAGAGTTTCAATGACCATCTCAGATATCTCAGTTTTCCCATTTGTTTTGATATTGTCCCTGTCTTTTGAATTATTAGTAAAATTAAAGGAAGAGCAATTCTTATAAATGTGATTTGACAATTTTACTTTTCTTTACCTGACATAAGATACCCAGAAGCCATCTCCATAGGGACTGCTCTAGAAGAAATCTAGATTGAATTGTTGTAGGTTGAATTTGTCCCCCTGAAATTCTTAAGTGGAAATTCCCAAGGCCAGTAGACAAATTGGCTGGGAACTGGATGAGCATTTTACTCTCTCTTCTCACATAGCATGTGTATCTAGATTAAATTATTCCTAGAGTGGAAATATTTCTTAGCTGTAATTCTTAGCTGGGGATTTACTTCTTCCAAAGCACAAAAGTAGAATCTGCTAGACTTTCTTAATACATGAACTTTGGAGATCCCAAATGGTATTTCCCCTATATTTTGTTTAAATTAAAAGAGTCATATAGCCCAAGTAAATGCAAAATGAAAGAATATGAACTCACTTCTTGACGGGGTGTGGTAGTAGCAAAGAGAAAATGATTTTGTCTTATGAGAATTATTATTTTGGCAATTTTTATAGCATGAATTACCAAGTGATCCCAATATACAAAGTTAATTCTGAACAAATTTCACTTGAGTATGTCAACTAATGCATAACACCTCAACCAATATGGAATAAATTGTGTCAGAAAAAAATCATGCATGCTAAAATAATTGGATTTAAACTAATATGACCTTATCCTAAATGCAAAAGCAACTTGGAAGTGTCTTAGTCTAACAATACTAAAATAAAATTGTAATTGTCTAATTAGCCTTAAAAGAAATAAAATATGTTTTTTTTAAACCACTGCTTGAATGAGCCCTTTCACTATTTGGTAAGTGTCTCCTATAGGGCACACCTTGCTGTGGTCTCCTAGAGCTTACAATTTAGTGTGTGTCAGGGAGAGAGGGTCACAAGCAAATAAATGTATAGTGTCTAATAAAGAAACATAATATTTAGAATTTAAAAGACAAGTGATAGGAAGAGCATATTCCTGTTCCCAAATCTTCTGTGTTTTCCTCCTTAATGATCCAATCACTATAAGGACCAAGTATTATATTTCCCCTTAACTTTCCCTGTAGAACAATGAACAAAACAAAACAATCAAAAGAACAAAACCTTTAACAAAAGAGTCTGTATTTTAACATACAGCCTACATCTATTAATAGTTCTGTCAATATCCTCTGATGTTCATAAGCCATCAGTCTGCCCTTTATTCCTCAATTTTTTTTTGTGTAGGAAAGAATCATATGAGTATAATGTATTACAAATATATATCTCTCTATATATGTATATATGTATGAAATACTTAATATATTGTATATATTATATATAAAAACATATATTTACACATATATTGTGTGTATATATCATATGTACCTAAACTTATAATATGTATATATACAATTATTGATACATATACATAAACATAAACAATTTATGATACATAAACATGTTTATGTATATGTATCATATCATGTTTATGTTTATGTGTATGTATCAGTATATGTTTATGTATATGTATATATCTATCTATATGTGTATACATATATATAAATTTCCCCATAACAACACAGAGCCCAAATTTGCACAAATTATCTATTAGAGCCCTGGTTTAAATATAATTTTCTAAAACTGGAACAGATAGCTGTATTTATAATAACAGCCCTATGTTGGACAAAAATAAATATCATATGTTGCCTACCAAGAGATACCACAATGTTCTTTTCAAAGGTATGTTCACCTATGCAGGGGATGGCCTTTCTAGACCATACTGACTTACCTACTGCAGCTGGCTTCAGGTCCCTACAGGCTTTTTTTTTTTATTATGTGACCTTCTTTTTCCCTTTCCATTTTTTTTTTCACTCTATTCTACCTTGTAATTATTTGTATACAGTGCATAATGTCTGGTAGATCTTAACAGCTCCTCTTTTTAGCATCTTAAAACCCTCAGACATAGCCTGATATGCTCCAACACTCTTGCACTTTCTATTTCATTTAATACTGATACAATCTATTAAAAGCAGATGATAAAATTGAGACTTAGAGTCAAGGTTATGGCAGTAAGAGACAGAGTTTGTTTATGACTGGGCCAAGGCTTGAGACCAGGCCTGGCCCATTCCATAACTGTGTGCATTAACAGTTTACTCTACCACCTGATGATCAGCTCCAAGGTTGGATGTTTAGTACTTCTAAAAGTTCAGACTGGTTGATTTTCGTTACAAAATTCCCCATTCCAATAGAAAAGATCATTGTACTATTTTCCTCATGAAAGTATTATTAAAGTTACATTTCCAACTTGGTAAAAATTAAAATAAAATAAACAGAGATAAATAAAATTATATTTTGACATTTGAATATTTTATGTAAGACAGTTCTTACACTTTGTTGAGTCATAAACCCTGTAGAGCTTATGAAAACGAACAAACCGTGGATGACATTGATAGCTGCATTCAACTTCAGAAGGTTCACAGGCATTCTGAAGACTGTTTATAATATCTTTTCAAGTAATGTTTTTCAAAATATTATTGTTCGTACACCCCAAATTAAATAACATTGACTCATATATTACTAGCTAAAACTATTTTCAATTCTATATCTACATGGATTATATTTTCCATTTATGACCACATAAAAGACATTTTGTCTTTATCACATTAAAAATTCAATTTTAACTGAGTGAGCATAGAAACCAAGCTCACGTCAAGAAATGTTACCTAGTTATAATTTGATAAATTTTCTTGTCCTTATTATTTTTAAAATTTTTTTATTTGCTTTTTTGCTTATTAACCACCAAAAGATTTTTAAGTACAGTTTTAAGAACTTTACATACATAAGCTAGTATCATCAGTGATCTATTACAGTGATACAAAATTTACTTTTAAATATTTAAATGTGAAAAAATATTTTGTTAAAATGAAATTTGGCAGAGTGTATTTTCAAAGATTATGTGGATCACTATAATTTGGGAAATATTTTCTTTAGGAATGTTGCATTATCATAAGAAGAATATATGAACACACTTTGGGAAAGTTATGCTATTTCATTATACGGTTGTTTCTATAATCCTGAAGAAGATTGTGTCTCCGAATGACAAAAGATGATCATGAGGTACATAATCTTCTACTTCAGCATTTAAGGAGGAAGAGTGTGAGGAAAGCTAGAGTCTACACAGTACTGCTATAGCAGGTCCTACAATGATTATCTCGTTCCTCTTATGTTACCCATAGTATCCTCATGCAGAGTTTGAGACTGAAGTAAGGACAACTGGCACTGATAATGTTGGGATATTTCTGACCAATCCTCAGGAACACTGACAGAAGAAATATATTCCAGCTCACCTTTCTTGACACATGAACCACATTTTGCTAATAATTAGCCATTCTCATTTTTTTTTCATTTTTGATTGTATTAAATGAAGAAATCTATTTAGATAGAAACAGAAAAATCATAAAGGATTTGGAACAGCTAAAGAGATAGATATATTTTATCTGAATTAAATATCACATAATATACATAAGTGTGTTGCAACATCACGTGGTAACCCCAAAATATGTATAGATTTTACATTTTTATATGTCAGTTAAAATGAATTTATTTTAAATAAAATTTATTTACAAAAAAAAAATCACTTGTCAATAGATTCTCATACATATGAAATAAATTCTTTTGCTTTTATTTATTTATTATTTATTTATTTATTTATTTATTTATTTATTTAAGAAATAGAGCAATTCATGTAAGTAACTGACTACCATGACTATGGTTGTAGCATAAAGTCCAGAATAAGAGGCTGGAAGGATAGTTTCAGGATGTGAAGTAGGGATTGCTATTATATTCTTTGGAAAAAATTATAAGAAGAAAATAAAGTCATTCTAGAGACAATGTAGAATATACAAAGAATAAATGCTGTCATAATAATCATTTGATGTATGAAAACTCTGGAAAGTTACAGTTGTCTTTCATGAGATATATAGAAAGGGATATATTGGAAATACCATTACAATATCTTCTCAATCAACATTTTAATGATGTCAGTAAATCTTCTCTTTCCTTCTTCCCTTTCCTTTGTTCTCTCAACACTCTTGAATATGTCTCTTTCGTTCTTTGCCATGCTCTTTATTACCGTTTTTCTTTTCTTCCCTCTCCTTGAAAGTCTATCTTTCCTTTATTTTCCACTCTTTTCACTTCATGAATATTTTAAAACATTTTTGTTTTCCAAGATAACTTTCGGTAATGTGGTAAACAAACACATATTATGAATAACCTTAAAATATATGAATGGAAATTAAAATAAAAAGTTTGAAAACTGATATAGAACCATGAAATTTTCATTTAAACATTGGAATAAAATTCATGCTTTTCAGAGATCAACTCTGTCTGGTATTAAATTTTGTAGAAAAGGTGGGGTTTGGGAGCTGGGATTAAATTTCTGAAAAGGAAATATTTGCTGGAGAAATTACAATCTCAACCAATAAATAAAAGTTTATTATAGATACTGAAAGAAATAAGGTAGACAGCATTCTTTGAATCTTGGCATAAAGTTTTATAATAAGAGGTATTATAACTATTATATTAGAATAGATAACTATTCTGATATTCATCTCAAAAAATCTTGTGTACAGACAATTTAAAAAATATATTTGTAATTCATTATAATTTGCAAAATGGTAATAAAGGGACTTTTCTAATTTCCTTTCAAACATTGTATAAAGACTTTACACATTCCTGGATCTTTTTTATTTTGTAAAAATATCATAGAAATACAACTCTTAAATGGAGTCTTTGAATAATTTCACTCAGATAAAACTATTTGACTATTTCAGTTAAACTCATGTTTCTCTGATACTTTTATTATTTTATATTAAATAAATGTGCAAAAATATTTAAATACGCAGCTGAAAGAAGAAATAAATAAATTGCTATTTGTTATAGGGGATGATAAAGAAATGATAACTAATTTTATATGGATGAAACATTTCATTATAGAAAATCAATTAATGTGTAGTTTTAGAATAGAAATGTACTATATACATAATATGTATTAACCAGCATAGGTTCATTATGTCACAAGAACAAAATGTCAGGCCATGAAACAACTGAAGTAAAGTCCTATTCATATTAAATGTCAGACATGAAACAGAAGTGTGATCTGCTTATCCTTTTTGAACCTAAGAATCATGGGGTGAGAAAAGTCACAGGTCTTGTCTCAATGTATCGTAACAAAAGAGCTTGGGTTCTTTTAGTTAGTGGAAAAGTATATAATGAGGCAAAAATTTACTTCTACTTTTGCTGGCACAGGGCCTATTGGATGAAGGGCCCCATCAGTTATTATTTCATTTCATTTTAGTTACCTCCTTTAAGACTTTTCTGGAAATACAGACCCTTTGGGGGACAGTTCTTCAAAATGTGAATCTGGGGAAGGGGATCACAATGAAATCTGAAGCAAAGTGAGTACTGGCCACTCTGAACTCCTTCAAATTCTTTCACCACTGCTGCATGAACATCTAAAATCTTCTCTGTGCTTTTGCTTTTTTTGATCTGCTAATACCTGAGTGGCACTTGCCACACTCTACCAAGGACTAGAGACATTGTGCACTCAGTGTAGAAAGAGGGAATTGCCTAGGATTTCACGCCATTCACTTCTCTCCTCAGATTCCATGTAGGGCTTTGTTTAAGGTGAAAAACTGCTTGGCATCCTCATCTTCCTGTCCACCTTTTCACCCATCAATGCTGCCTATCAGCTATCAGAGAACAATCATTCTTTAATATTTATCTGTACACAATAATTGGCTTAAATTCTATCACTGGGTATCCTTATCTAAAGAGAGATGACAAGGATTCACTGCAGGAATGCATAAAAAGTAATCAGCCTTGTGCTTACACGGGATAGTGAATGCTTTCATCATTACTATTTTTTTTCTACCAGTACTGTTAATTTTATCTTATTTAAAGTTTATATTATATGTCAAAGGACTGTCTGCTTAAAGTTTTTGTGCTTCAGTATTTTCACCTGAAAGATATGAGTAGCAGTACAGATTCAAATGAATTCTTGAATAATAATAAAAGAGATAGAGCATATGGTCTTTTTTCACAGTGATTTTATCATAGGGATTACTAAGTAAATGTTAGTTTTATCTTATAGCTAATATTTGAAAGATTCTCATGGTAGTTTGTAATTGAAAAATAATCATCCTCAAAACCTAGTGAAGATACACTTTAGTTTATATATAATTTCAACAGAATTGTTTCCTTCTTCATTTTCCCCAACATCCCAAATCAAAATTACATACATCAAATATTCAATTAGAGTAAATAATAAAATTTCAATATCATTCGTTATTTATATTTCACCCACTGCAAACTAATTTTATTGAAACTTCTTTAAATATCAATATCTTCCTCAATATTAGTGTACTATCAAAATATTATGAAATATATACATTAGGTTTACTATTAGTTTTCATTCAGTAAATGGAAATGCCTCATAGTAGAATAAATCTAATATAATTTTGCTATGTACACATATGAAAATACCTAAGTGAACCCCAACATCACATCTACCTGCGAAAATGGGGTCCTCATTAGAATACGATATATTCCATATGTGTATCATTTTATCAAAATGTATTTTACTATCAGGTATAATTAAGAAGAACCAATTAAAATAAAAAAATAAAAGTAAAAATGATGAAAAGAATAAGTGCTTTACTTTTTAAACAGCATTTATATTGATCATTTTGAAAGAAAATTGTGTGTTAAGGATTTCAATGAATACAATATTCACAAGCTATCATTTTTATTAAGACTTCAACTTCAAATTATGTAAGTACTTCTTTTTATTTTGGCTAAAGATGGCAAGTTACACTGTAAAATGTGAAACAAAGGCTGAGCTTGATAGGAACGTTTTCAAAGTGGACAAAGGAAGATAAAGTTTGAAGAGGGGGAGAAGCAATTTACTGAAGCTAACAACATCCACAGATTTCATTATACTTGCTTGCTATGCCAGCAGGGAATAAAAATTGAGGCACTATATTTTCAAGGTGAACTCAGAAATGAATTCCACTGTCCTTTGGAGATGAAAGTTCCCCCAAATAGAAACAAGTTTGTTTCATTACAGGAATTGGGCCAATAATTTGCCATCAGGGTTACAATAAAAATGGTTATAAACAAAATATATATGGCATGAAATTAAGAATTTTCTGTTTTAAAAGGCTGAAAATAATAAAATGAAAATGCAAAATAGGTCACCTCTGTTTTGTATTCTGACTGTACAGCAATGAGAAAAATGTTAGGTTATGTCTTTGAAAATATTAGACCATAAATAAGAAAATATTAAACTAGACATGAAACTATTCAAAGCTTACTTTTGCCTTAAGCCCGTAAAGTAATTCTTAATTAATTCTCCAGATTTTCCATCTCTATTAAACCTTTGCATGTTGATGATTTTAAATACTGTATCACATGTGTGGCATTCCATCTATGTGAATAAACATTGTAGTTTTCATTAGTATCATTATCAAGATGTGTCAAATGGCTGCAGATATTAAATAGAATTGTCATAGAGTGCAAACATAACTGGAAAACAAGGGAATTTATTTTCATATGTTGTACTTGGCATGTGTCTGACGATAATATTCATCATAGATAAATACACATTGAAAAACAGGCAGTACTTAAAGACACACCAAGTTTGGTGAAAGATCTTAAATACATGCATTTAAGAAAACTTGAAAGGATTTTGGAATATTTTCATTTTGCAGTTGAGAGAAAAAATATGTCCACAAGGCTCAAAGGACAACATTTTGGCCAATTTCAACTATGTTATAACTTCATTAAGAAGTAAATCAGAAATATGTTTTACATTACCTTAAAGAGCAGAACTAAGGCCAAGGATGGTATTAAAGAGAAGGAAATGCTTATTCTATTATCCATTTAGTCACTAAATATTTACTGAATACTTGCTATATGCAAAACACTGCTCTGGTACCAAAGCATAAGAAACATGAAAAAGGCAAACCAACCAACTAAATAAGAAGGACTTCCCATGTGGAGTTTGTATTCTATTGAGGGGTAGTTTGAAACAGCGGGTGTGTAATTGTTAAAACTGTTTTGGCAGAACTGTTTATGATCAGGTTATGTATATTGAGGAAGTTTTACAGTTGAGTGGAGGTTGACTTCTACTAGTCTCTCTATCACTGAAGGCCTTTGTATTTATGCAACTAAAATATTTATTTCTAGTGCACTGAATGATTATCTCATGTTTCTTCATGTTTTTAAAACACATTTAAATGCTTTAATTTTATCTATTTAAATCAAAATTCATGACCCCATCATATGATGTCAAAAGCCAAAATATTGTTTTAATTGATGAGAAAAATAAAATTGACAAGAATGATTTGTTTTCATGTCATATTGGGAATAATTGAACACTAGTATTATGTAGAAATTTGATAGTTTAGGAAACTATCTCAAGAATTCTGTAAAAAATGAGCAGGTTGCAGTGGCTCATGCCTGCAATACCAATGACTCAGGAGGCTGAGGAAGGAAGATGATGAGTTCAAAGCCAGGCTCAACAAAAGTGAAGCACTAAGCAACTAAGTGAGATCCTGTTTCTAAATAAAATACAAGAAAAAAATAAAGCTGTGGATTTGGCACAGTGATTGAATGCCCCTGAATTCAATCCCTGGTACCCCCCTCCAAAGAAAATAATTCCATAATAATGGAAAATAAATTTAATCTCTCCATTACTCTTTAAATATGTAATAGAGGAGTATACTACTTTTCAGGAGAGAAATGATGAGAGATGACAATCTATAACATGGAATGTATATAGCAAGCAGTTTGATCAAAGGGCTCTACTACACTTGTTTAGAAAAATATTCTGACATGTTGTAAAGCTGTAAAGCAGAAAATAATTATACCTGTAGCATTATACCTTTAGATAAACTCTTTTATATGGGCATCAGAAAGAAGAGACAATAAATACTAAGAGTAGCAATTTTGAAATAAATAATTAGAAGCAACTCGATTATTCATCTCCATCAGAAGCAAAAGCCATTGTTACATAGTGGTACAAATAAATGCCACTTTAATGGAAAACGTACTACAACTATATATCAACGTGACTGAATATTAAACAAATATAAATTGAGAAAGCATTTCTAAGTCCAATTATGCAAAATATGTTAAAATTTAAACAATGTTAAATGGTATGATTTTAACAAACAGTAACAATTGTCTCTTATAAATCTAAAGGTGCTTCCAAAATATTAAATTATTTAATATAACCAGTTGTATAGTAGTATTTTTGAAATAAAAAAGTATACCAACAACATACACAATTGCAGACAAGTTCAGACTTTGAAGAATTCAATTTAATGATTTTTTGATTTAATAATGGTCTGACATACATTCAGTAAAACCTTCACTTTAGTTTTTATTTTATCCTGGGCTACTCCTATGTGATATTATGCTCTCTGGAGATATTATGCTCTTCTGAGGAGTAGGAGACAGCCACAGCTCCTAGTCACCCACATGATCAGGAGAATAAACTATAAACACTCTACAATGCACTGGGCTGCTAAACTAAGACATTCAGTAGTTTAAGTTTATTCACTGTATCTTCACTTTACATTATTTTTATTGATCTTTATTGGCACATAACCCCAATAAAAATGTGTGTGAACATACTTTATATAGAAACAGAGATATGAAAATTTATGCTCTATATTGTGTAATAAGAATTGTAATGCATTCAATTGTCATGTATTTAAAAAATAAGATCAATTAAATTTTTAAAAATAACCCCAAAAGAATATCTGCATACTATATATACAATGTGAATATTAATTTATATATGCATTTGTAGATCAGTAAGTAACATGATTAATATATTTCTAATTTTAATTTTATATTTGTTGTTTTTATTTAAATGTAATATTTAATAAGAAAAAATTTAATCAAAATACTTAAGAGCCTTTGAAGGAGATGTCTTGCATTTTTAATTTTAATAAGCTTCCCAAGGGTAACTTTTGTATACAAAGTTTGAGACCTATGAGCAATTTACTAATCATCAGACTTGCAAATTTAAAACACCGTTTTGGGAGGCATTTGATTGGTAAATTGGAAGCAGATAAAACATTCTGGAAGGAGATTATTTCAGTTTTTACTAAAGAACTATGGAGTTCCTAAATTAGGTCACTGATAAGAAAAGCAGTATAAATGTATATATTTTTAATTAGTGAAGTTTACTGAATAATTGGGTAAAGGAGTTATAATTATAGGAGAATGAGAAATCCAGGAAATGTAACAAATTTATGGCTTGTCTAATCCAAAGGTTGCCAAGTAATTATCCAGTTGAGAAGTCTGAAATGGGAGAGGTCTTAAGGGGAAAAAAAATAATAAAACTATTAAGCTCTGGGATTTGTTCAGAGTGAATGCTGGTGTAGACCTAGAGCAGGGTGGTCAGTAGAATGCTAAGCATGTGTATCTGTAATTTGACAACAGATATGATCTTAAAATTTCACAAATGATGACTGGATTTTTCTGGAAAGCCAATGTAAAAATAAAATAGAAAAAATATAAAGGGTTAAGCACTTGGAGCACTACACCATTTAAACATGTCAGAAACAGAGGAAACTGAGAAGAGATGGAGAGAACAGTTAGATCAGGAGCCCAAAATAAAAGAACAAAAGAGGAAGTAAATTTCCAAAGAAAATACATGGATCAATTGATAAAGAAAGTCGAAGAAAACAGATTCAGGGACTGAATTATGAAAATCAGGGCTGAAAGACCTTCCAATAGGAGACAATAAAAGGATTGAAAACATTTGTGAGAAAAACAAGCAGATTTATTAATTATTGCAAATAATCTAAGTATCCAAGAATGTAGGACTCAATAAACTATAAAATGAAATGTGTGTATGTGCATATGTGTGTGTGTGTGTATGTTCTGTTTCATGAATACATTGGCAAAATTAGAGTCTGCTTCTTATTATATAAGTGCCTAAACTACGTTTTCAAATAATATGAAAAAGTATTGTGATACTTAATTTTATATCCACCTTACTGGCCATGTTGTACCAAAGTTAGGGTGTTTTGGGATACAATTGGCTTTTAAATCAGTAAATGTATCTCCTCTATTACCCCACCAGCTTTCCTGGACCTTCAGTATTTAGATGGCAGATCATTGGAATTCTCAAGCTCTGAGAGGGTCTGAACCAATTTCTTGTTTATCTATCTACCTATCTATCTATCCATCCATCCATCTATCCAATACAACTGATTATCTCTGGAGAAAGCTACTTCAATGTTTATAAGATTAAATGATAGAGCAAACTTCAAAACATCACATACAGAGCAATTTCAATCCTATTAGATATAACTGCAACAAAATATAAAAATGTTAACAATCTGTAGTCCTGGAAATATAAATTTTGCATTAGTCCATCTCCAAATTTCTTCACTGAATATATTTTACTTGCATAATTAGAAAAAGTCAATTTAATTATATAATATTATCTCAACTTTCCCTGTTTCTCAGCATTCTCCATTCTTAAAAAGACATTTATCATCCTTCATTATAATTGCTTACCTCGGAGGTAGTCTTACTTTTACTTGTCTCTCAGTTTGTTACACTTCCTGTAGAAACACTAACTGCTTGCCCTGTCTTCCTTCCATTCTCTTTTTACACCTGTCTAGAAAATGAAGGTGATTACTGAAAACACATGAGCATGTCTCTAAAACTTGCTTTAACTGCAAGACTCTCAATTTCAGGTAGGATTTTACTCCTGCTGGCAATTATGAGAGTTTTTCCCCCTCTTTCTTCATGTCTTCACTATCTATACACTTAAGCTGACTGGACTCACTGGATAAGCATTTGTTTTTAAGAGAAGCAATCTAAATGAACCCCCTTCACAGTCACAAACCTACGTATATATTTTTTTCCAATATGTTCTGCACTGCACCCGTTATACATGAATTATCTGCCTATTCCTCATAGAAAATCTATCCCACTTTTCTACTTCAGAGCACTGATTCATAATTTTTTTTACTATCACACTTATATCTTTGTTTTCCTCTCCTTAATATTTTTCTTTCTATTGAATCAAACCCATCATAACTTACACTTTTAATTTCACAAATATGTTCATATTTAATCATATATATGTATCTGTAAATACCATCCCCATATTTATAATCAAATATATATGTGTGTATATATATATGTGTGTGTGTCTATATATATGTGTGTGTGTATATATATATATATATATATATATATATATATATATATATGTGTGTGTGTGTGTGTGTGTGTGTTTGTATTCCACTTTCACCTCTGTCTTCCATCTGCTATTTCTCTGCTCTTCCTTTTTACAAGGTTTCTATCATATTTTCTGAATAAGTCATCCTATCTGTTGGCACTCCCAAACGTCAGGTTGTTATCAAAACCGCTTCACAAAAATGTCTATTACCAAGAAAACAAATGACCTCTCCATTGCTTCATTTGATAATCAAAAATTGGTTATTGTGTTAGTCAGATTTTCATCCCCATGACCAAAATACCTGACAAGAACAACTTAGTGGAGGGAAATCTTATTTTGGCTCATGGTTTCAAAGGTGTCTGTCTATGATCAGCTGACTCTGAGGAAGAGGCATTATGGCAGAAGAGCATTGGCAGAGATAGGCTGCTCAGCTCATGACAGCTGGGATGAAAGAAGATAGAAGAGGCACAGAAAAGAGAAAAATCTCCAGTGACATACTTCTTTCAATTAGGTCCCACTTCCCAGTAGTCCATTCCACTTTCATTGGATTAATATGATGGACTAATCCACTGAGGAAGTCAGAGTGCTGCTTATGATTCAAATCACTGCCTAAAAGTCCCACCTGTGGATCTTGGTGCATTGGGGGCTGTTATGGGGAGATTGCTTAGAAAACACACAAAGTCCAAATTTGAAACAAATTAAAGAATTTTATTTTTCCTTTCTTATCCTGGTCAGGAACACTTCTGACAGAGCCTGAGTAGCTCTCTGAAAGAAGCATGCTGGGCTATCTGTGGCTCCAAAAGTTAAGGAAGAAAACCACATCCTATGGAGTTTTGTAAGTTGCAAACAAGCAGAATACAAGGGCTGTAAATGCAGTTAGCAGAGGAGGTCCAGACAACCCCACCCTGGGGACTTTAAAGCTGTGGGCATACAAAGTACAGGTGGGTACACAAAGTGCAGAAAGTGACCTACAGTTCTGGGTCCACAAAGTGCAGAAAAAAACCCACATTTTTATCATATTAAAATATTTCATATAACAGTTTCACACAAGAACCATAAAGATGAAGTCACTATGGCTATACTTACTTCTTGTCTGTAGCTCTTTCTTATACTTGAGTATTATTCTATTGGCCTCTACTCATCTGTAATTTAACCTATACTTGTTTTTAACTGTCTGCAACTGTAGTTAACCTATGGGCACACACTTATAACCTTATACTGTCTGTGTCATATTGCTAACAACCTTAAATCCTGTGTCTTCTAGTTACATGATTATATTATTGTACTGCTAATTCTTCTATCTTATAACTAGGGCAAACTAAGGTAACTTAACACCACTAATTTTATAACACTTATTTTATAAATCTATTATCCATACTATTTCATTAATCTATATTTTCCAATCTATAACCTATAACTTATTACTTGTATTGATTAACTCAGAACATCACAGGGGCAATACTTTCAACATGAGACTTTGGAGGATATTTCAGATCCAAGCATAAAAATTCTTTCATTATTTTGCTATCTAGCAGCACCTGAACTATTTGTCTTTTCCTTCCTTCTCCATTTCTCTTCAAGACAATGTCCTCCATTGGCTTTCCTTCTACCTTATTTGACACTAATTTGTATCGCTCCTTCATTATCATTTTAATTCTATTTCACTTGCAGTCAACATACCTGAAATACATTTTTTTCTCTCAAATGTATGCATGGAACTCTCACTCACTTTCTCCATGTCTTTGCTCCACTGTCACTTCTGTAATGAGAATCTATGACCATTTTACTGATATTTTTGTTCTCCCAATCAAATACTGTCTTCTCTGGCTTATTTCTCTTAAAAGCATTATCTTGGACACTAAACATGTGTTGATATGATTATAAACGTTCTTTAACATACATTTAAATCTCAGAAAGGCAACCTTTTTTCTCTGCTTTTTCAATTACTGTATCACTAAGTCTATAAAAGTGCAGGTAAAAGGTAGGTGCTTAATACATCTCATCATGTGAGAAGAATGAATAATAAAATTAAAAGAACAGCTTCAATTAAAAGGTAGGATTATGAGGACAAGAGCAATATAACATTACTGCTTGAAAGTAAGCTATTTTGAGATGCAATAATTAAATGATCATGTGGGAAGGTTGATGAAGTGGTATAAAGACTTCACTTTATTTTGAATATGAAAAATGGCAACTATGCTCATATTTTTAGTAAAATATTACAGATTTTCATCTTAAAATTTTTACATATACATGTGTGGTATTTTGCTACATCTCACAAGTTAAATGTAATTCCATTACATGATTGTAGAGCTTTGAACAAATGCATTTAATCAATATCAAAAGATAACTTTTGATATCTTTAATAAGCCATGATTTCTCCTTTATAGTTTTAATGATAGAGTTTAAACTGTCCAACTCTGCTTGTTGGAATTCCTGATTTAGGCTTTAGGATTTTTCATATCTTCAACAATTTGAAAATTCATGGCAATAGTATACATAAATCAGATGATATGAAACCAACTTGAAATTCTTGCCAGGGAGAAGCCATTTCACTTTAAATCTTTCCATTGTTTTCTGAATTGTTTATACATTTTCTCTGATACATTTTATCTTAGGGTATGTTAAAACTTCCCTCTTATGTTTCTCCTTTATGTCAATATAACCTTTTGATTCCTGCTTCAATGAATCATGTTTTTATAAAGTTAGAATTTGATTTGTTTTCTTAACAGAAAATATTATGCCTTCTATAAAACTTTTCTACCAAAATTATATCATTTTCAAGCCTGAATTATGGGAATTGTTAAACTAACAAATCATTAAGAAGTTAAAAATTACTTCATGCTGCTATGGCTGTTATTTGCACATGTGTCTTAAGATGTTAGCCCTCAGTATTTGAATGGTAAGGGATTGAGCAACACATTGGATTTTTAAATACTCTAAGTGGATTTGCAGTTTGAAGTAATTGTAAGGAGTTTAGAACTTTACATCATAGAAGTCCATAAATCATGTTGGAAAATTTTCATCTCAGCAAGTTGCTGATATCCTTAAAAGTATGGAAGAAAGTAATCTATTATAATTTCTATTTCATTCTAGACCATCCATATAACTGCATGAGAGTTCACCTATAAACAAGTGAGGGAAGTGTTGCATGATCAGCACATTACTAAAGCTCATACAAAGAGTAAAAAGTTTACAGGTTATACAAGGTGATTATTTAAAAATTTCAGTTAAATTGGCGTTTTGCTTCTCTCTCTCTCTCTCTCTCTCTCTCCTCACTTCTACCTCCCTACTTAGGAAAATCAGAATTTGAATAATTTTCAAGGAAAACATAAAAGAGAAAATAGTTACAAATTCTCTCTTTCTCTCTCTCCCCCACCCTGTGTGTGTGTGTGTGTGTGTGTGTGTGTGACAGAAAGAGAGATATCAAGATCTAAGTAAGGCTATTGTTACCACCAAAGACTTTCTGAGATAACTTTGGTTTGACTTCATAAAATAATAAGTTAATTTTAGCGTAATAAGGATAAAATCTCCTGTGTTTATCTCACTTTCTTTTCACATAGGTTAAAGACTGTACATTGGATATTTCATGCTTTTTCTTATATTCCCTAGAAATACACAAGTGCATAAGTTAATTCTGGATTCTTCTATCAGCAGAGTTGCTCTCTTCACCTGCTATAGATGCTGCTGGATTTTATGTCATGCTTATGTTCATAAGCCTTAAGAAAAATGTTCAGACATATTCTATTTCAATATGATTGATAATATCAATAGAAAGAACATGAACTTTCCCCCAAATACAAATTTTCTTTCTTCTTGATCAGAGTGTAAGCTTACACTTAAAAACAAATAAACATCAGGAAAAATAAATAAATCTATCCAAGAAAAAAGCATCTCAAACCTACAGCTAGACCATGACTAAGGAGGAAATTATGTCCTGATAAACTCATTTTAAGTTGAAAATATAAGTCAATAATGTATTTATTGCAAGCAACCTGCCAAATATCATAAAAGCAACGGAGAACATTGTCTAATGTCCAACATTTGTGCTCAGTATCCCACAATAGACTCCAAACTGAGCTCACTGGGGCTACCCGGCATCATGAGAGTGGCTAGCATCACACATCGCTAGCTTAGGATCAGTTCAAAATTCAAACTACAACATCTACTGAATGGTATCATTTTCACACCATGGTAAAATGGAGAAAGCTTAAATCCAATCATTGTAAATCAAGGTCCATATGTTTACACTGCAGCAATGATGCAGGAGAGCATATAATTAGTATGACCAATGCTGAGAGAGTTTGTGACCAAACTGAAATATATGGCTGGACACTAAATCTAATAGAGTCAGGAAAAAATATAAAAAACACATTAATTCATCTACTTTAAGTTACATATTTTAAAGAGCAAAGTTCTAATGATTTCTTTATTCTCATGGATGGAGAGTAGCTGCTGAATTTTTAAACTCAATGATGCCATATCTTAAGATAATTATTTAAGATGGGCAAAAATATCCTGAATATTTGATAAATAGAATGGAATAATAGAAAACAGAATTTCCCTTAACAGCAGATATAGATGAGCCAGTACAAGTTCCCATTTAATCTGCCTTCTCAGATAGGAAACTTAAAACACTTGCATCCTTGTACTTTCAGATATACTCTAAACCTTGCATTCATCCTTCCTCTTCCATTAACTCTATTTCACATTTTCAAGTCCAATACTTTGGTAATCTTAATTTTGCTGAATTTTCACACTTTTAATTTTTATAAAAAGTAACAATAATGCTGTTTTGTACCAATTGTGTCAATTTCTGTGCCAGTTTTAATACATCTGCTATTCCATTACCTTACACCTTAGAAGGGACAAATTGAATAAAATTACAAGGTAATATTAAAAATACACTTAAGTTAAATTTATAATACAAGAGTTAAAGTAAGAAAGCCTGCTCCTGTTATAATAAGTACATTTTAACTTATAAATTATTAAATTTTGAATTAAAAAATGTTTTAAAATTTGTATACCTGAACTTTGTGCATCACAAAATTGAGTGTCACAATTGTTAAGTATTTAGTATAAAATTGATTTGGATTACTTGACTATTTTCTTTACAACAGATTTAATAGATTACCTGTTAGGGCAAATCCACACCTAAAAAAAAAAAGAAAAAAAAATTTTCTGTGTTTTCTCATTTAATATTTTGCCCTTCTTTTACTTTCCTATGAAATGTAACCATTATCACACTCTCATACTATTCGACTGTCTTCATTTTATTGTGAATTTTATTATGCTTTATTTTTTTTTAAATTGAACATCAAAGATGAAAAGGATTTACATTTCTAGTTTAATTAGAAATTGCTTTTCGTCTCTAAATTTTTCTTCATGATTCCATTTATGCCATGATTTCCTGCTATAAGCAAGTTTTTATTTTGGGGTAATATATTGAGAAAAATGCTACCTTGAATTCTGTCAAACAAATTACTCTGAAGTCCTTGGAATCTCCTTTTTTAAAATCACTCAATTTTCAAAAGTACCATAGTGAGAGGAAATGTACAGTAAATGAAAAATATGTGTCTAAGGGAAGTAGAGAGTATCTTTGAACTGAATTGCTTGGTCTTCTACATTCAGTGTGTGTATATTTTATTCTCAACCAGGATTAGGCAAGTTGAGTTAGGAATTTGGTCTCTGCCACCAGAATTAAGGTTACTTAAGACAGAGAAAAATGACATCATGAAGGCTGAAGACTACAATGGCATTCACATCTTATTTCTGATGTTGTATCTTATTCTCTAGAGTAATTAGAAATATGAATTTTAGGCAAAATAAAATATTCTACCATGAACAATGAAGAAATAATAGGTTTTAAGCCTTGCTTGATAACTTGACAATCTTTGTTTAGAAAAGTATACTTTTGGTTTGGTTATAAACCACACAAACATTTAATTAGGACTGTACTTGATTGTCATACTTCTTAATTAAATAATAGATTTAAATCTATTTCTCTCATGGGCATGCATGCACTTACTACATTTTCTTTCCTCAAGCAATTTATTTTTTACTAGTGCCAGTTCCTTTCTACTCCATTCTGTTTTAGATGGAGGAAGATACTGATTTTAATTCTACTCGTATAGAACAGATATAAACTCTGGATGAAATTAGGTGACAGAAACAGAGATTCTCTATGATAGCTTTTTCAAACCCATGCTTCTCACTTCCCAAATGTTTGGAATGTCAATTCAATTGAATACTGATTATTTTTACAACTTAAAATGTGTTTGGTGAACCAGGTGATTTAAAATGTGCCTGTCTGGTCTGTAAACTCATGTAAGTTACTGTTTCTAATATTTGAATATACACCTTGGACACAATATGCAAATGCTGTTTTGTAATTTAAATAGTCTCACATAATTAGATATATGGAAATCAACACAGCATGGTACTGAAAACTGATAGATGAGAAAAAATCATCCAAAGATACTGCCTTGATATGAATGTATGTGTCCCATTTTAATTCATAAACTGAAATCCTAAGTCTCCAGGTAATGATATTAGGAGAGAGTACCTTTGTGAGGTAATTAGGCCATGAGAACATAGCCATCATAAATAGTATTAGTACTCTCATAAAGGAACCCAAAAGGGAGCCTGAATCCTACTCTGAAGATACAGCAAGAAGGTGTTATTTATAATCCAGTGATTGAGAATCCACCAAACACAGAAAATCCCCTGATCTTAGAATTTTCAGCCTTCAGAATGGTGAAAAATAAGTTTCTGTTTTTATAAGCCTCCCAGTCTATGGCACTTAATTATAGCTGCCCACATAGAATAATATCTCCTCCTATTTCCTTGATTTTTACTTTATAATATTGGAGATAAGCAAGCAGAAAATGCCGACACGGGATGGAAAATCAAAATGTTTGATTCTATTCTGTGGAAGTGGTTTAGTTTAATGTACTTGAGGAGCAATATCATTTCATGTTCTGCATCACGCAGAATCAATCTCTCATTGGAGTCTATAAGGAAGGACAGTTCATTACAGAAAACAGAACTAGAAGGTGGTAATGAGTAGTAAAAGTCCTCCAGGTAGACATGATTGGCATTGGCATCTGGCTATTTCTATATTCACACCCATAATCAATATGGCAGTGATTGCCAACTGTGGATGGAGCTGTGGCTCCTCCTTTTTCTCGAGAGGAGGGTTACATTAATGCAAGGAATTATTGTTGTTGTAGCACAGCTAGCTGTGTATCTCATAATACTATTATTGTCTTGTTGGTAGCTAAGGCACTATAAACTATCTAAGATACAATGATTTTGTTTGATAATTTTTTAAAAATAAAAGTAGATGAGTGAAATTGAATACATTCTCTCCTACTGACACACGACATAATTGCCATATATTTAATATGCATGAGTCTATGAACCAGATCTTTATATTATTTTATTGACTGGGATAATAATTTCTATTCAACCTATGCATAGTGCCACTGAAACCTAAATCTTCCCGGAGCTTATTTTTTCTGATGTCAACTTGGCACACAAATTCACAGTTCCACTATGAATAAAAGACAATATTATTTGGACTTACATGAGAATTCCATTAAAATTTAGACTCATTTTTGAAAATTGTAAATCTTACTACATTTCTTTAAGAACCTCCTACTATGTTTCAACTGATCTATTTGATAAGTACCAATTAAAGCTTGTCTAAACCTTGTATCTTTAAATTTGGTGTCTTTGCCTCTGTTTGTAGTTCTTTCTGCTGGTGATATCCTTCATTTCTCTGCTCATATAGGGATGACTTTTACCTATCAAGTTCCTTTTCATGATAACTCCCTGAGTGTCCTTATATCAAATAATAGTTTTGCTGCCTGAGAACTTCAAGAGTTTACTTTTATCTCTTCTATGGTACTAATGCCATGCTACCCTGCATCACAAATGTCTGTGAGGTTGTATTATGATCAATAAAAACAATATTAATTGCAATGCTAAATGTGTTCTAAGGGATAAGAAATCTTGCAAATACTCTTTTCATTCCCTTATTTTAAAAGGCAAATGTTATTTTACTTCTATTTCAACAATTGGGAAACTAAGGCTTAGTAAATGTTAAACAATTTATCTATGTGTTAGAGACAATGATGAAGTCACTGATTAAATCCAAGTTGGCTTTTATCCAATTCTTAAAAATGGTAAACCTCCACAAATGGCAGTAAACATCATTAGAACAGCATTTCCCCTTTTCCAGTTTTATATTCTTAAGTAATCTTCATAGTTAACATGTACCTCCTAAACCAAGTGTTTTCAACATTACTTGCATATTAGAAAGAATGAGAAGTTTGAAAATCCTTATATGTCAGAATATAACTTAGCTTCATTGTACTGAAATCTGTGCAGTCATGCTTTAAGACAGGTGAATTGTGAAGCCTGCCTTGGTAAGTCTGTTAAATTGCCTGTGTGGAGGTCTGCTGGCCTGGGATTTCATTTGATATTTATTGAACCCATTAAATGAATAAAAAGGTACTGTATAATTTTGTTCCTAATTGGATGGAGACTGAATATAGGCCAAAGGGCACAAGCCTGTATGCATATGTATACATAGATAATGTTGGCATATGGCTTGCATATGGTATAAAAATGAGAAAGAATCAGTTTTTTGTTCATATGAGACATTGATTTTTTTTTCTCTAATTTGGTTTGTGAAATGCAGAACATGAGCAAGTAGTCAAGATTTTAAGGAGGAAAGTAAGTTGATCAAAGATTTGCTTTAGGGGGCGTGATGTAATTGGAGAGTACAGAACACATTGACATGAGAGATATTTCAAAATGTAGCAGTCATATGACCACTGAGAAGTTGTTACATTTTCCTAATCATGAAGAAGAAAAGAGTCTATCTAAGAAGAAGATAAAAACATGAGAGGTGCTAAAAAGGAAATTTTAGTATACTTCCTGCTGTGTTCTTAGAAAGAAAGTTTAGACAGATTAAATTTAACAGAGCTTACTTTATCAAACAATGATTCATGAATTGGGCATCACTCACACCAGGAGACATTCAGAGAACTCCACCCAGCAGCATGAGAAGTCAATATTTATAAACAGAAAAAGGAAGTGATGTGTAGATATAGCTTAATTGGTTATAGCCAGACATTTCCCTAATTTGAGCATGGTATGATAACCATTTGCCTTATATGTTCACTGCATGGTCAGTAGGCTGACTGTGATAGACTGCAGCTTAGCTGTTATAATTCGCTGAGACCCACCTACCTGTAACACAAAATTCTCTCAATGTATGTTGTAATTCATACAAAGTTAGCTGAAATTTATTATATAGGATCTCAAAGTAAGGAAGCAGCCTCTGGATCCATTTAGGTTAACTGAATACTGTTCACTGGATGACCAGACTGCATGGCAAAGTTTGAAAGAGAAGTGACAGTCAGGGAAGAAACTGTGCCTGTTTTGAAGTTCTGAGGATGGACAACATACATTCCAGTTCGAAGTAAATGCAACATTTACTTCTACAAAGAGAGGTGTGTACAAGATATATTCCTCTACAAGCTGTTGTTTGTTCCCCAGCGACCAGTAGATCCTCTCTGTAGTCAAGGTGGGTCCCTGTGGTTGCACACATTCTGCTGAGGGCAGTCCAAGGACCCTGACTGCTATTCTGTGTCATTGAAAATACAGAAAGCAGGACATTTGCCTGAGCAACACTGATGCAGTTGCCTGATCAGAACAAAAAATGTGGACATCAGAGGTAAAACAGGGAAAGATATTCTTTCTTAAAGCAAGAAATCCAGCACATATTTTGAGGGATCTTTATCTGGGGTGCACATGAGTACTTTCATCAACAGTGAGAACTGAGAGTCATTAACAGTAATGGGGAAAGCAAGAGAAGAAATTAATATGAAGAACATATTTTCGTATCTGCAGAACAGGCTAAGTTCCTGTGTCAATCTTCATCATATTTGAAATCAAGGTTTATTCTTTTCTCTAAAATTAGTCTAATTTTAGTCTAAGCAAGATAAATAATGTGGTTGAAATTCAACTATAATAACAGCTTATGTTGCGTCTTCCATATTGCTGTCATTTTCATATATCTGATTAATTATGGGCCTAGTCCATATTTCCAAGATGGACAGAATGTTTCTGTCTACAAACGTTGATGTGCATCAAAAGAAGAGTTCAATAATTAATTTTTTTAGTTGTAGATGGACACAATACCTTTTTTAAATTTATTTTTATGTGGTGCTGAAGATTGAACCCAGTATTTCACACATGTTAGGTAAGTGCTCTACCACAGAGCCATAACCCCAGCCCTCAATATATTTTATATATTGTCTTGATACAGCTATGACTGATTGTAAGAACATCAAATGATGACCTCATGATCTCACTCAAGGAAGCTTCTAGTGGAAATTCTCTACTCTTTAGTGGCATCATTAGCAAGCACTATAACCTACATCTTTAAACTACATTTCGTATTAGAAAAACCTTTTTCTGAAAGCATCACATATTCTATCTGTTCCAATAATATTAATTCATATTTCTGAGAAATGTAAGTCCAGTTCTTCAAATTTATTATATAGGAACAATAGGTAATAGTTGTAATGTATATACTTTGTGATCTAGAAAAAAATAAGTATTAAAAAGGTCTTTGGGTCTAAAAGGGGAATGTGGCTAAAGTTCCCCCAGAATTTACATGTTCATAAAAGGTCTGGATGTTAATTAGCAGGATGGAGTTGTTCATGAAAGGTCAAGACAGGAGATGCAAGAGTTGAGAATTATTTACATAGAGAAGAGGTTTAAACTACCTCAATTAACTAGAATATAAAATATATTGAGTGTGAAGAATAGAGAAACTCAAATCAGAGTAAAATTCAGTATAGGTAATTTGGGTTGGAAGCATCAGAAATATAGAAAGATAACTGTAGCAATCAATATATGAGATGACCACTACGTTAGAAATACCAGGATGTTCTTTTTTAGGCAATGTTGATGAACTATATACATCTCGTGAAATACTTAAAGTATTGATACTACTTTATTTGGTATGTACACAGGAGAGATATTTCTAGCTCATATGATTGTTCTATTTTTATGTTTTTGAGGAACTGCCTTATTGACTATGGTATTAACATTCTGGAAGAGCTTTATAGTATGCATACCAATATCTTTCTCATTTTAAAGAGGAAACTAAAAATGAGTGAATTTAAGTGATTTGGCTAGAACTTTATAGTGAAATGAAATAGTACTCAGCCATAAAAAAAGAATGGTTTTATGCCTTTTGCTAGTAAATGAATGGATCTGGAGACTGTTATGCTAAACAAAATAAGCCAATCTCTAAAAAAACAAAGGTCTAATATTCTCTCTGATATGCAAATGCTAACACTTAATGGGTGGGATAGACTTTCAGTGGATTATACAATGGGGAATTAAGGGATGGGAGGGAGGGATAGGAATAGAAAAGACAGTGGGATGAATGGAACATAACATTACTATGTTCATATATGAATACATGATCAATGGAGCTCCACAACATGTGCAACTACAAGAACAAAATTCTAATTAGAATAAATTATACTCCATGTATGTGTACTGTATTAAAATACATGCAATTGATATCATATCTAAAACAAGTGAATAAAAAATAAAACATAAAAAATAAAGTGTCAGGGCTAATATTTGAACAGTTTTGTGTGAAGTAACGTATTGTGCTCTTGTAAAGGTTATATACTTACTGCCATTGATTTTTAACTGTCACGGATACACTAATACTCCTTGTTATTTTGGCTAAGGAATAGGATACTAGCTTCTTATACTTTGTTTTAATGTTCCACTCTTAAAAAAATTGAATATATGTGTGTGTATGCATTATATTTTAGTGATTTATTAAATATTGTATATCTAACAATATCTTTCCATCAGTTATAGTTTGATTGGTCTTGAATTCAGTCTGATGTCCTGACTGTATTATCAATAGAATACATTACAAGTGACACTGCCTCATTTCCATAAGCATCTTTTGAAAGGACTTGCAATTTTGGCTTTCTGCTACTTGTAAGTTTCTTGATTGGAACCTGCTGCTGTATTGTAAGAAACATAAGCAGCCATGTGGAGAAATGGAGGTGGAGAGAAATGCTCATACAACAACCTTCAGCCTACCTACTATCTCTTAACCAACACCAAACTTCCAAGCACGTGTGAGCCATCTTGGACATGAAAGTTCAAGTCTTTCTTGAATTGCCAACATAGAGAAAAGAAGAGGTTTGACCCTAGTAATACCTGCTCTGATTGTAAAACTAAAAGCATGCAAATATGCAAATGATCATCTTCTTCTCTTTCTTTTTTCTTCTTTCTTCTTTCTCTCTCTCTGTCTCTCTCTTTCTTGGTCTTACTGAGGTTTGGAGAGGTGTGTGTGTGTGTGTGTGTGTGTGTGTGTGTATGAGTTTGTATTCAATGATAGATAAATAGATCAGTAGTTTGAGAAAGTTTGAAGCATCCTCAGCTGGGATTGAAGTGTAGAAATATTAAAAAGGAAAAGCAGAAAAGCGGTAAGAAATGGAGGCACTAGAGGCGGTGATAGGTCATTTAAATACCACTTTCTATGAGACAACTATCTAGAGGGGGGAAAAGATTCAAGATTGCAGAAGAGATCCATAAAAACTAAAGTAAGGAGATTCTGAAGATATGGGAAATTTAGAGAAAAATAGCTAACTTTCACAAATTGCTTTGTTTACCTACACCTTCTGTTCATACATAAGGAACACAAATTATGATTTATGAGAGACAGAAGGTTGCTTTACATATCTACATAAGGTTTTCCTTGATTCAATCTGGTCTTATGGTAAAATGATGTGGCAAAAGCCCTGAAACATTATCACATCAGTGCGGGACAGGCCTGTATCATAACAGTGACGGTCCCCCTATTAATAAATGAACATAATGCTGCAGGAAATCGTCCTTCTTTGCTCACCAGGGTATGTAGTAACTTTAGGTGAAAGGTTTACATTTTTCCTTTTATGAATTTTTTTTAAGTGAAAGCCAAATTCTGTAAGAAATAGCTGTCTCCTTTGAAATATCTCTAAAATATTCAAAATAATCCACCTCAAATTGTAATTTATTTCCCTAACTTAATATTATATTAGATATGCATATTTCCCCCATACCAATATCCAGTTAAAATCTGTGATCTATTCAGCAAGTAATTGTATGAGCAGTATAATCCAAAAAATATGAGAAATAATTCATACGACAAGTCTTTTTACAAGTTGAGAAACTTAGAACTAATATTCATGTTAATTTGGTCCTTAGAATTTTTGAATGTATCACTAAATTAAAAGAATTTTCACACATTCACTATTATCAAAATCCAGATATTCATGAATAAACGTTTAAAAATAAATGGATATTGTTTGTAATTGGAGGTAAAGGCTATGCTGGTAAAGGGTGCATTACAAGTTTCCCATACAAATTACTTGAACATTTGTTACCTGAAGCTCCTCTGCTTTTGCTATTCTCTTTCAAATATTGGACTGCATGAGAAGGGTGGATGGAGCATGCAGAAAAAGAATGTGCTGATATCTGAGGGTGGGTGTCTAGCTATGCATCTGAACATTGGGATAAACTTACTCTTCAATTTTGGGAGCCTTCACACCACATATGTGTCTATCACAACATCTCTCATCTTTTCTTCCTTCAAATAATTATTTCTTCAAAACTGGACTTTACTTCGAACTCTTCACTGCCATAATCAAAAGTTTTTATCATTTTAATTTGTGAGTCACACAGGTGTTTCATTTATGAATGAGAAAACAATGAGTTCTTTAGGATATTTTGCTTTTTAACTCCCCATTTTCTTATTTGGGAAATTGAGTGACTTGATTCCATCCTGACTTCCAGCTCAGAAAAGGAATACATTTTTATTTAGTATTGTCACAAAATTCCATATCTATAAAGTCTTACATGTTCTTTATTCATGAGCCTAACACATTTCTAATATATACTGTCTAGTGAACAAATACTAAAAGTTGAGATAAGAGTAAGACTTTTTAAATTTTTTTTCTAATTAGTTATATCGGACAATAGAATGCACTTTGACAAATCATATGTAAGTAAAGTATAACTTCTCATTCTTCTGGCTGTACATGATTTAGAATCAAACCAGTTGTGTCATCATATATGCACATAGGGTAATGATGTCTAATTCATTTAACTATCCTTCCTACTCCCTTACTCCTTCACTTACCCTTGACTTCGTCTGCCTAATCCAAAGTAACTTATTCTTCTCAAGCACCCCTCAAACTCCCTTATTGTGAATTAGCATCTGCATATAATAGCAAACAATTGGCCTTTGTTTTTTTGGGATTGGGTTTTTCCACTTCGCATGATATTCTCTAGCTCCAACCATTTATTGGCAAATTATATGTTTTCAAATTCAAGGAAATTGTGCCCTGATATTAGGGCATCTTTCAACACCAAGTAGAATGAGTGGTGTAAATGATAACTTATGTTACAAAGAGCACACCCAAGTAACCATGGAAAAAGAGATAGATAGACTTTGAGTTTAGGAAAGACCTTATTAAGATTTCACTTAAGTAAGATTGTAATGGAACTAATCCAGTCATGAAGTCTCTACTTTATAACCTTCCTTTCTCTAAAAGGCTTCACATCCTAGAAGCATCACTTTGGAGATTAGGATTTCATCATATGACTTGGGTGAGGGCAGTAAAAGCATTCAATCCACAGCAAAAAAAAAAAAAAAAAAAAAAACATGGAGTTTTTAAAAGTAGTCTCTTGTCCTGTCTGTCACATCACAGAACATTCCTCTTCAGTCTCCAGGGGAAGGTCTGACCTGTTTCTGTCCCATAGGAAAGTCTTGCTGAATAGTTATCTTCTTGACTCTTCAGTTCTCTGGATTATCACTCCTTTCATATCTGTGCCTACTTTTTCTCTTTTCTTATTGATCAGAGGCTTCTCTCGATCCTCTATGCCTAGTCAACTCTTAAGTATTCCCTTCTTTGTACACTTTAGTTTTGCGGCATCTTAAGTTCAGGTCTGTGACATTGGTTTGTGGACAATCACAGCAAGCAAACTATTTCACCAGATATTCCATCAAAGGAAAATATTGTTTGCCTCAGAGGCACTAACTTAGGAAGAAATAGACAATACAACAGTCACACTCCGTATTATTTTATGAAATACTGCAACTGACAGTGTTTAAAGAGCTCAATTGCTAGAGGCAAGAGAAAAGTTTCTGACCCTATTATTAACATCCCAATCCAAACACCTGGTGATGTCATGATACTCCTGCCAGTTCTGAGACAAACATTCTACAAAACACTCTTTCCTGTTTAACAATTGCTCTCCATGAAAGTCAGGACTGTATATTCACAAAGGTTTACACGCTATATACACTTTTTTTTTTAACACGGTGATTGTACAGGGTCAGAAAATGCTAAGCAATGATGATGATGCTTTTTGGTTTCCTACATAAACATGTTTGGTGCTGCACCTCAGGGATAATGCTTCCATTTTCAGTTTTCTCCAGTTGATGGAGTCAGTGACCTGATTTGCCTCTACATGCCTCCTGTTTGTTCATTGTCTGAAAGAATGCAGATAGCTACAAAAGGACTGTTTCCTGTCCCCAGGCTTTCTAAATACTCTAAACTCAGGAATCCAAATTTAATGTTCGTAAATGGCTGTAGGCCATTTTGGCCATCTCACCCTCTCTTTCGTGGGTTCAGTGAGGAAGAAAATCAAATATCTGGCAGCCAACACTAGTTTTCCACTGCTGTCTGCCAGACTGGTATTATGGAAAGACAGTCCACTTTGAAGTACTGTTATCTAGTTTACATAGCATGGACCATGTTATCAAGGAGTCATCTGGATGGCCTTTATAGGGGATGGTTAATCTTCATAAAGAACATAAAAATCCTATCTACAAGTAATGGTAGGTATATTTGATGATGCTAAATTTTCCCACAAAATTCAAAGGCAATGTTTTCTTCTCTGTACTATGGGCTGTGATAGAGTTAGGAGGGTTACATTAAAGTAGAAGAAACTCTGTTTCAATAGGCTGTATTTGTATACAAAGTCTAAGCCAATTCCATCACTATAGCAAATAGTAATTATTATTCTGTATTTTTGTATTTTCAAAATACAAAACACATTTTATGTTGAAATAAATTTTTCCAAAGGTCACCCTGATTTTTACAGGGTCATTTACCCAGAAAATCATGTGTCATTGAGCTATCTGGAAGACAATGTTAAGGCTGATTCAGTCTTTCTGCTAATAGCAGCTCTATTTTGTTCCTTAGGACAAAAAAAAGAGAAAGAGAGAGAGAGAGAAAGAGAGAAAATTCTTGTTGCCTAAATCGTGACACTATTCATTGCCTCAAATATTTGCAATTCATACAGTTATTGACTCTATACCAAGCAGATACCTGCTTTATCTGTCACCTCACACATTGGTTCTCTGCTCTTAATATTGTTTTTTTCCCCCATTGGTAATGGAATTTTGTTGTAGATGAATCAAATGATCTCATATTTTGAATGTTGATGCCTAATTGATTAGGACCAAAGTTCTTGGTTTGTTGACATTCTCTAACCAAAGTATTAAAAAACAAAAACAAACAAACACCCCCCCCAAAAAAAAAAAAACACTTCAGAGTTACCATAAGGGTTGAATTGTAAATGGTAAATGTAATCATTCTAGCTCCTCAGCAGAAACTGGCCCTTGGTATTGTGAGAGAATTAGAAACCAGAGTTTCAAGTTGATTAAGACTATTGCCTTATGAAGTCATTCACAGAAGTCATTAACCATTTCTAACAAATAAACACCTATTTCACCAACTTTTTGTAGCCTATGTCTTCAAAAAATTGTCATTGGATTTATACATGATCAATTCATTACGGAGTACAAGACAGTGAAAGATAACTTTTTCTTTTAATTGTTATACATTATCAGTTGACTTTCCTACATGACTTCTTAGATAGTAATTTTTTTAAAGAAAATTTACTTAAAATCTCATGGGATCTGCAGATGTTATTCTTAGAAATACACGCACATGCACAGAAAAATTTTGCTAAACATTTCACATTTCACAACCTTCTTATAACTCATCTATAAGAAGACTTTTAGGTCAGTTGGAATTTTCCAAGAAATGGTACTTAAGAGTATTTACATTCTATAGTCCTGACATCAAAGAATAAAGACAAACAAACTGTGAGGGGAATATTAAAACTCACTAACAATGCAATATAACTTGTTCTCTTAGGTAAACTATAAGAAATGGTTAATGAAGTACATATTAATGATCATGTAAACGAACATAAACATGTCTTAAAATATAATTATTAAAAAGTATCCCTTGTGGGTACAATTAATGTTTTATCTATTTCTGTCTCCTAAAGTAAGTTACTTTGTGGTTATATATCCACAGTGTCTTCCAATCAAATATTGTTAAAAACATATTCAGCTATTTTTACAAAATTGTCTTCAAATTTTTTATCTCCACATTTAGATGAGAATGTAAATATATTAATGCTAGCCTAATATGAAAAGTTGTTTAATTTTGGCAAGAAATAAATTCCGGTAAAAATTTGAAATCAATGAAAGGCCCCATGAACTTATACACAGTAGACATAAGTTTTATCTATCCAGTAAGACACTGGGTATCAATGAGAATAAGGAGGTTATGCAAGGCATAACATCAATTATTGGCTAAACTGGAAAGTAGAATTTTTTTTTCTAAGCAGAAGTCTAATTGTCATTTGAGCACATCAAATTGCTTTTCTAAAGAAGGAAGAAGCATTAATGTTGAACTAAAAGCAACAATTATATGGTTCCATATCCTTGTTTATCCATTCCAGTGAATTTCATTTTTAAATAACCCCAAATCAAGATATGATTTCTTTCTTACAAAAAAGGAACTTAGAACATTTTAGAAGGTATTGAAGAAACCATATTTGGTATTAAAGATTTTAAAATATACAAAATGAGATAAAAAGTTGATTATCATTTTCATATCTCTTTTAGTATGAATTTTTATTTTTAATTGACACATAGTAGTTGAACACATTTACAGAATAAAATACGACATTTCAAAAAGAGTAAACTGTGTTTAATGGCCAAATACAGGCAATAGATATGTTTAATTATTTTTTTTTTGGTTAGAGGTACTGAGGTTATCATCATGCCAAGTACAGCCAGAATAAAATAGCAGATGGTAACATTTAATCAAGAAAACCTCAGAAAGAAAATAACTTTAGACAAGTCCTTCAGTGAGAAATATTTGGGAAGGACTTTTAGGCCAGTTGGAATCCCCCAAGAAATGACACTTAAGTAACATTATTTTAAATGACAGTATTATTATTATGTACATAGTACACATGTACACATACATAAAATACAAAATGTGTGTGTGTATATATATATATATGTGTGTGTGTGTGTGTGTGTGTATGTGTATTCTAATATGAGCTAGGACACCCCTAGAACATTCTCTTCAAAATTAATTTTGTTCATTTTCATTTATGTGTGTATACATGTATCTCCTTATAAAGAAATAATTATTTGAATGTTGTATGTAAAATTTATTTATCTGAGTCGATATCTTACAAAAATGGCTTTAAGACATTACTTTGAACCATAACTATATAAATAGCCTAAATATGTGCAGATTATAAGCTTCTGCCTCTGATATATTGATCAAACTTTGCAAATTTTAACTCAGAAACTTTCTTCTATTATTTCTTTAATATGCCTTTTCTTCTTCTGTTTAACCTTAAAATACCTACCATGTTCATATTTTATTGAAATAATACACTAATTTCATATTTTTATCTTTATACTCATGTCTTCCTTGTGTTATTTCTGAGTTCTGGGACAAGCTGAGATCTCATGGTTTTATTTCAGTGATTTTGCTTTCTTGGGTATTTGATGTGCTATTCAAAGTGTCATTTGTATATTTGACTTATAGTAAAGGAGGTTTGCAAAAGAGCAGACTTTCTTAACTTCAGATTGGGCCCATATCACAAATTCACATTCTCCTGAAACTGAAGCAGAATAATATATGAATTTTCCTTAACATATTTTTATTAACAATTGCATAAAATTTTCTGAGTTAACTTAGCCTCCATACATGTTTACTATCCCCCACCTATCACAGCCACTATAGTATTGATTAGTCAAGAAAAACTTTTTGGTTATTTTTCAGTTATTTCAAAGAATCTAAAATGATAGCTTTATGACACTTGACTTTGGACAAGTATGACTTTTCAAGCTAAAATAAGTGGGCCTTGGGTACCTTAAAAAACTTGACAAAATTACCCCAAATTAAGTTGCAAGATAAATTCACTTGAAAATCTAACATAATAAATGATGTGAATTTTTGCCTCTTTTTAAAACCTGATCTTGAGAAATTTTCACCTTTAAAGTCATTTGTTGAATTCTATAGATAAACATTCATAAAAGTATGCTGAAAACATTTTGCTAATAACTTACATCAAGAACATGCTATGAGAAATGTTCCTTTATTTATAATATTTAGCATATTAATCCATTTGCAGGTACACCTTCATGGTCACAAATGATGGAATTCCTGTCTTTTTAAAGGTGGAACAGTATTTTATGGTATATATATGACTTTTTTCCTAATATATTCATTTAAATTCATTTGTTGATGAACATATGGACCTATGGACCTAGATTTTATTTTATTTTCCTGTTATTTAAATATTCTCAATTCATTTTCTTTCAATGGTTATATAGTTTTAGTATTGAATCAAAATATATTTTAGATTGGATCACAATATATGTATGAATACAATTGTTATTGTTCAAAGTTAGTATTAATGAAAACACTCATATTGTAATTCCTTCATTTTCCAAAATGTAGAATAATTGGATTTTCATTGACATATTCACCAAGAGCTAGAAATTCCTCAGAGTTAAGGCCAGTGGGCACCTAATCATGCAATTACCAGCACAGAGTACATTATCATTTTTTTTTTTTTGGCAGGGGCAGACTGAGATTAAACTGAGGTGCACTCGGTCACTGAGCTATATCTCTGGCCCTATTTTATATTTTATTTAGAGACAGGGTCTCACTGAGTTAATTAGTGCCTCGATTTTGTTGAGGCTGGCTCTGAACTCATGATTCTCTTGCCTCAGCCTCCTAAGGCTGAGATTACAGAGCTCTTCTTATTTTCTATTTCTTCATGATTCAGACTTGGGCCACCAAGCCCAGTTATCATTTCTTTTTTTGAAGAAATTTATCATTAAAAGATTATCCTTAAAGATGTATAATGTGCGCCGATAATTTCTTTAACTAGAAATTCGAAAAGTTGTATGACGTGAACAAATGTAATGGGCCAGAACTCGGGAGGTGTAATTGATTTAACCGAATTACTTATAAAATAGATTAATAGGAAAGAAACAAGATACATTTGAAATTAGTAAGAGCTACCAGAGTTCAGATTAGTAAGAAACTAGCTTATGCTAGATTGTTTATAAGAAACTATTTTAAGCAATATTTTCTATTTTATATGTACTTGATTCATTCATAGAATGATAGGAAGCTTTTAGTAAATATAACATTTCTATATGAATTAAATGCATTTACATGGAGCAAAAATTAATTGGTGTAAGATTTAACTCGATGGAATTATAGTATAATAAATCTCTTCCAGATAATAATACCAGGAATAACAATAAAATTTGAAATTCATTTCCCAGACACTATTCTAATCCCTGTGACTATGATAAATATCTTTTTTTTCTCACAGCCACCCAATGAGGTAGGTACCACTACTCTCTCTCTACATTAAAAGCAAGAATATGAGTCAAACTTAATACCTTGTCAAGCTGTCCATTGTTAAATGACAGAGTCTGAATATAAATTTACAGAAGTGGGAGCCTAATTTAGGAGCCATTTTTTTAAATAATATATTTGTTGCCTCTGGTAAAAATATACATATAAAAACTTCTAGCACTATGACTCAGAAGTAAAACTTTAAAAACCATGTTGGAATTCATAAATAAATATAGATGCATTGCTCACTGTGGAAAATATTTTATAAACGTATCTATTTATGGGCAACATACCTATCTTCAGTTATGTACCACTATCAATATTGAATGATTTACCACAATTTTTGATCCTTTAGGACACAGACAAAACCTACTTTATTTTAGATGCTAACAACTGATAACCTCCTTACCTCCACATATGAACATTTCTCTTTACATACTCAAATTTGTCCACAACAACCTCAACAACCTCAGAAAATCTAAATGCCAAAGTTTATCCATGCACAAAATCTCTACCTGTTATTGTGTATGTGGACATCCTGGGAGTTGGAATAATGGCCCCTTTCTGCTTTGAGATAGTGTCTCTTTCATCTACAAAGTCTCACCCATCAAGAAACTTATTAAGATAATAAGATTTTGAGATATTAGTTAATGTTGACCACTGTAGCAAACAAAAGTTAACAGCATTTTTTTCAGTCTCATAAATTTGCTGTTGCTTTTACCATTGCTTGCCATGCTCTTTTCCTAAGAAGATAAAATAAAATATTCAGTTATTTGAGATATAATTTAATCTCCATAATTCATTGATGATACACAATTTATCGGGAGGGGAGGGAAACAAAGCTTGTAATGCATTACTCTTGGTTTTGAATTCCTACATGTTTTCCAGCGAATTCTTCAGTGGGTTGTAATCATCTCAGCTTCTTAAAGTATATTTAAGGACCTAACTCCTAATGGTCCCCTGATAGCGTATTTGATAAAATAAAATGCAAAAGAATAAGTACAACAGAATTCTCATAACCTGATTTGGTGAATAAAAAATTAAATATTCTTTTCTTTATTAATTATGAGCCAAATCATTCTTCAATTGTCTATCTGGGAGACTAATTATTAAAGCCCCTAGTACTTACTGAGCATAGGATGGGTATTTCAAACAATTAATGCAATTGATTTAAATGAAAAACAACAAAAAAGAATGTATAAAATAGATCTTCTGCATAATGAAACTCGACTAGTTTATTTGGCAATGAAAACAATAAGGGCATATAAAGCAATATATAATTAAATGCTAATTTTTGTTGTTGAGGAAATGAATACCATGAGACCTCAGGAAATCAATTGTAAGAAATAGCTTTCTTTATTAGTCAGATGAATTATTACTGTAATTTAAATAAGTCATGTCATATGAGCATTTTTATAAACATTTGCAAATTCAAACATATTTTATAGCTTACATTTATACAAATAAAATTAAACTTTTATGCACTATATATATATATATATATATATATATAGAGAGAGAGAGAGAGAGAGAGAGAATAAACAGGCTCACTAAGTAATTGTAAAGCATATAACTTCAGTCTATACGGAATTCTGAAAATGGTCAAAATATCAGCATATCTTATATTTTTTCCAAAATTCTACAAATAATTGTTGATGAAACCATGATTAAAACTACTATTTTTTCAGATAGATTTTCTTAACTTTGAAAAGAGGGAAAAGGAAAGTTCTGTGTCTAATCTTAAATACTTTTACGAATCTAGGAAATTAAAACATAGTTAGACATCTATAGATGTCTAACTTTAAAACACATAAAAATAGAAGTATTTTGAATCAAGAATTTTTTTGTGTTGCTGGCAACATCAACCACCCAGGTTAATGTCAGAAGAAAAGGAAATTATTGAAAGTATATCATTTAACTGGTGGAACAAATAGGGATACCAGAGAACCAGGATTAAGAGGAGACAAGATCTAAGGCATGTTAGACAGATGAAAATGTGACCAACATCGAAACTCAGAAGTTGACTGGGTGTGGTGGTGGTGCCCACCTGTAATCCCAGTGGCTCAGGAGGCTGAGGCAGGAAGATCACAAATTCAAAGCCAACCTCAGCAATTTAGCAAGGCCCTATACAACTTTGCAAGACCTTGTCACTAAATAAAATTTTTTAAAAAAGGCTGAGGATGTGACTCAATAATTGAGCACCCCTGGGTTCAACCTCCAGCACCAAAAAACCAAACAAATCAGAGGTTGGTTGTAATGCTGCCACTGACATTAATGTTTTGCCTACTCAGATGGAACTGGTTGTTGGAATATTTGTATGTCCAAAGCTATGAATAATTTCTACTCAGCCCATATCTATGCTCCACATCTATAAGCCTCATAGATTTTGGGTATACACAGATAACACAGAAACTGCCTACACATAACATCATTTTCAACTGCATTGCTGGCAGGCATATGTAGAAAAAAAAGGAGCGGCCCATTGTACCACAGGGAGCTGTGATATTTTTTCTCATCCCCCTACAATCTCATTCATTGAAGCATTTACTCAAAACTGAAATGAGGTTGAAATATTGCATAGAAGATACAAAAGTTGTCCCTACTATATTCTAAGGGATTTCAAACTTTCACATCATATTACAATTCTATATTTGTACTTGCTAGGCTGATTTTACAAATAGTCAACACATCATAACCTAGATTTAGGTAAACTATTTACTATGATGTCCTCTTACATCTGGAAAAATCATGCATAATATTAATTATTAATTTTACTCCTTAAGTGTGATTTAAAGATAATGAATTAGATAGCAAAACAGCCTTCCATGTTTCTATAAATATATTCCACAAAATTAGAGTAAAATGGAAGAAAATTACAAATTGGTTATTTATTTTAAAAAGGAAAAATATATAAAAATATAGCATTGTTCTTTTTTATAAGGAGAGAACTCTCTTTTATAACATAAATAATAACCATCATCATTTCATGTATTATCTGTTTTGTAAGCTCTGATTTTTCTAAGGCAAGAGAGTCGGCATTTTCACCATTATATTAAGGTAATGTAAGGTGCTCACTGCTTTAAATAATCACAATTATAGTACATTTATCAAACAAGATGTCTGCATGTAAAGCATAATATGCTTCATGCTCCATTATGAAAGAAGTTATCAGAATTAGAAGTGCTAGGTAGGATAATAACTAAAAAATATTTTAAGGAATAAGTTGCAAGTAGCACATGTCATGAAACAGTGCTATGTTTCATACTTTAAATATATGAAGTATAGGAGAGGATTTTTGTGGTTCAGAATTTTTAGATTTCACTTACATTCATAATATATTTTATTTCACAAACTGAAGCTAAAATTAATAATTTTTTTCATACTTCAGTTATGGAAGATCTTGTGTGCTATAAAATTAAGTCCAAGACCCTAAATCATAAAATGTGATGCAAGGTAAAGAATTGAAAATATGGATTGAGTCATTGAATTTGAATAAGACACCAAATAAGCTCATAATCCCTTGTGGTATAAGAACTTAGATAACCAAGATGCATGAATGAGACTCTCTGACATACAGAGCAAGCAGAGATGTTTTTCATTGCAACAGGAAAATACTGATGTTGCAAGAGCTGGAGGATGTAGCCATCCAAGTGATGTCCCATGTGATGTTACTATGATGTCCTCTTGCATCTGGGAAAATCATGCAAATATTAATTATTAATTTTGTTTCTTAAGTGTGCTTTAAAGAAAATGAATGAGTAGTTAGATAACAAAATAACCTTCCATGTTTCTATAGATATGTTCCACAAAATTAGGGTAAAATGGAAAAAAAAAATACAAACTGGTTATTTATTTATTTTAAAAAGTAAAAATATGACATTGTTCTTTTTTATAATGAGAGAACTCTCTTTTATCACATAAATAATAACCATCATCATGGGATCACACAACTTATGACAACTTAATACCCAGGAGGTAGTTTGGTAGTAAATGCAATTATTAGGTAATGGGTAATGAGTGCACAATCAAAGCCAAAACCAATGCCTTAGAATGACAAAACGCATCTAGAAAATTGTATTTAAACAATTACTAGCTTGTTCACTATATCAAAATTTATGTAAGTGCTTATTAGGGACAGTTTTTGATAGAAGAATAAACAATAAGTGAATGCACAGGTTGGAGGGACTTCAAACATGATGCTAAAATACCAAGTTACGATGCTATATCCAGGATCATTGGCTACATTTTATTTTTTTAATTTTTAAAATTTTTTTGTGATCTTTTTTTTTATTGGTTGTTCAAAACATTACAAAGCTCATGACATATCATCTTTCATACATTTGATTCAAGTGAGTTATGAACTCCCATTTTTACCCCAAATACAAATTGCAGAATCACATCAGTTACACATTCACAATTTTTACATAATGCCATATGAGTGACTGTTGTATTCTGCTGTCTTTCCTATCCCCTACTATCCCCCCTCCCCTCCCCTCATTTTTGACCATTTTTTTTTAACTTCCTTAGAAGGACTCAGAGAAACGAGTTATTTCAAACTAGGAGGATAGTTGAACATTTGTAAAAAAGCTCAAGGAAAGAAAAGCTGTAGGTCACTGGGGAGAGGGAAACCGTTTACCTCCTCAACAATATAGCAACACATCAGAAGTCATTTCAGTAGATTCAAGAGATCAAAGAGCAGGAAAGAAAAAAACAGGCAATGTGTCAGAGACAATAAGATTCAGAGGTAAGAATGGCATGTGGTCAGGAAGAAGAAACAACCCTTGAAACATCATGAAGGAAATTCTGTAAATTGATTCCATAAATATATTTGGTGTATGCTATCTTCAAGGCATAATGCTGGGGACTGGAAATATCAGTCAATAGAGGAGATTAAAATCACTCATCACATTGCTTTTATTAGAAGGGTGATTAGACAATAAGTAGCACACATAATTAATGTTTTCTTTCTTTTTTTCTTTTTTTTTTTAAACAGGATTTTACTATGCTACTCTGGCCTCAAACTCCTGGGCTCATGGGTCCTCCTACCTCAGCCTCCTGAGTAGCTGAGATTGTAGGCACATACCATACTGCCTGGATAAATAGTTAAATTTAATAAAGAGTGACATTAACTATGGCCAAAAATAATCAGAACACGAGAAAGGGAGGACCCATAGGTATGGGAGGATATTCTCAGTATATACCTCAATGAAATTACAAAGATTTCGAGGTGGTAGAGGATGAGCCATGAAGATATCTGAGGAAAGAGTGCACCTTCCCACATCACATACATGTGCAATGGGATGAGAAACCACTGGAGGACTTTGTATTTCACAGGGATCCTCTGACTGCTTTTTTCCTAGTAGACTGCAGGCAGGTGGGAAGCAGAGAAGTATTGCGCCCTTCTAGGCAAGTGGTTAGGGTGACTTGGACCAGGGAAGTAGCAGTGGGACTTTTGAGCATACACCATGCAAGCAGTACACTAGGAATACTAAGAGATGCTCATTAACTAAGACAAATGAGGAAAATGACACAAGAAAAGGATAAAACTTATGGAAATGCAAAGCGTCAATAATTAGAAAATCTGAGTATAAATGTAGATCTTGTGGACTAGAAAATGCATGCTTGATTATGAGAAAGATCAACCAACAGGAAAACCCATTTTTATTCAAAACTTGTGTTTGTGGCCCAATGAACTTGTTCCTGTATCTCTTTCCTTGATAATATGATTACCTGACAGAACATAATTACTCTTATAACTAAGACTCTAACTGTATTTAAAGTGGTTATCCTAGTTTACATTCTCACAGCAGCATGTGAGTTCTCCCAATCATTGCTTAGGATTCTGATATTTGACTTTGATATTTCAGAAATATATTAGTTCCCCTAAATTTATTTTTAAAAAACAGTCATTGCAGTGTCATAGTGTGAAAATAGTCAGGCACATGCACATCTTTTCTATTTTTAATTTCCACTGGTTGAATATATCACATTACAGGCAATATGATAGGACACTACCATGTTTCAGAAATAAATATGTACATTTGACTTCAATTATTAAAAATGATAGGATGAATGAAGATTTATATCATCCCCCATTTGTAGAATTTTAAAAATTTTTGACAACTATCACTGTATGTCATACTATGTGACATCAAGGTCTCAGGCACTGGAGTCACAAAACACAGATAAACACATGTGGGTTTTAATGGAGAAGAATATTTATTTCTCATGGTTTTCTATGGCATCTTATTGCTATATAAAAGAGATGAAGGTTTATGAAAAAATTGTGTTTCTTTCATTTTCATACAGTAGGTATTTTCTTTCTTTATATACTTTCCATATTTAGAATCACTGTGATATGGCAATATGAGTCAATACCTCCATATGGATTTAAAAGGACAATTTGTATAATTTCACAGTGTGAGGCTTTCTCAATACTGAAAATCTGGAAAGAATTTCACGAAAGCATCACTCTTAAGTGAAGTATGCCAATTCATTTCACTTCTGTTTATATAAGAATATTAGAAAAGTAGAAAGCCAAATTGACATGTTTCACATTTATACTTTTTATTTCATATTGAGTACTTCTGATGTGAACAAATGTAATGTCTAACACTTATTGTTTCTTATATAAATAAAATTGTGTTTCTTACCTTATACTTTGATATGTAATGTTTCAGTAAACTAAGATGATAAAAGTGAGCAAATCCAAACACTATATGATTAGAGGATAAATTTGGTTTTACAGATATTAGCCTGATGTTATTTAATTGCATTAACTACTTTGCTAAATAAATCTCTATATGTTAAGGTAAAGAAAATCCCCAAATAGGCTATAAAAACAAAGCTCTAAGGAGGGAAGTCATATCACTTGGAAAATATTCCAGAACCTTTCAACTATTTTCTTCAATTCACAGTCTTAGTCAATATCATTTTTGGAAGGGTCGTGGTTCCTTGCAGTCTGGGAAATATTTCTTATGGAGGAAGATGATGTTTTAGTAATATGATGCCGTATAAATTGTTGAAATAAAAAGCCAGAAAATTTAGGAATATTAGAGGTAATAAATATATACTTATGATTAAAAGGGTAGACTCTGGAGCATCTATACCCAAATAGAATTTCAGGAAAATGATTCTGATCAATTTCTGTATCTTCTTTACTTTGCCCATTTGCTTATCTGTGTAATGAAATTCCTAATAGTTCTTGCATCATGAACTTTGTAAATGTGAAATGAATTTATTTTCTTAGATATTAATTTTCTTTGCCTGTAGACTTAGTTCAGGATTTAAATTTATATACATCTGGCTCTAAATTACTATCACATAGTGTTTTCACATAGTAGTACAATTGGGTTCTCCTTTCAGCAATCCATGTAGCATTCTCTCCACTTATAAAATGCTAAGGATTTCAACATTCATTGCAGATTGTGCCCTTTGATGTTAAGAAATTATCAACTTTTTAAAAGGAAATTAATACTTCCCTGATTTATGGGAATCAAGAGAAGTATTATCCAATAATGCATGCATTAACATAAAAAATAAAAATGATTCTATGGGCATAAAACTTAATTTCTCCCTTCCTAATTCCTTCCTAATAAATAATCCCTTAATCCCAATACCATTTCAGGGACATGGCTATAAAGTTGTTTCTATAAAGGCCACAAATACACACTTATTAAAGAATATCATATGAGAAAGAGGATGAATCAAGAGTAAAGACAATAATGAAAAACTGATTTTCAATCATGGGGTGACACTATAATATGAAACATAGGAAGACATTCCTCAGACAAATCATACAAGTGATCCCAGAGGAGGATTTCATTATTCTTCCTTAAGGAATGAATGACTGCAGAAGATAACTGGACCTGGGAAAATTAAAATATGGCTATATTTTAATATCCAAACATAGCCTGATGATTGTTATTACTTCATGTTAAATTAATAACTGAGCATGTTTCAGTGTCTTCTAAATACTGTATTATAACTCTCTGATTAATCTTAATGATCAGTCTTGCTATTCTTGGAACATGGCACCAATTTCACAACACAACTCCAAAGCTTTGCGCAAGAACTTTGTTGAAGGAAAGAATGTTCAACTCACACTAATGCTAAGCATTTCAGTAAATTTCTTATGAATTCAACGAAGGAAGAAAAATGATTTACCCTCTTCCCCAACCCTCACGCTCAAGGAGAGTGGTTTTCTTTTTAGCAGAGTGGTTTTCTTCTGAGCACTTGCATGCGTCCTGAGGCTCACCCTGTCCCAGTATGACCAAGACACCAGTACTGTTACTCCAAAGTAAGTTCCAGAATGCTTCTCCACTGCTTCCTAATCCTCTGGCAGACTGGCTTTTAATTTGCTTTAATTTGTTATTTGCTTAAAGAATAAACTTCCAAAGTACCTGTATATTTATAGAAGATCTAATCTTCCTTGGATGGAAAAAAGAAAATTGAAAAAAAGGTCTAACAATATGCCCATGTTGGAGATGGGCACATTTTTTTTTCTAGCTTATTGCTTAACTTTCAAGGCCTGTTTATTCCCTCTTAAGCAAGTCCAAACCTTCCTGCTAGTACAGGACAGTGTGTTCTGGCTTGTATCATATCATCTTGCTGAAAGTTCTGTTATTCCTTCACTGGGGTGAAGCATAAACATACATACAAATGTTCTGTTTTTACCTCTTGCCTGGTGCTGCAATAGCTAATTAAGTTATGTAAGTAGCCTTGCTTATTTGTTGAATGCACAGAAATGAGAAAGTCCTTGTTCTAATTGTTCCTACAAAAAAAAAAAAAAGAAATTTAAAAAAAAAATGCACTGAGAAAAAGTAATAGAAAATTCACTGAAATAAATAAAAATATAGTCAAAGGGCAAAGGGTTTTAATGGAACATTCAACCTGCTCTGATAAACAAATAATGTCAAATAAAACTAGTAATTTGGTAGAAATATGATAGCAAAGACCAACTGCCAAATGATCCTTAAAGGGAAAAATTCCTTGGCATTTAGAAAAATGCAATTTATGAAAATCACTTGTCATGTAGTCTCATATTCATTTTCAAGGTAATCATTAGTAAATTGCAGTTGACTATACATCTCACTCACTGTTTGGTCTTTTCAATAATTGGCCAAATTGTTCTTTACAATAATTGGTTAGTCACAGTTTATCTCGAACGTTCAGAGCAGGAATGTTTTGTATGTTGTTCCTGTATGTTTAACTCTGGAAAGGAGTAGTCAAGGGATAGACATAAAGATATTCTAATGTAAATATCTTTAAATGATTCTAATATATGGTAATACAAAAGCACATGGAAATAATACATTTACCATTAGATTCTTAACATAGTGTGTAAATTTGTTTAATTTGCTATTGATAAGACAGTTGCTAAATCAAGAAGGGATGTGTTCTAAAGCATATGAAATATGAGGAGGGGAGTCTTACCAAAATAACATTTGGAGGTATTGGACAGATAAGTGCAGAAGGTATATTTGTAAATGTATATAAGCACAAAAATACAAAATCATACAAACATAGCTGAAAATTTTCAAACTCAATGTAACTTCCAATATAAATGATTTTATTAAGTGTACACTTGATTTTTTTTTTCTAATTTAGTACACACCAAATTCCTAATAAAATTAAAGGTATGTCAGGAGTGTACTATTCAGAAATTCAGGTCTTGTTTTCTCTGCCCACACTGTCAATATGAGTGGTGACAAGACCAGTGATGAGGGTGTTTTTGTGATGCAAATCTCTCCATGGGGAGAGGACTATAGTCATCATGAGTTTATTTTACAATTCAGCTTCTTTCTGTAGCAAGGCACTGTAATGAGATCAACTGTGCCCTTTCTATAGATGGGAAAGCGAAATTCTAGTGGATCACAGCATGATTGATTTGTGTCCTTCAGTCATCTTGGTCCTCATTGCCTAATAACCCCAGATCCATGCAGAGATTTGCAGCTCCTATTATAATGGCCCAAATGAGCAGAATGATCCACTGTGGTTTAGTTCATTATTTAGAAAGTAGGAAATATGCCATTTTGTGTTTGCTAAGAAAAATATAGGTCATATTTCAATGTCAACTATATTTGCTTTATAATGTTCTACTGAACTTTTATGCCAGTTACCTCAGTTATCTCATCTATTAAGTGAATTAGCCTGTGTGCTCCCAGCATCCTCAATCCCTACACATTCCCCCTTTAATTCTTCCATTAGTGTTAATTTTTTTCTCAATACATCATATATTATCATATTTTTGGTTTTGTTTTGCTTTTGTGGTACTGGGGATTGAATCCAGAGACTTACTCATCCTAGACAAGCACTCTACCATTGAGCTAGAGCCCCCAAATCATAATATTTAATATATAATAATTTCCTCAAGTGGAATGTAATCATTTTGAGGTCTGGCACATTTAGAAAATTCAAGACTAGCATGAACTACTGGACTGGAGAAACCCTTGAAATATAGCACACCTTCAAAAAATTTACCACCTCCCCCAAAGTTATCAAGCATCAAATGTGTGAAGATTGTTCAATATAACTTAAGGAAGGCAGTTGTTTTGGACTGAGATTATGCATTAGGTTCCAAAAGAACAAATCTGAATGGTCTCATTCATTCTAAGTGCCACATAATCGAATGAAACTTAGCAACTGGCCAGTTTTCCAAAACCCCAAAATTCACAGTAACTATTCAAAATGTGACCAGTCAACATGAGCAGGCATGGCAAGAAAGACCCCTCTGCTCTAACACAAAAAGGAAACTAACCTACAGTAACTTCATGTCTGCCAGTCAGCTTTCCACTCTATATTGTCTCCTTGTTCCTGCTGCTGTTGCCTTATAACTGATCATTCTGCCAAACCTGGAATAATACCCTCTATTTTGGAGATGTATACTGCTGGATTCAGGAATAGCTAATGAAAACAAATCAGTTCTTTAAGATTAAATTCTTTGAAATCTTGTTCTTTTTCATAATACACTTCTTTTTTTATTTTTTTATTTTTTTATTTTTAGTCATAGATGGACACAGTATCTTTTTTTGTTGATTTTTTTATGTGATGCTGAGGATTGAACCTAGTGCCTCACACTTGCAAAGCAAGTGCTCTGCCATTGAGATACAGTCCCAGCTCCATGCTACATTTCTTAAAAATGGTTATTCCTGAATAATTTTTCTGTGACTAATAAATATTAGAAGAAATTAATCTTGTAACCTTTGTAAATGTGCATGCAGATTATGTTAAAAGAAAAAAGAAAATTTAAAAGCAAATAAATAGGTAATATTCAAAGCAATTGACCACAGAACATTTTTGTGTAGCACTGTGTAGTAAAGACTTCTATAAATACATCAAAAAACATTTATCTGGGCTGGGGATGTGGCTCAAGCAGTAACAAGCTCGCCTGCCATGCGCGGGGCGCTGGGTTTGATCCTCAGCACCACATAAAATAAAAATGTTGTGTCCACCGAAAACTGAAAAATAAATATTAAAAAAATTTTCTCTCTCTCTCTCTCTCTCTCTCTCTCTCTCTCTCTCCTCTCTCTCTCTCTCTTAAATAAAGAAACATTTATCTGAACAGTCAGTAATGTTCATTTGGATCCTGCTGCACATACAGGAAATTATACAATAAAATATTCACTTATTGTCAAACTGCTATAAGAAATGACTTCTTAGATTTTCTCCTCTATGAATTGCGCGCACGCACACACATACACACACACACAAAGAGATAGAGAGAGAGAGAGAGAGAGAGGGAGAAAATTGTTGTGGGCCTGGAGGTGTGGCTCAGGGGCAGTGTTTGCTTAGCAAGCATGAAGCCCTGTGTTGGTTCCCAGCACTGCCCCCCCCCAAAAAAAATTGTGTCTATCTTTATCAATGATGTTATACATGGCTTATGCAGGGCTTAGTTGTGTGAAATTTTGAAAATTATCTGACTACTAGATCATTCCTTAAAGCACTATAATATTTTACTATAAAGCATGCTGCAAAATTTATTTCAGTTTCCAAATTTATCTATTGTATGTATTTTCTATATCATATTTTTAAAACAAGATTATTGCCAGAGGTTTACTTCATTTTCTACTGATTAGTTATTCTGCTCCATTTGAAGGTGTTTATTGTGTTGGAAGTTGTTCTTTCTATCTCCTTTTTTATGGTTTTGTTTCTTCTCCTTTTTCTTTAACTCTCTTTGACATGTCTTCTTCTTTTTAAAAATAAAAAAAAACCTTGCTTCTGCAACAATAAGCCTGGAGTAAACACCATTCTGAGAAACAAGACAACTAGTGAAAAACAGAAAACAAATGAACATAAGCAAGGTTGAGCTCGATCAGATCCACAGGGAAAATCAATGACGTGGAAAGAACAAAGTCACAGAGGAATGAGGTTTTATCCTCTGATTTATACACTGAAGAGAATAAAAAGAACCAAAACCATGGATTACAAGGCTGAGTTTATGTCAACACATGAAAAGTTGAGTGCAAAATGAAGGTAATTAACTGGATAATAGGAGCAACACCAAACATTTTACTTCCATTAAATAGTGACTTCATTGGAAAATAATTTTGGACTTGAATTATCATGATTCATCTGATAGAATTTTCCTTAATCACTTGAAGGGCTGAAAAAGACGACTTTATTGCCTCAAAGGGCCTCCCCTAGAAATGAAAAGATGAATCTTTCTTTCAAATATGGGAAGAGACCCAGACTATGGGATAGTACTGATGGCCATATGGTCATCTTGTACCTTTATCCTTAGCCTGGCATTTCCTCATATCTGTTGATGTGCACCCTACTTGTAACTATCTGCTTCTCAATTAGCCAGTTGGGAATGTGGAGTTCTGTGTATTCTCAACAAAGGTCTACAAGATTAATTTCATGGTTTTTTTTTATTATTATTTCTTGTTGTTGTTGTTTTGTTTTTTGTCATAACTCTTCTTGCTCAACATATATGTTAATATATAAGAATGAGAAACATTTATTGACTTCCTGCTCTAGACTAGATGCAATGAGCATAGCACTAATCCATATAGAAAAATTCAAGATAATAATTATTATTCTATTTTTTTAGATAAATAATGTCCAATAAGTTAAACAACATCTGAGGGCACAGAATTAAGCAGAGTCCAAGTTGCAATTTTTTTTCTAATTTGGCCTGACCCTAATTCCTATGATATTTCTATTAAACTGTTATTTTTATATTGATTCTATGGAATAATTTGAAAAAAAAAAACTAGCTTAATCGGTTTCTCTTAAAAAATAGGTCACCTATTTATTGTTAGAATAAATGGTCTTCTAACATTTTTTATTGTTTTTATTTAAAAGAAATGGTGTACACCTTCAATCCATTTTTAGTTTTTCTCAAGCAAGAGCCAGAGAAACCATTTTAAAAGGTAAATCACGTTGTGTCATTACCTCACCTGCTCAAAAGCTTCCAGTGACTTATTTTCCTTATCTTAGAAATGTCATGACTATTAATATCAAAAAGCTTCTTGTCATGGGTTCGTTCTCTTGTCTCTGTTAAAACATTGCATTCGGTCCACCCAAAATAAAGTAGCATTATCTCAATATGATCACATCATGTTCTTCCACTCTGCCTTTTAGTTCTTCACTATGGTCACTACAATCTGATGTTAAATTACAAATTCATTTGTTTTCTTTCTAATTTTATGAGCCTTGAAATATTCAGGAGTTCTATTGTATGATGGTTCTGTGTCTTTTTTGTTTGTTTTTGTATCATCTCTCTCCAGAACCTGCATTAATGCCTGGCCTTTGGTAACATCACATTGGATATTTCTTATATGAAAAAAAATATTGCATTTTCTGTCTTTATAATAATTATTAATACAACAATGTTTATTTTTTATATTTCTAGAAATTCTAATACTGTATTCTATGCTGTTGTTGAATGCCTCTTCCAGGGAAGCTAAACCCATGAGGAAGGACGGCATTACTCATGTGCCGTTGCACCAATTCTTCTGGAAATACTGCTAAACAGGGCAAATCTGGGCTCCCCACAAGCCTCTGAAATTTGGTCTAAAAGTTGATTTACACTTTTTATTCATTATTAAATAAGATTTGTCCCTGTTGGACACTCTCTTTGAACATCTCAACTGTTCATTAGTTATTAGGTTATTAGTTATGCATAATATTGGGGTTCATTTGGACATAACTATACAAGCATGAAATAATATTTGCTCCAATTCGGTTTCAATTACTTTCTATTCCCTCCTCTCTCCCTCTTTTCCCTTTCCTCTACTCTGCTGATCTTCTGTTTATTTATAGTTTGTTTAAAACTTTAAAAATTTGTGTAGTCATAGATGGACAGAATGCCTTTATTTTATTTGTTTTATTTTTATATGGTGCTGAGGATCAAACCCGGTGCCTCATGCATGCTAGACAATCACTGCCACTGAGCTATAGTCCCAGCCCTATTTGTAGTTTTGTTGTTGTTTTTTCTTTTTTCCCATTCTGTCACTATTTTAGTTCTCTTCGGGTGATTCCTTTCTTTTTCTTTTGTGCATGTCTTCTCTTTTTCTTTCCGCTTTTGACTTTACTTCTTTTTATAGGTGTGATCTGTCTGTTGGGAGGGTAGCCTAGAAAAGCTTCTCCTGGCTTTAAAATGTTTCAATGGTTTGCAACTAAGCCAATGCATAAAAACTTTCAATAACTTTCCATCCCTAGTTTTAAGGTTTTATTCCATGTACTAGTGGAATTGGAAGAAGTAGGTATGGAAATCTAGGGTAGGCTTATGTATCCTTATCCTTACTTTCTTTACTCTGATTATGAATGTTTAAGGTATAATGTAATGAATAAAGAGAGACTGAGGTTTCTCCAGCTTCCCATTATAACCTCAGTCGAAGTCTGTATGATTATATTTAAAAATTACTGCAGACTGAATACAAGATGATTCCATAAGTTGCTGCTCTCCCAGGAATAAATGTTTATTTGTAAAAAGCATGTTTACATTACATCTATAAAATAAAAGATGTTCCCCCAAATGGGACAGATAGAAGTTTTAGCAGTGAATGTATTCCTTCTACTAAAATTATATTATTGATTTACTTCTTTATTGTTATCAAACAAATATAAAAACTGCAATCTTCTCATTTTGGTTGCATTCTTCTCAATTAATTATAGTAATATCTTCAATTAATTCTATCATATAATGACACTATTTGAGTACTCATTTACTTTTGTGTTTTTAAAACTGATTTTCTTTCTGATCAAAATTATCTAACCCTTTCTCCCAATTTTTATTGGTGTGTAATGACTTAAAATAGTCGACAATAAATAATACAACCTCAATTTGCATCACATTTCTTTCCTGATCATTAGTTTCTATTAGTAACTAAAATTCTGTTTTCTTCCCCATACATTTTCTTATTTTGGTACAAATTATTCTAAATAATATTGTGCACTTAACATTTTAAGTAATGTTCAGGATCTTTGTGATGGTTTTTTTTTTAAATACTTTCCTCCACTTTGTGTACATAGCTAATTGAATATATTACAATACTGGGTGCAAATTAATCTTGTATTCATTCTTGGGATGACTGACAACCATATTTTCTGATTTTAGGAATTAAAATAATTGGACAAAGTGATTATCAGAATAATGATCTAGGATCTTTCTTGACCTCCACATCAACCTCTTATTCTAAATTAGGCTAGAAGACACTGTTAACATGTCAAATTAATAGTCACTGTGTTCATGTGTTTATAAGATCATTCCCATGTCCTCTTCTGCCACATGGTAATTTTTAGGGATATTCCTCTAACATTCTGCTCTTGGACACACATTTTCTGTCATGTTTGGTGTATGTGGACACACATTTTCTGTCTGTAGAACTCACTAAATAAGAAATCATTGTTTTCCTAAAAATTTTAAAATGAAACACTACACTATGGCATACCCAGGAAGAAAAAGATGTCAAATTCCACTATCCTGGCCTGAGGGAGTTATATGGCTTCTCCACTCATTGCCTTCTGGGGATTAGCTAATTTAGCTACAGATTTCTTCATTAATATTTAATGATCCATGTCTACTTAACTGTATACATTGGTGTGGCTGGGTTGTGTTGCAAAGAGAGTCATTCAAACATTATTCTGGATGATGCTGTGAAAGTGCTTTTGGATGAAGTTAGTTTTTCATTCAGTGGACTTTTGTAAAAAAGACAACCTTCAACAATGTGGATGGGCATCATCTAATCAGAGGAAGTTCTTCATAATATGGCTGACCTCCCCTCAGCAAAAGGAATTCTACCTGCACACTGCTTCTCTTTAAAGTGTATCCAGCCTGTGGATGTACCCTGAAGATTTTGGACTTCTCATGTTTCCACAATATATGAACCAATTCCTAGGCATCTCTCTCTTCTTCTTTCTGTCTTTGGCTCCTTCAACAGTCTGTTGGGTATATATCTCTGGAGAACTGTATGGGTGCAGACCTTCATATTGATAGTGTTCTTCCTATCTATTACCTATCAATTGAGGATCACCATGATTAATCCTCAAGACCAAATTTGTGCTAAATTTATATAGAAGGTTGGTTCTCAATCAGTTATTTTTTTAGATTTTGTGAAGAAGTTTAGTTGGAAAATCTAAATATTTATTAAAAAATGGTCTGACAAACGTTCAAAAGACTATTATCTTATATTCAACACCTTAGGGATGAGGGATCAGAATTGTGGTATAAATGTATAACAGAATATTTTAACAACCAAGTATTCTTAAAGTAACTAGTATTAGGTAATAACCTAAGTATTTTGTGCCAAGTAATAATTTCTAACATAATTATGTTGTTCTCTCTTTTCTTTAAATAAGTGTTTCATTCAAAGTGATATACTAGGTTCTTTGAATGAAGATGCCATGTATGGCTTTAATTTCTTTTGTTTACTGGCAAGAGATTTTAAACTTCTAATGTTTTAAAAAGTACCCTATTTTCATTCCTTCAGGCACTGCTTTTACATTTAAAGAACAAAAGCCATAATGAATGTCATTTTATAAAAACAAAGTAGTTGATATCATTATAAAGGGGGTAGAAATAAATTAGAAACTGAATTGTGTTTTGTTTGGTAAACTAATTAAGAAGGCTGTTTCAGAATGATAAACATTTACACTTGGTAAATAATCTTATTCTCATCTCACAAATCATCTAAAACTTTTTGATGATTGTTGAAAAAAGCCATACTTTTTTTTTTCTTAAATATTGGTTTTGCTACTCTAAAAATCTTGACCATTTCTTTGAAAACTTCAGCACAATTTTTAACCATATAAAAAATGAAGGAAGGAAGGAAGGAAGGGCACATGCCTGTAATACCAGTGACTCCAAAGGCTGAGGCAAGAAAGTTCAAAGCCAGTCTCAGCAACTTAGTCAGGCACTTAGCAACTCACCAAGACCCTGTCTCTAATAAGATTTTTTTTTTAAAGGGTTGGGGATGTAGCTCAGTTGTTGAGCTCCCCTAAGTTCAATCCCCAGTACCAAAAAGTAAAAATAAATAAAGAAAAGCTTATCATTTGGCATCTCAAAACTAAAACCACAATAAATATTAATCATGTCTTTTTACATTCCAGATACTTTTCTGTTCTTCAAGTGCCTAATTAAATAAACTGGCTAATAGCTATAAATAAAAGGGATATAGAAAACAAATAAATTATATAATATATAAATCATTTCTTATAAAACTAAAGAATCTAGAATTGAGTTGATGATACTATTAATATAAGAACAAGAAGAATACTTCTAAGAAAGTGAAATTCATTCAAATACCTGAATAAAGTGAGGAAGAAAAGCATGTGGATATTCTGGGAGGGAAATTTTTGGGTAAAAAAAAAGAGCAATCTCAGATTATATCAGAAAACAGTGAACAAAGACAATAAAATCATGAACATCTGACTTCTGTACCTTAACAATAAGATTATACAGAGAGATGATATGTTTTATTATCAATTATTATTAAGAGAGAAAAACTATTTTCTAAATATGATTGAGAATTATGGTAGGTATACTACTATAATGATCCTCAAAGAACATTTTCCAATCCTCTCCCTCTCCAGTGGGATTATGAACTGACTATTTCAGTTTTAGTCAACTCTGTGATAAGTTATTGTTGACACAGTGAATTTAAGAGAGGTAGATTCTTCTGGGTGGATCTGACCAAACCAGATACGTTCTGCAAGGGACTTATTTTTTTCTAACAAAGAGATGTGAAGTATGAGAGGTATAAAATGAGGGAGATTCTCTAACACTAATTTGGTAGTCAACGAGGAAGAAACATAGGCAACCTCATGGAACTCAAAGCGTCTAGTTGATTGACAGCTTGAAAGAAAATGGTCACTGAATTTTATAATCAGAAAGAATGTATTCCTACTAAAATTATATGAGTGTTTTAGCCCATTTTTCATGACTGTACTGAAATACCTGAGGCAAGCTACTTAGGAAGCAATATAAAAATTTTAGATTACAGTTTGGGATTTGAACATTCAAATATTATAATGCTAGCTCTGACTAGCTCGCATGCATAAGTACATATGAGAATAAATATGATAGCTCAGGATAGGACCTCAACTTTTAACAACACTCTCACAAGAACTGCTAAAGAGTCTCTTGAGAACTATTTTCATCTCTTCTGAGGTTAGCACCCTTAATGACTTAAGGATTTCTCCCTAGGCCCCACTTCTTAAAGTTCTTACCACCCACCAATATCACCACCCTAGAAATTAAGCTTCGAAACTGTTAACCACTGAGAAAACACACTTAACCATCTCCAAGCCATAGCAATGAAGTTGGACCCCGAACTGCAGATGAAGATGAGACTCTCTGACACCTTGATTCTAGTTTGAGGAAATTCTTAATAGAGGATGGAGCAATGCCTAGACCTACAGTCCTGAGAGAGAACATTTTGGAGCTTTGTTAAACTTCTAAAGCACAATAATTTGTTATAGCATTAGAAAACTAATGCTACCATCATTGAATTATCTCCATTGGATAGCTTGTGACTATTGTTGATGCTATCAGGAATAAGAAAGAAAGTATAAAAGATTAAAAATAGAGGGTGTATATGAAATATGAAAGAGAATGAAAAGTGAATAGACAGAATTAAAGGAAACCAACGAGATCTCTTCAAGACTTGAAGGTGAATGGCATTTCAAACATCTTATGATTGAGGAGTTTTAAGTAGCATATGTACTAGCAAAAAAATAAAACTGTGAAATGCCCTTTGCTTGCGATGAGTATTTCTCTAGATCAAACTGCAGATCACTCCAAGTAAACTAGACAGTTTATCATGGTCACAAAGATATTTAGCTTTATTGAGTTACCTTCTACCCTAATATAAGCCACCATCAGATATTACAGAGTCTCTTTTAAGTGAGGGTGAATGAATTGTAAACTCTGGAATCTGGCCATCTTGAATGACATGTGTGATCATATCACTTACCAAACACATTAATAAATGTCAGAATATCATATTATGACCAGGTTTGTAATGACTATCACCTCAGAGATAAATAGAGCAAGAAAATGCCACAAGGAATTTGAGGATCTGTTCTCCCAAACACCCCAAATTTATGTAGCTCAAAACATTGTATGCAATCAAGCCATTTTGGAGAAGAGAAAGATAAAACAAAAAAAAATAAATTAAAAATCAAAGCATTTTACCTTAGTTAAAGTGATGATGATGATGTTGATTTAATAGTAATTTTTAAAACTTCAATATTTTCTCTATCTAAGAAATTAGGGAACCTATAAAAGTTATAGATAAAATTTTAAAAACTACATGGTTACTACTGATCCAGGTCATAGTGTGTATAAATACTTAATATAATTATGTACATAGTATATCTATGGACATATATGTAATACACCTTTAATGGTAGTCAGTAATTTTTGTATGAGTCTGTTTAGGTTACAAAATGTTGTACTCCTTTAGGTTACAAAATGTTGTACTCCTTTAAGTTCTGTTAACTCTTTAAATTTTAGGTAACTTGTTTCATTCACTTTGATGATTATATTGCAGGAAAATGGAATGAAAAATGGAAGTAAAATAATGCATTTAGAAAATAGTTACTGAGCAAAGTATCATCTTAAAAGTTTTATTGTCTTACCTATTCATCGGTAATTGATATTTTTTCTACCTATTATAGAGATGGTTGAAATGACGAAGTGTATATTGTTGCAGTCTTCAGCATTTTTTTTTTCTTAAAAGACGTAAGAGATGCCTAGTTGCTAATTCTGGTAGTGTCTGGAGTCTGCTGGAGCTCTGCAGCTCATTAGAGTGATATCTCAGTAGGAGAAGTTTTCTTCCTCTTTCCTTTTTACTAAGTTCAAGTGTTCATACATTCTGCCTTGTCAGTATTGGGTATAATAGGTGCTTCTGAATTTGGGGTTTCAGGAAGTAACTGGATGACAATCAACTTCATTAGTGATGGAACATTCTAGAAATAATCACTGACTAAGATGTCATGCCATCTATCTTGCTAACCTGAAGAAAACTGCAGTGTATGTGTGTGTATGTAAATGTGGCAGATTTATAGGAATTTGAGAGACAGAACTTACATTTTCTCCCATATCTAAACATTTATTATGAAAAAGAGGATTCCAGTTTGAATATAGATTGCAACATCAGATGCTTATTTCCTGAGATGAATTCAATGTGAAAACAAGCACATTTTGTGACAAATCAATTTGTTTGATAATAAGTAACTATTTACTATAGCATTTTCAAATCTTAGCCCCACATGAAATGCATTTCATTCTTAGGGAACAGTATTTGAAAAGTGTTATTTCTCTTATAGTCCAAGAATTGACTCAGTGATTGAATCAGGAAGACCATGTTGAGATATATGTTTTGTAGATTTATTTTTTTAAAAAATTACTTGTCATATATGCTTTTCTATTCATGGCTGCTTTTGTATCCACATAATGGTGTCTCAAAATTCAGTGATTTAAATAGATAGGAGGTAGATTCTAAATTGTAACATATTTGTAAAACAAGATAAGGTTCTCCTAGCTTCAATATCGATTGATTTCATCATTTAATTCCAAATAACAATTTCATGCCTGAATCAACAAGTGGTTAGTTTTTACATTCAGAATTCATATCTATGATAAAAGCCATCCTTTAGGTGGAAATGAAAGGATGATAAATAGTAACTTCAAGCAATATTAAGACATAATAAAATTGATATAAATATTTATGATAATTATGAAAATTTGCATTATTGTAATTATTGTGTATAATTACATATATTTTACAGAATGTAAAACAAAATTTATTAAATAATTATATATATCAACTATTGTATATTTAATGCATAAAAATGTAATTCAAGAAAACAATACTACAAAGCAGTGAAGTGTACATTGTATAGATCTCAAAAAGGATTTTGTTTCTGCATTTGAATCTAACATAATAAATCAAACTATGTGGCTATAACTTTAGATGTTATATACTCAAGACCCATAGATACTATGTAGAAAATATCTTTGAAGTATATACAAAATGAAAAGAAAATCGAGTCAAAATGTCTTATTACAAATACACACAAATAAACACAAAAGATGGCAGTAAGAGGAGAAATAAGCAATTAAAAATACCACAAGATATAACAAGCTATGAAATAATAACTTTGAACATCCAATCTGTGGGGACAAGTTCATAGAGTACTGCATACACCACATACATTAAGGGCATCTGAGTGGCAAACCACTCCCCCATGCTAGGAATGTGCATGGCAAACCGCTTACCCTGTAGGCACAGCCCTGGGTGTGAAGTCAGGTGTTGTAGTCCCTGCACTTGCTCCATGGCCCACTCCTCGATTGGTCGCTGCAGGGACAGTAGACCAGAAATTGTATTGGTGGCTGCTTGTAATCTGCTTAACTACTGCTTGAGTGTATATACATGGTAACTGCACAATAAAATCAGACCTGCTTCCTGCTTGGTCTCCATAGGTCTCGAATAGTGAAACTTCGCGGTAGCCACACTCTCCTTGACCCTGTTCTGTGGGCCTCCTCGCTGGACGAGAAAGAGCCCATGATGAATCAGCACACATTGACTGACAAAATAGAAATTATGATCCAACTCTGTTCTCCTTAAGAGATTCACTTTTGATTTAATGACATAGTTTGCAAATAAAAATATATACTCCAAACAAATAGCCACCAAAAGAGAGCAGACATGGTTATATAAGTTAGAGAAAATAGAATTTTGATAAAAACTGACATGAAAGACACACAGGGTACTGTAAATTACAAAAAGAACAAATTCATCGAGAATTCAGAGCAATTGTAAACATGTATGCACCAAATACAAACATATATGAGTAAAAATATATTGAACAAACACTGAAAGAACTGAAGGGGTTACATAAATCTACAATCATAGCAAGTGATTTTAATACTTTCGTTTCAATAATAGAACAAACACACATAGAACACTAAGGAAATATGTTAGAGTCTGTAAACAAGTCAAAATAACACCTGGCATTTTGCCAGGGGAATGTTAGAGTTCATAAACAAGTCTGGATGGTGCCTGGCAAAATGCCAGAGGGAGTGGTTTGAGAAGTAACAAAAACAAGCCATTAAGTGTGGAAATTCTTTGTTGGTTGACTGATGTATCTAGTTTATGCTAATTAGATAAGCTGTGTGGAATGTATAAATACTGCTCCTGTCCTGCAATAAACGGCTCCCACTCCTGCTGTATCAATCTACACAAGTTGTTCGTCACCCCCGGTTATTTTGCTGCAGCCGGACTGCGGCAGAAATAGACTGCTATAAGAACACTATAGCCCAGCTGGAACTAAGAGCCATATACAAAACAGCATATTCCATTATCATTTTTCTTAACAGCACATGAAGGATTCTCCAAATTAGACTAGACATATTAATCCAAAAGCAAGTTTTAATAAATTTAAGAAGGTTGAAAAAATACAAATATCTTTCCTGGTTATTTAGAATAGGACTAGAGCTGGGTGTGATGGTGCATACCTGTAATCCCACTGTCTCTGGAGGCTAAAGCAGGAGGATAGCAGTTAACCCACCCTCAGCAACTTAGAGAAGCTCTAAACAATTTAGTGAGACCCTGTCTCAAAATTAAAAGATAAAAAGGACTGGGGGATGTGGCTCAGAGGTTAAGTACCACCACCCCTCACCCCCTGCAAGGGTTTGGTGCCAAAACAAACAAACAAAAATAAAATTAAAAAAATAAAATAAAATAATACTATGAAATAGCAACAGAAGGTAAACTGGAAAAGAAACCAATATATGGAAATTCAGAAGCATCTGTGTGCTAGTTTTTGGTGGCTATGACCAAAATATCTGATAAGAAAAACTTAGATGAGAAATTTGTTTCGGTTCATTGTTTCAAATGTCACAGTTCATGCTTGGCCAGCTCCATTGCTCTGAGTCTGGGTTGAGGCAGAACATGAAGGAGGAAAGCTATAAACTTAAGGCAGCTGGGAAGCTGACAGAGAGAGAGGAGAGGAGGGAAAAAAGAAGACTGGAGAGACATAGTACCCAGAGCCATGCCCTGAGTAACCTCCTTCCTATAACCATGCCTCACTTGCTTACATATTTTACCACCTCCCGGTAGCATTCAAATTATAAATCCAGCAAAAGGATTAATCCACTAGTGAGATTACAGCCCTCAGTGTTCATTCATTTCACTTCTGAACATTGCTACATTGCCAAATTTGTGCATTTTGAGGAAAGAGTCCGGATCCAAACCATAATAATCCACAAATGACCAATAAAACAAAGAATTACTCACAAGGGAAATTAGAAAATATCTTCAGTTAAATGAAAATAAAAACACAACACATTAAAACTTACAGGATACATTGAAAATTGTGCTAACAAGAAAATGTAAAGCTCTATTCTATGTGCTTAAACTAAAAGGAAAGCTCTCCAGTCAAAAATCTAAATTCACATTTGACTAGGAAAAGAACAAATTACAAAAATGGGAAGTTATGCACCTTATACATAGGATATGTCAAAATACATTCTATTGTCATTTATAACTAAAAACAACAAATTTTTAAAAATAAAAGAAAAACCAAAAGAAACAAAGAACAAAGTAAACCCAAAGGTAGAAAAAGGAAGAAAATAACAAAGATTAGAGCAGAAATAGAGGATAGAAAAACAACAGAGCATATCAATGAAAACAATAATTGGTATTCAAAATAAGTGATATTTGGAAAATCTTTAGTTAGATTGCCTAATAAAAGAAAAGAATCAAGTGAATCCTGAAATGAAAGTGGAGACATTGCTACCATGTTTTTCAAATAAAAATTTTTGAAAGAAAATCCTGTAACCAACTGTATGCAAACGAATTAGATAACCCAGACAGAGTAGATAAATTCTTAGAAACATCCAGCCTACCAAGTCTGAATCATGCAGAAATAGAAAATAAGAAGAGATCTATAATTACTTGGAAGAGCTAATCAATGAATTGGTCCTCTGAGTGCTCTAAGAAAATAACACAGACTGGATGCTTAAATAAGAAAGCTGTCTTACCTTGGGAAGGTTGGCATTGTAAGGTCAAGGTAGCTGTAGGCTTGAATTTGTCCTGGCTTGAAGATCTTCTCTTTCACTGGCCCTTCTTTATTGTAGACATGAAGTGGAATTCCTCTGGTATCTCTTCCTCTCCTCACAAGGACACAAATTTTCTTAGAGTAGGCACTACACTTATACCCTTATTAATTTTCTCCTTAAAGGTAATATATTGTGAAATATGGTCAAGTTATCTGCAGAAGAATTTTAGAGATGAATTTAGGAAGACACAGTTCAGTTCATAACAATGTCTAATAATAATAATAATAAAAGTCCCAATAAAGAAAAATCAAGGGTCAGATTGCCTCATTGTCTATTTTTTTTTTTTTTTTTGGTACTGGTGATTGAAACTCAGGGGCACTCAACCACTGAGTTACATCCCCAACCATTTTTTGTATTTTTATTTAGAGACAGGATCTCACTGAATTGTTCAGCACCTGGCCATTGCTCAGGCTGTCTTTGAACTCGAAATCCTTCTGCCTCAGCCTCCACTGTGCCAACTGTTATTGCTGAATCCTAACAAAAGACAATAAATAAATAAATAAATGCAATGTTTCTTGAACTTTTCCACAGAATTAAAAAGGACAGAATACTTCCTTTAGTAATTCTACGTAGCCAGCACTAGTTAGAACACTGGATACAAAGCTTTGAGAAACACTACCAAAAAAAAAAAAAAAAACTATAAAGCAATACCAATTGTGAACATCAATGTGGGAATACAATATAATGAATTCAAAGACATATTTAAAGGTCTAAATCATGAATAAGTAGAATTTATTCTTGGAATGTAAAGATGGCTCAATATTCAGATATCAGTCAATTTAATTAATTCACCAAATCAACACAAAGAAAACTTTTTTTTTTTTGGTTTTTGCACACTAATGAAGAATAATTCTAAAAGGAAATCAAGAAAATAAATTTATTTATAATATTATCAAAAACTCTTGTGAGTAAAGTTAGGGGATAAGGTTCTTGTACATTGAGAACTACAAACTGTCCTGAATAAAATATAAAAATACACACAAAATTGGAATGAGATCCCATTTTTGCAGGTTGAAAAATTTAATTTTGTGAAGATGTCAACACTACTTGTCTTAGTTATTTCTGACTGACATAATGAAGAATCAAAGAATAGAGGGCTGGGGATGTAGCTCAATTGGTAGAGTGCTTGCCTTGCATGCACAAGGCCCTGGGTTCAATTTCCAGCAACACACACACATACACACACACACACACACGTGGCTTATACACAAAAAGAAATTAATTTCTCATAGTTCTGTAGTCTGGAAGTCTGAGATCAGGGTGCCAACATGATTGTGTTCTGGTCAAGGCTCTCCTCATGTTGTGAACTGCTGCTTTCTTGTCATATCCTCACTTAGAAGAAAAGAGGGTAAGAGCAGTTTTTTTTTTTTTCTATTATAAGGGCACTGGTCTTATTCATGAAAGTTCTGCTTTCTATCTAAACCACACCCCAAAATGCCATCAACTATGGCTTGGGACTTAGTATATGGATTTAGGAGAGCTATAGAATCCAGTATATAATTCTACCCAAAGTCCTCTATAGGTTCAGAGCAATCTTTATTAAAATCTCAATGTCATATGTTTCAGAAAAAAAAGTCAATGTAAAATTTCCATGTAATCTTATGGGATATTGAATAGCCAAATAATATTAATAAGAAACAAATTGAAGTCCTCATGCTTTCTAATTTCAAAACTTAGTACAATGTTAAAATGATTGAAGCAGCATGCTCCCAGCATAAATACAGATACAGAACAATGGAGCACAATAGAGTCCAAAACTAACCCTATGGTCAAATGATTTTTGACAGGGGAAAAATGTAGGGATCAACAAATGGTGTTGGGAAATCTGAATATCCACATGCGAAAGGATCACATGGAAAACAAATATAAATGAATTAAAGATTTAAACATTAGTTAAAAAATAAAACTTTTGTAAGAAAATATAGGAAAAATGCTCCATGATAATGGATTTGGCAATGCTTTCTGGATATTACCCCCAAAGCACAGGAAGCAAACAATCAAAATAAGCAATTTAGCCTTTATCACAATTAAGACTCCTGTTCATCAAAACACCACCAAATTGGTGAAAAAGCCACCCAAGTGATGAGAGAAAACACTTATAAATCATAAATCTAATAAGGGACTGATATTCAGAATATATTAGAAACTTATAAGTTAATAATGAAATAACAAAAACAAAGAAGGAAATGGTCAAAGAACTTTAATAGTCAGTTATTTAAAGGAGGTTTATAAATAGTCAATAATCAAATTCACAAATAATTGGGGCAGTTCAAACTCAAAACATATTTTACAATTCTACATTTCTGGTGACGATTAGGAAAAGAAAAAATCACAGAAAATAGCAATCATTGGAAAGGATGAAACTTACGGGCTTTGCTGGTATCAATTTAAAATGGTACAGTGGTGTGGAAAATAGTGAGGAAGTTCTTCATGAAATTAAGCACGAAAATGCAGTCTTCTTTATCAATGCAAAGTTTGAGAACATATTCAATTAATTAGAAATGAGAATACAAATATATCTGTACACCATTGTTCACAGTAGCATGATTAATGATGGCTAAGAGGAAGAAATATCCCAGATGTCCAATGACAGATAAAAGGATAAACAAAGTGTGGTATACACTGAGATATCATCAACCACAATAGGAATGACATTTTGACATGTGCATCAAATTGGATGAACTTTTAAGACATTAGACTACATGAAGTAAACCCAACATGAAAGACAACTATGATTCCACAAATTATGATGATGATATGTATTAAAATTCATACCATTCAGAAAAAATGAGGAGTTATTGTTAAATGGGAAAAGAATTTGAGAGGATGGAAAAGTCCTAAAGATCAACACTGGTAATGGTTGTACAACAGTGTGAATATACTAATTGGTGCTTAATTATGAACTTTAAATGGTTAAAATGGTGAACTTTTATAAGTATTTTACCAGCATAAGAAATTTCAAAGGCCAAAAAACTTCTAAGTATTGAAGATAGTTGATAAGAGTAAGGTGATTTACTACCCAATTCTCTCTGAATTTCTTTTTAAAGATATCACAAAGACATCACAAATATTTTAAATTAAAACCCTAAATATTCATGTTTTAAATTCACAATTATTAAACAATTAGCAGGCATCATGGAAAATCATTCTTCACATGAAAATCACATAAAATGAAATAATTAATGAAAAAGTTATTGGAAAATTAAGGTTAGAATTTAAAGGAAAAAATTAATAGGTGTGAACTCTGAATTTTATGTTTGACCTGATATAGTGTTTTTTTTATTAATTGTGATGGTAAGAACAGTATTTTCAAGAAATTTATTATGAACATTAGTTATAGGCTTTAAAATCTGAACTTTTTGTCTATATTCTGTCCCACTTACACAGTACCAAAGTAACCAACACTCCCTTGCTCTGTATTTGAAGTTCTAGCCTTTGTTGAATAGAGTGGTTCTGCCCAACAGCATTTTGTTAGTATTGTGCACTCAGTTCTTCATGATTTCCCATGTTTGTCTACTAGTAACAACACCTCTTATCCTTTATGCTCTCTTCTGCACAATAGGGTTTTCAAAGATATTATCCTTTTCCATTTTATTTATTTATTTATTTATTTATTATTTTTTCATTAGTAACATGTTGAATACAAGAAACCTCTGTGATGCATGTGAGATTCAATTTAAATTTGATAATTATCTACAATAGAAAACTGAGAATGTGTACAGAAGCACGATATCTAGAGAGAGATACTTAATTCCAAGCCAATGTGATGAGAAGGGGTTGATAATCTATTGTGCATTTTGAGCTAAACTGTGAAAGATGGACAGAACATCAAAAAAGTGAAGAAGCTTTTCATTTTCATTTTCATTTCAAGCTTTTCATGTCATCCTAATTATTGATTTTTACTTCTTGAGATTCAGGAGTCTTATCAAAGAATTCAGTTCCTGAGTTGATACATTGAAGTGTTGGGCTTACATTTTCTTCAACAAGTGAAGGGTTTCTGGTATGATACCTAGGTCCTTGATCCACTTGAGTTCAGTTTTGGGCCAGGTAAGATTTAGGGGTTAAATTTCATGCTACTACACATGGATTTCCAGTTACCCCAGTACCATTTGCTGAAGAGGTTATTTTTTCCCAAGCGTATGTTTTTGATACCTTTCTCTAGTATAAGATAACTGGATTTTTGTGGGTATGTCTCTGTGTCTTCCATTCTGTTCCATTTGTCTTCTTGCCTGTTTTGGTATCATTACCATGATGTTCTTGGTACTAGAGCTCTTTAATATAATTTAATTTATTCCTCCTTCTTCTTCTTCTTCAAAGTGCAGAAAATAATCAAGAGTGTGAAGACAGAGCTTACAGAATGAAAGAAAATCTTTGACAGCTATATCTCAGATACAAGCATCAATTTCCAGGACATATAAAGAACTCAGAAAACTTAACACCAAAAAAAAAAAAAAACAATCAATAAATGGGCATAGGACTGGTGAGACACTGAAGAAGAAGAAACACAAATGGTCAAAAAAAAAAACATATGAAATAATGTTCAACATCTCTAACAATTAGAGATATGCAAATTAAAACTACACTGAAATTTTATCTTATTTCAGTAAGAATGGCAATTATCAAGAATACAAGTAATAGCAAATGTTGGTGAGGATTGCTGGTGGGACTTCAATGTGGTGTAAGAACTATGGAAATCAGTATGGAGATTTCTCAAAAAACTAGGAATGGGACCATCATTTGATCCAGTTATCCCACTCCTTGGTATCTATCCAAAGTATTAAAATTAGCTTCAGTAGTGCAGCCACATCAATGTTTATAGCAGCTCAATTCACACTAGCTAAGCTAAAGAACCAACCTATGTACCCTTCAACACATGAATGAATACAGAAAATGTGGTATATAAAAACAAAATGAGTATTATGCAGCCATAAAGAATAATGACTTTATGACATTTTTCAGGAAAAGGATGCATCTGGAGACTATCATTCTGAGTAAAATAAGACAGTCCCCCCAAAAAGCCAAAGGTTAAATGTTTCATTGCTATGTAGAAACTAACCCACAATGAGGAGTTGGGAAGAATAAATGTTCAACAGATTAGACAATGGGGAATGTATCCAAGAGGGGATAGGAAAATGAAAGACAGTGGAATGAAGCTGACATAATTTTTTAATGTACATATATGAAAACATCACAGTGAATCCCATCATCATGTAGAGCCACAAGAATTGTTTCCTAATTGGAATAAGATGTATTCTATGCCTGTGTAATTATATCAAAATGGATTCCATTGTCATTTGTAACTAAAAAGAACCAATAAATTTTTAAAAAGCACTTCTGAATCACCTTAATTAAAAAAGAAAAAAAAAAGTTAAAAACAGAGAAGGTTGTTCCAGAAGCAATTGCCCTGCTAAAAGTTTATCAAGGAGTCAAACTTTCTGTCTTAAGTTTGTCTGCTTTATTTCCATTTGTGGAAATATGAGTAGACAGCTTGACTAGTAGAGAGAGACTGTGTCATGAAGATGTAAGAAACAGGTTTCAGATATGAAATGCAAAAGGACAAGACTTGAAAAGCCAAACATAGAAGTGCAGATGCTATTTTAAAAGAAATTGGAAACCATATGTTTACTTGAGCAAGGGAATTACAAAATCACAGAGTGTTTCTTTTCAAAAGATTAATCTGGAAATCATATGATAAATTAATTCATTGCACTTCTGTCAGTCATTTATTACTTTGAGTTATCAATTCCCCCTCAAGCCCCCTCTTTCAAATTAGATATGTTGAGAAATACTACATGATTTTCAAGTAACTTCTTTCATTATGAACTTCTGAAATTTAAGGAGAAAATTTAAAAATCAAAGAAAAAGTGAAATCTTGCCTTGATATATTTTTAAAGTCTATTCTTTAGAATAATTTCAGAGTTGTATGAAAATGGATTTTCCATGTAGTATGCACTCAGGTTTCAGTATTAATATGCTATATTAGTGTGTTAGTCAGCTTTTTCACTGCTATTACCAAAAGACCTGACGAGAAAAATAATCAGAAGAAAAGTTTATATTGGGGATCACAGTTTCAGAGGTCTCAGTCTATAGACAGCTGACTCCATTCTTTTGGCTGGAGATGAGGCAGAACATCATGGTGGTAGAAGTGTATGACCGAAGAAAGAAGCTGGAAATATGCCATCAGGAAGCAGAGAGAGAGAGCTCTTTTTACCTTGACAATATAAACCTGTAAAGCACACCCCCTGGAATTTACCTCCTCCAGCTATATGCTACAGGCCTGCAGTTACCACCCAGTGGATTAATGCAATGATCAAGATAAATCTCTTGTATTTTACCTGTAAGCTTTTTTTGCATTGTTCCACATAGAAGCTTCTGGAGGACACCTCACATAGAAACCATAACAATCAGTACGGCTCATTTATGATAGTTAAAGGACAAACATTTATACATATTTATTAACTAGAGTCCATGGTTTATTGAGATTTTTAGAATTTTGATTGATGTCTTTCCCTTTTGAGGTTTACTTCTACAATACCATTCTATTTAATGCCATGTGTCATCAGGCAGCTTGGACTGTCTTGATGACCTTGACAGTTTTACAAGTACCTGTGATCTACTGGAATTTACCTGATGTTTACCTGAGATTTAAGCATAAGATTATGGATTTGAGGAGGAAGCCCAAAGAGGCAAAATGCTATATTCATTGCATTGATTTTAGGGTCCAGAGTACCAACATTATTTATCATTGTTGATATTGTTCTTGGTACACTTATTGATGGCTACCTGATTGAGGCAGTTTGTTGGAATTCTGAACTATAGTTACTCCTTTTCTCCCATTGGGTTCTGTTCTTTTGGGAAGGAAATAATTAGGTACATATCAAAAAATGAGGAGCTATGATGCTTTCCCTTAAGGGCAAGATATCTACATTATTGTTTTGAAGTCTTCCTCTTGGATATTTATCTGTTTATTTACTCAGTCCTTTTTCTGTCAGTATAGATTTGTAGTTAATTTTATACTTTGGAGAATGATTCAACTTTATTTTTTGCTCAGTTTGTTCCAGCTTTGTGCAATATGAGCTCTTTGATTTGGCATCTAGTCTCTTTGACAATTTTTATCAATGAAGTTTTTTGTATGTTTGTTTGAAGTATTTGCTTCCTGAAGCTACAAAACACTACACTTCATCTTGTATATTTTCTGCATCAGTCTTAGAATTAGTCCTTGCTTGGTGATGTCCTGGTTTCTGTTCTGGAGACTAATATTAGACACTAACATTGAATGGAAGGGATTCTGAGTGCTCCTGGGGTTTTGTAGCTTCTAAGACCTCTGTGCTCATAGAGTAAAATAATATATTTACTTGTACATACTAACATGTTTACATACATACATATTTCTAATTGTAATTTTCTTGTATATAGGATGTAGTAAACAATTTGAAGATTGTTATTTCACATTCTTTGGAAATATTTGTGACTATTAGGAAACTGTTTTTACAAAATCAAAATCCATGTTCAGGAAAATAAAATTATTGATATAAATAATTCAATGATTATATGACTATTTAGATTTTTTCTCTATTCATGAGTCAGTTTTAGCAAATTTTCTCTTCCATTTTATCATTGTGTATAAGTATTTTAAATTTAATAGCATAAACATTCTTTCAGTATTTTTGTGTGGTTTTAAACTAGGATGTGTTTCCAATTTTTTCTTCACTTTTATTCCTAATGTTGTTAGTAACTTGCTTGTTCTTTCCTTTGATACCCGTCTTACCACATTACACATATTTTAATTACTTAATAAAAAATAATTGTATATTTTGTTGTTACCTTCATATTTTATTCAATGTTGATCTGTTTTCTCTCATGGTAGTACTTTCCAGGCTTCCTATGGGAACATTTAAATCACTGACTAAGTATTTATTTTCAGCTATAGTTTTATAGATGTAAATTTTGCTTTAAGTTATGTTTTATTCAATGTTTTCATGAATTTAAAAATATGGGCTGGGTGTGGGGACACATGCCTATAATCCCAGGGGCTCAGGAGGCAGAGACAGGAGGATCATGAGTTCAAAGCCAGCCTCAGCAAAGGCAAGGCACTAAGAAACTCAGTGAGACCCTGGCTCTAAATACAATACAAAATAGGGCTGGGGATGTGGCTCAGTGCTCGAGTGCCCCTGAGTTCAATCCCCTGTACCTCCTCCAAAAAAAACATGGACAGCTTAATTTATTTTATATAAATTCTTAATAATATTTTTGCTTCAATTTATTATTTTTTACTAATGTTCCCTATAATTGTGTTTGAAAACAAGAGACATATTCTGTGGGAAGCCTTTCTCGCACGTGACTGAGATACCTCCCTGACTAGGTGTGAGGCGCTCAGACCACCCTTTCCAGGTGCCAGGGCTTGTCCCTGTGGGGGTGTGGCTGACCATTGACTTGGAAACCAACCACTGACCCTGACTTTGGAATGCTGTCTCCCTCAACCTTCATTGGATGGAATTTTCCCCTGAATTTTTTGTTTCCCAATAAAAGCACACTCTCTGGCGTGCTCCTGCCTCTTTCCTACTGGCCTCTTGTGTAAACCTCGCTACCGCCAGGTAGCTCCAGGCAGGAGCCAGGAGAAGCCATCTCTGAGCTGGGCAAGAAAAAGGTAAATTAAGTTTATGTGTCTTTAATCTGATCTCACTAGTTAACTTCTATGTTTCGAACCTCTAGTATGAAGCTAGCGTGCTAGTCGCGCAGCAGAATATTCCAATTATTTTTAATAATATTATAGTTATAATAATATATTATAATAATATATTATACTTAGGTATATTTACGATACCTAATTCATCATCTCTTTTAGAATCTCTTATATACATGAGTTTAAGAATGTGTTACCCATCAAACAGAAGTGATACCTGTCAGTGTTTCCCTAGATGATATCAGATTTATTACTTGTATTTCTGAAAATTTTTTGTCTTATGTATTTGAATATATATTATTAATGCATGTTTACAAATATTGTATTTTTCTATTGACTTGAAACCTCTAGCATTATGAATTTATCTTTTTTAATTCTACTAAAGTTATGTATGAACTTAAAAATCTTCCTATTAATTAATAAAATAAATTTATTTAATAAAATAAATTCTTTTTGTTAGTATTTGTATGCTATATCTTTTTCCTTTTTTGAACTTTTATATTCCCATGTCCTATATTTTATGTATCTTTTATGATAGAATATAAATATAGTTATTGTTTATTCATTAACTGATTATTTTTTAAACTTTAAAACATATGTGTATATTATTTTGTTCTATTATTGATAAATTTTATTCTAAATGGTTTGGGGATTGTTTTACTTTATTATTTTTTTAAACTGTTCTTTCTTCTAGTTTCCTCTTTGGGATTATTTGGGATTTTCTTCATTTGTTTCTCTCTACTAAGCATGTTGTAAATCATCTCATAAGTCAACTATGTATTTTAATATGCATTTGTAGCTAAATCGATAGACAAATCCAAAGTTGACTAGATACTTCTTTTTTTTTTTTTTTTGGTACCAGGGATTGAACCCAGAGGCATTTAACCACTGAGCCATATTTCTACCCCTTTTTTATATTATATTAGAGACAGGGTCTCACTGAGTTGCTTAGGGTCTCACTAAGTTGCAGATGTTGGTTTCGAACTCAAAATCCTCCTGCCCCAGTCTCCCACGTTGCTGGGATTATAGGCATGTGCCACTGCACCCAGCTTAGGTGTGACATTTTTTTTTGAAGTACCAAAATTTAACAACAACAACAAAAAAAGATGACTCTCAAAATACAATATAAATAAATATAATTTAATTAATAAGTAAATAATATAAAACATGAACAACAAAGATTGATTGCATAAATTGCCATAAGATTATAATTGTAGGCCTATGATAGATTTGGGACAGTTAAAGTCAAAACTGAGGAAATAATTTTAAAGTTTATTATAACAAAAGGACTTGAAAACAACATACTACAGTTACTTAGCCACATCAATGTTTATAGCAGCACAATTCACAATAGCTAAATTGTAGAACCAACCTAGATTCCCTTCAATAGACAAATGCATAAAGAAACTATGGTGGAACGGAATACTACTCAGCATTAAAAAGAATAAGATCATGACATTTGCAGGTAAATGGATGGACTTGGAGAATATCATGCTTAGTGAAATAAGTTGATCCCCCAAACCCAAAGGCCAAATGTATTCTTTGATATGTGGATGCTGATCCTTAATGGGAAGTGGAGGGGGCATGGGAGGGATGGAGGAACTTTGAATAGGGCAAAGAAGAGGGAGGGAGAGAGAGGAGACATGGTGGTAGGAAAGATGGTAGAAGGAGATGGACATCATTACCCTAAGTTCATGTATGAAGACATGAATGGTGTGAATCTATTTTGTGTACAACCAGAAAAATGAAAACTTGTGCTCCCTATGTGTGCTGTGAATTGAAATGCATTCTGCTGTCATGTATAACAAATTAGCATAAATAAATAAATAAATTTAAAATAAATAAATAAATTTTATTTTATTGGAGAAGTTTATCTAAGTTCTTGAATGCTATTTAGCTATTTAAATGATGTTGTATTGAGAATGTAATTTAAAATAAAGAACTTGTGAAATTACCAAAGTAATCCTTGAGTAACATGTTTGTGCTAAAGTTTGTGCGTGTGTGCATGTGTGTGTGCATAATATGAGTATGTGCATGCTTGCAGCATTAGTAGTCATAACAATAGTAATAGCATGAATAGCTCTATGTTATAGTTCTATTACAAACTACTTTAGTCTGCTTTTCATTCCTGTGAACAAAAATCCTCACAAAAACAATTTAGAGGAGGAAACATGTATTTTGGCTCAGAGTTTCACAGGTTCAGTCTACGGCTGGCTGTGTCCCTAGTTCTCGGCCCAAGATGAGGCAGAACATCATCGTGGAAAGGCATGGAGGAGGAAAGCTGCATACTTCATGACAGTTGGCAAGCAGAAATAGAGAACTCTGTTCACCAGAGGACAAAATATGAACGTTAAAAGAACATCCTCAGTTACTGCTTCCTCCAGTCACAACCTACCTGCCTGTAGTCACCACTACCCAGTACAGTAGTCTTTTCAGATTATTAGTCCACTTGTGGATCAATCCACTGATTAGGTCACAGCTCTCATAATTGAATCATTTCACCTCTGAACATACATGCATTGTTTCACCTCTCAGCTTTCAGGGGATACCTCATATGCAAACCATAACACTGGTAGACTTTTGATGAAAATAAAAAGAATATGATTGTTGGCTCATAGAGAAATGCATAATAAGTATTGAATAAAATATTTGAATAGTTTTTTGAGTAATTGGAATAGCTAAACTTAAGTGGCAAATAATCAATAGTCCAGGAAAGATAGAGAAATGAATTTTCAGGGGACACAGATGTTGGGACTTAAAAAATAGACAAAGGGAAATTTTCAAGACATGCAAAGGAGGTAAATCAGCCATGCAACCAGCGCTGGCTTCATGAAAGAAGGTTCGGTTCATAAGTAATTGCTAGGGAGTTTTAAATTAAAGAGACAAGACTCTCATTACCTTTAATACCAGCTCCAGGACGGCTTCTCCTAGCTCCCACCTCCAGCCACCTAATGCGGTGGCGAGAAAGAGAGAGAGAGAGACAGGAGAGTGAGAACACGCCAGGGAGTGGGCTTTTATTGGGGAACAAAAACTTCCGGGTAAAATCCCATCCAATGAAGGTTAAGGTGGGCAGCATCCAGTGGCCAGGCACGCCTCTGCATGGACAAGCCCTTGGACCTGGAAAAGGGTGGGGAAGGCTCTAAACAAAGCTGTGTCTAAGCGCCTCTCACCCAGCCAGGGAGGTAACTCAAATCACATGAGAGGATGGCCTCCCACAGGAAAAAGCTGCAGAAATGGGAAATTCTTTAGATACTAGAGAGAGGATTGACTTGAAGATGAAAGAAAGGAAGACAGAGATTATCCAATATAAGGAACTCTGTAAAAGTAAAATATATCACTAGCCTCTAAGTGTTTAGAGAAACAAAGTTCAAGAAGCATCCCATACACATCTGTGCAGCAGACACATACCCATAGGCACAGACCTACACAGTTTCTGTCCTTGTCCAAATGCACGAGGTAGAGTGTCAGATATGAATCCAAACAAATGTATAAATTGTGTTTAAAATTTTGGAGTATTCTGTTTAGTTTTTCTTATTAAAATACTACCAATTCTCAAACTCGTTTTCTTTTAAGGTTTTTTTTTAATTGGTGCAATATAAGTATACATAATGGTTGGCTTCATTATGCCATATTTGTACTTACACCATGATTTGAACACTCTCATTCCTCAGTACCTTTCCTTTCCCTCCTTTCCTATTTACTCCTGATCTGCTTACTTCATTCTATTGATCATCTTTTTATTATTGTTACAATTAATACTGTTATTTTGATTCATGTATTGTAGTTGTTCATAAGATCATGATTCACAGTGGTATAATTATACGTGGACACAGTATAATTTGGTAGATTCTCTTCCCTAGCACTTCACCCATGTCAACTGCTCCTCCTCCATCACCCTTCACCCAATCCTGTTTCTCTACTCAAATGTTCCCCTTTCTATCTTCATGAGATCCTTTCTTTTTATTCTTTTTATTTTTCTCATTTTCTCTAGCTTCCATGTATGAGTGAAATCATTCCACCCTGACTTTGAAGTCCTTCATTAAGAGAAAAACATGATCCATGATGAAAAAACTATTTGGGGAGGAAGATGGCCGCTGCGCACGGGGGTTGCTGAAGTGCTGAGCGTGGTGCTCAGAGCAGCGGCTTTAATCGAGATTTCGCACAGCGTGTAAGAGCTCCTTTCACCATTAATCTGTAGCGGACCACTTTGCCAAGCAGCAGGAAGAACAAAGAGATCGAAAAAGAGACGCTTGGCTCCCAGACTCTTGGCCGCCCAGAGCCGCGGGCGCTTTGCTCCCATCTGCTTCCTCTTTCGCTTCGCTCCGGGCAGAGAAGGTGAATGTGTAATCAGCAGTGGATTGTAAGTACCCTAGGCAAAGAAAGCTCAGTGCGCCCTGCCTTTTTTTTTTTAATATTTTTTATACAGGGAGAGTTTGTGGACTGGGATTGTTGGCTGGGCTGCGGTTTCTGTGCCGAAAATCCACGCCGCGGGAGCCGCCATTTGCTCTCTGCTAGCTGTCTTGATGGCTATGTCTACATTGTCCGGCAGCCGCACCTAGAGGTTTGGAGCTGGGCTGCGTGCCGAGCCCTGTCCTCCAAAGGGCTGGACTGCAGCCTTGAGCGTCTGGGTCACCTGTTCGCCGCTGCACCCTCGGGCAGAGCCTACTCTGGGGTCGTTCTGCATTCCCCTGCGATGGGGAGCCCGTGCTCCAGAGGAGGGAGCCGGAGAGCCATGGCGGCAGCCGCTTGGGCCCCGGGGGCTGGGCACAGGTCGGCGGTGCAGCTATGGTCGCGGACAAGCGCGGCGCCCCTGAGCATGGCCCCGGGGAATCGGCGATGGCAGCAGGGTTTAATTTCTAGAAATCTGGACTGGAAACAGAAGCAACAGTTTGTATAATCCCAAGAACTTGCTTATGCCAGGAAGCTGTAAGGGCAACATGAATA
>NW_026000108.1:22831425-22853866 GCF_001458135.2 Marmota marmota marmota | reverse complement strand
TGGAAAGCAGTATGGAGATTCCTGGGAAAGCTGGGAATGGAACCACCATTTGACCCAGCTATTGCCCTTCTCGGACTATTCTCTGAAGACCTTAAAAGAGCGTACTACAGGGATACTGCTACATCGATGTTCATAGCAGCACAATTCACAATCGCTAGACTGTGGAACCAACCCAGATGCCCTTCAATAGATGAATGGATAAAAAAAATGTGGCATTTATACACAATGGAGTATTATACATCACTAAAAAATGACAAAATCATGGAATTTGCAGGGAAATGGATGGCACTAGAGCAGATTATGCTTAGTGAAGCTAGCCAATCCCTAAAAAACAAATACCAAATGTCTTCTTTGATATAATGAGAGCAACTAAGAACAAAGCAGGGAGGAAGAGCAGGAAGAAAAGATTAACATTAAACAGATACATGAGGTGGGAGGGAAAGGGAGAGAAAAGGGAAATTGCATGGTAATGGAGGGAGATCCTCATTGTTATACAAAATTACATATAAGAGATTGTGAGGGGAATGGGAAAATAAACAAGGAGAGAAATGAATTACAGTAGATGGGGTAGAGAGAGAAGATGGGAGGGGAGGGGAGGGGAGATAGTAGAGGATAGGAAAGGTAGCAGAATACAACAGTTACTAATAGGGCATTATGTAAAAATGTGGATGTGTAACCGACGTGATTCTGCAATCTGTATTTGGGGTAAAATTGGGAGTTCAAAACCCACTTGAATCAAATGTATGAAATATGATATGTCAAGAGCTTTGTAATGTTTTGAACAACCAATAAAAAAAAGAAAAAACTATTTGGGATAATGGTAAAAAATTAAAAGACACATTGGTAAATAAAAAAGTTTGTTCATTTTAACAATAAAGAGAATTGATTGAGTTAGATTTGGGCAGCTTCAGTTTGAAATATATATAAGCAGTGGCTTTGGATTTCTATAATCTAATATTTGCTATGGTAGATCATGATCTGTAAATAAGTGTCAAGAAAGAAGTTATGAGGAATTTTCAGTTTTTCTATGTTGGAGGCTGATACTGGCAGTGGCCAGGAGGAAATTAGAAAAGGGAATATGGGCATAGCATCTTTCATTTAGCATTTATAAAATTGTTTTTCTGACTATATATTGAGATGTGTCACCATTTATTCCCAAGAAGTTAAAACTACAATCAAATATTACTTAAATTAGAGCTTGATCTTTGTTCATTCTAATGTTTGTTACACATGCCTATGAATAAAAATGGAGAATGTATATATTAATATTTTCAGAAGAGGTGAAATAGCTTCTTTTGCATTGTCTTAGTTTATACTGTGTGTCTGTTTGCACATTTTAGTCAAATCCATAATACTGATTTGGAGCTTTGTGTGAACATCACTATAGTCTTTAAAATTCAATGATATAAAAATAGCTGCAGAAATCTAGGGTGCAGTGAAAAATATGTTTTTCTTAATAAAGTTACATATATAAACATTTGACAGAAAGTTTCATTTTTTAAAATATTATTTTTAAATTGTAGTTGGACACAATACCTTTATTTTAATGTGGTGCTGAGGATTGAACTCAGGGTCTTGCACATGCTAGGCGAGTGCTCTACAGCTGAGCCACAACCCCAGCCCCGGAAATTTCATTATTGCGTACTCCTTAATAACTGTAATGATAAGTTAAAATTCAATGTCTTTGCAAAAATCTTTGTGAACACAAATTATTTACTGTGTAGACAGCTTTCTCTGAAAGACAACAAATATATCTTAAACAAATAATTGATTTTGGTTTAAAATTCAGCAATATATACAGTTAAGTTTTTTGTTGTTGTTGTTGTTTTTTTTCTTTAAGATTTTTTTTTACACAGGCTGTTTGGCCCATGAATTCTGAACCTAGTCCTTATATGAAGTGATTTAATCCTCTGGTTACAGAACAACCTTCAGTTACAGATAAATGCATATTTTCTACTTTGGAACACACTGGGAAGTTTTCTCAATTTATATATGATCTTGACAGGCTCATATGGTTTCTGACACAAGTTGGCTAAAATGATTGAAACTTCAGAATTGTAGAACATATCCACTGTATTTAGCAAAATAGAAATGCATGGATTACTTTGATGTCTCTAGAAATTAAATTACATGCAGCAAAGAAATCTCTTTTGAGACTTGGGCAGCACATGGAATCTCATTTCTCTAATTAGTTGCCTTGTTCTTGCTTCTGCTTCCATGGCATCCATCTACAAACATCCATCACAAACCAAAGAGGAGTTTCGTTTTGAATGACAGGCATATTGCTAAGCTTGCAGGAGAAATATTGGGGGAAAATAATATTTAGTAAAATTTTTGAAAAGCAAAAGACTCTGTATAGTATTTTTCTTGCAGTTCACTTGCTACTCTCAAGTTATCTTCTAAGACATAGTAAACGTATCCTCAAAGATTGATACTTAAATTGAGAGTATACCTATGTATGAGAACAAAGAGAGAGGGAAGTAGAAGAGAGGGAGAATATCTGCCCCATTTTAAAATCTGGTGTCACTGTTTCCACCCACGTTCTGTGCAGGTAGTGGACATGGGTTTCCTCTCGTTGGAATGGGGTGGCTGAGAAATATAAGCTAAAGGAAATAAAACAGAAAAAAAAGAAAACACAGAACAAGAAAGTAGTTTCAAAAGCAGGTGCAGGATGGGCAAGCTGATCAGACACATAGAGCTTCTAGACAAAATGGAGCCTGTGCCTGCTTTATTTATATCCCGAAACATCAAAGAGATTCTATAGAATGTTCTTTTCCAAAACTGGTTAAAGGTGGGCTGTTCAGTTCCTAATTGGTGACACCCATCTCTGGAGATACTATGAGGAACCTTCCTAGCAGAGCAGAGGGAAAGGTCACTTGCATTGGACAGTCTATGGCCATGGGAGAGCCATGGAAAGTTCCTAGTGCCAGGCCTATTTCTCTCTGATATCCATGGCAAGAGAAGATCCTCATGTATTTCACGGATGGCTTACCACACACTGTATCTGTTCACATCATTTCAGGGCAGAGAAGAGTACCTTATCTTTCTATAAGTGTAGACCTAAATCTATATATCTTCTATCTATCTATTTTTTTTCTCAATTTACTTCTATATCGATATATAAAATTTTGAGGGACACACATTCAAACATAGCCATGATTTTTAATCATTTTAAGAATTTAATTTGCATGTTGTAGTCAATAAAAGTCTTTTCTGTTGTAATAACATGATATTTTTCTTTAATATTTACTTTCTAATGATATAATCACTGAGGCTTAACTAAGGCACTTGCATGGCAGAAATTAAGAGTAGATTTTCCTAACCTTGAGGCCAGATGTGTCATGAAATACACTGTTGAGAATAAAACTTAGAAATAGACTTCCATGACAATTATATTTAAAGAGAAATGATTAAAAAAAAAAAACAACTAAAACTGTGTGTGCTGGTTCACTCATGATTTTTTAAATTGATTTTTTAAAATACATGACAGTGGAATGCATTAGAATTCTTATTACACATATAGAGCACAATTTTTCATATCTCTGTATATAAAGTATGTTCACACCAATTCATGTCTTCATACATGTACTTTGGATAGTGATGTCTATCAAAGTCCACCACCATTGCTAACCCCCTGCTCTCCCTATTCCCTTCCTACCCCTCTGCCCTATCTAGAGTTCGTCTAGCAATGCTATGCAATAAAGACTTCCTCAGTCTCAAAGTCATCTGTTTGTATGCAAATATGAAAGAGTACTGAGTTTGGCCAAGTTATAAGTTCTCTGCCCATAGCCTACAATTGAAGCTGACCAAGTGTATCACCACATGAAACACTTTAATTCATCAACTAATTCCATACTCCAAACTAAAGCAATTAAGAGCACTGTTTTGAAGTTGCAGATTTAGCAGTTATGCTACTAATGCTCAACTTAATAAAAGCTATGAGCCTACTAGTCACAACAGGAATAAGGACATGGATATTGCATGTAAACTTTTTTTTGGACCTAAGGTGGCTGGTCTTAAATTGAGATAACATATTGAGAGCTAGGAGGTGAATAAGGATCAATAACTTTAAATAAATAAAGAATAAAATGTACAGGCTTAACCACAGTACACACAGGGAAGGTTCTATATCTTTGTTGCCTAACAAAATTAAGTTTTGAGTAATTTTTTTATACTTCAATAGATAACTAGTATCCCATGCAAATTTCATAGTATACACAATTGCCATGCTTATTTGTTTAATGGCAGCAGTTAAAAACAGAGGATAACATTTTCTTATATATATATTTTCAGAGAAGGAATAGGAATCTTTAAATCTTGTAATACGACCCATTTAAAGTATTGTTCAGATAATGATATGGAAAGGAACCACAAACTCTGCTACTCATGAACTAGTTTATTTATGTGAAGTAGTTAAAAAGTCTGTCTTATTTGAATACAAAAACAAAAACAAAACTATTGAAGCAATATAATTGCCAATTGTTTTCCTTTTTTACACATTTGTTTATACCCATGAAGATGTTGTACATTAAAAATAGTTCAATAAAGGGATGTCTCTACCAATTTTCTAATGTACTGCAGATATATTGTGTTTCTGGAGTTGAAGAGTTCTTTCAATTTTAAACATTTTGGTAAATAATACAGTTGAGATATCTGACATATGTGACAATATTTTTGCCAAGCTTGCAATGAGAAAAAGTAGTAAATGATTTACTTCAATCTAGGAATATATAAATTATTTTTTCCTCCTATTCTAACCTAAGTGAAAAATGAGGCATGAAGAATGGAGAGTTGGTTATAAGATTGAAAATGTGAAAGACATTCACGAAAAGCATGAGTAAAATAAGCCACAGAGCAAAAGTATTTGCTCTACCCAGGAATAAAATATTATATTTACTGTTAAATTTAATAATGGGTGTGGGGAGTAATGACCAGCTTAGTCAGAATAAAACGATGAAAATGTAGAAAATACAAAATTAATAATGAAATAATAATAAGATTAATTAAGATAATTAAATTATATAAATACTTTGTATATGAAAACACTTAAACAGATGTTAAAATAGCATTATGAGTAAGTAAATGTACACAGCTTGATTATGAAAGACCAAAAAAATCTGTGAGAAGGAAATAAAAGTTTTTAAAAAGGCTGTGTTTAAATCAGATTTTTCACTGCTGTGACCAAATGACTCAACAAGCATAATTAGAGGAGAAAAAGTTTTTTGGTTCATGGTTTCAGAGGTCTCAGTCCAAAGATAGCCAACTTCATAGGTCTGGGCCTAGGTCAGGCAGAACCTTGTGGTGGAAATTGTCAGACCAAGCAGGGAAAGAGTCTCAGAACAAGGCAATCAGGAAACAGAGAGCACTGGTCACTAAAGACAAAATATAAATCCCAAAGGCAAGTCCCCAGAGACCTACATCCTCCAACCACACCATACCTGCCTACACTCACCAACCACTTAAGTCATATCAGTGGATCAATCTCCTGATTAGGTTAGAGTTCGCATAATCTAAGCATTTCGCCTCCTTTATTAACACAGGACTTTGGAGCACTCATATCTAAACCATAACACATAATTTGAAATTGATGGAGAAATATTCCTTCATAATAAAGTCCAGTTCATTTATTTTCTATAGATCTTTATTTAAACAAAATAATCATTTATACAAATGTCCTAGTTGTGTAATGTTTGACTTCAAGATATAAAAATCTATTCCATGTATTTAGGCTTATAGAAACTACTATTAGTTCAAGAAAAAAACTTGAGCAAATATTGTTCAAACCTGAAGCCTAGAAAGTCACTAGAAGCCTAGGAAGATTCTCTTTTTTCTCTTTCTCTATATCTTACTCCAGATCCCAACCTCAACACATGCACAAATGCACATGATTTCTGGCAGATCTTGCTCTGGATATTTACTTCCTTCTATTACCACTCTCTGAAGATTAGCTGTCACAATGCTTATGAACCAAAACAGAAATTTTGGGTCCTAGAGTAAGAATTTCAATTTTAGGAAGGCAAAATTCTGATCAGAAAAGGAACCCTGCTTTGAGTCTGCATAACATTTTATGTAAGACTGAGAAAGTGTTCATTGAATGGTCTGATCATGATCACCACCCATTAATCACTTCGCCATAAATCCATATTCCCTGTAGTCTTCTCCTTCACTAAATCTGGTACACCATATGGCTCATTTGAATAATCAGAATGTAATACAGGTTGAGTATACCTTATCTGAAATACTTGAAACTAAAAGCATTTCATATATTTTTTTTTGTTTGGGACTTTGAAATATTTGCATACATGTAATGTGATATATCGGGAATGGGACCCAAATCTATATATGCAATTTATTTATGTTTCATATACAACTGAAACATAAGGTCTGAAGGTATTTTTATACAATACTTACCTAAGACCCATCACCTGAGGTCAGATGTGGTATTTTCCTCTTGAAGCCTCATATGGGTGATAAACTGTTTCAGATTTATTCGCATTTTTTATTTTTGTATTAAGGATGCTCAAACTATAAAAGCAGTATTCTGCATATATTCACTTGTGCCTTAATGGGCTTTACATCATCTGCTCTTGTGACCTGAGTCACATGTAAAGAAATACTACCCTGATAGAGTAAACAAATGGAGAAAGAGTCTCTGGACTTTTTTTTTAAAAAGTGCAGAACTACTCTTCATAAGATTGGAACGAATAATAACAGAGATCTTCTGTATAATTCATACTATGTGCATATGAAGTCACTCTGCACCTGCTCCACTATTTTCAACATTATAAGCCAATGAATAACTATCAAAGGATCAGAAATTAGTGTTAGAGCAGACATCATTTCTATACTCACATGTTGACCAAGAAATAAGTTAGTAATGTATTTTTTCTTGTTAATTAATTCAATAATCATATGAATCTGTGGTCCTGATACTAGCCTAACATATGACATTTTTAGTATTCTCAAGAAAAATTAATGGATGGAATTTTGCAAAAAAATTATCTAAGATACATAAAAATTAATAATGATGGTGTTTTTATTAGTATCTCATGTTGATTGGAGAATTATAGCTAGGCATTGTGATATCATTATATTCTCACAACTTTGTCAAATACTTATGTTCTTTATCTTCTATACATGAGAGAATTAAGATAGGCTTGATAAACTTTCCAAAGTAACTCAGTTTATAGATGACAAAGCTTCTATTATACCATTATTGCTTGATTCTAGAGGCTGTACCCTTAAACATTATGAAATAATACATCTTCAAAGTGCATATTGATGTGGATCTTGTAATCTTATTTTAATATGGTATAAAAGCATTGTAATAGTTTAATGGATAAAGTTCAATGAATGAATATAGAACACTTGGAAGTTGGAGAGGTTGGCTTAGGAACAGTTTAAAAGCAGATGGTTTTGAGTTGAGAATGATAATTAAAAGATTGCTCAGTAACAAAGGAAAAGAAGTCATTCTAGAACTATCAACCAGTCATGAGTTCACTTCAGCTTGGGCATTACGTTTTTGTATGTGGTGGAAGGAGATTAGATCCATGTCAACAACAGTCCTGAGGGTTACTGTTTATTGCCAGTGTTCATTTCTAACCTCTGTTTGTTGTTGTTGTTGTTGTTGTTGTTGTTTTCCTCACTCAAATATCCTGCCCACTAAAAAAGGGCAATGGACTTATCAAATTACTGATCCTGGCTGCAGCTGTACCACAGCTAAACTTATTTTTTATTTTCTCCTTTAGCCCCATGGACTTGTACAAATTCAAGCCTTAGAAATAATACCATGTCTGCTTCATTCAGAGAAATACAACAACAACAACAAAAATCTTCATTCTTCAACATATAACAAGGCAGTTGATTCTTTCCACTACTATCTTATAAAACAAGATTAGTTAGATAACAAGATTTATTTTGAAATAAGAAGAAATTATACAATAATTTCAGTATATTCAAAAAACATATGGTAAGCTCTGTGTTTATAACAATTAGCGAACATAGTTCTCAGTTATCATTAAGTACTGTGTGCCACATTTTTTCAAGAAATGTGAATTTCTACTAATGTGTGATTAAAGAAATGCAAACTGCTAATACAGTGTTATGAATTAAATGTTGGGAAACAAGGAGCATTTATAGTACTGAACACCTAAAATGAAATACTGCCATTTGTGCAGCTGTAATAAAATTAAAAAAATAGAAGGTGATGAGAGTTGACTAAAGATTACAACTTAAATTTTGTTATAAAAATAGTCCTTCCAACAAGAGTCAGTACAACAAAAGGACTGTTTTAATAATGCTCAACTTAGTGTATCCCAGCATACTTGTTATCAACTGTGATGGCTTTGTAATATATCACCTTCTCTAGAATTAATTATTTTTATAGAAGTTCCTTGTCATAGTGGGGTAAAATAGACAATTTTGCATGTGATCAATGAAGCAGATACATGACTGTCATTTCTCTTGTGAAGGTTGGGGCAAGGTCACCAGAAGTTTTTGCAGATTACACTGTTATTTATCTGTTATCTCTCCCCATTTACATGGAGCAGCAGCTGAGTATGCAATTTTGGCACCTTACCATGATCTACTTTGAGATTTTTCAACTCATAGACCAATGTGGATCTCTGTAATGGGTTTATATTTCTCCTGAAGGACAACACACTAGCTAGATATGAGGGAGTAAGCACTGATATTTTTTTTTGCATGAGTAGAATAATGAATCCCAAAACATGTCTATATTGTTAACACCAAAACCAATACACATTACCTTAGATCTAAACAGAATCTTTACAAATATAATTAAGGTAATGATCTTGAGATGGAAATATATCCCAATTATAGAATTTGGCTTAATGTTATAACAGAAAAACTTAGAAGAAGGAGTCAGGAGCATCAGAATGAAACCAATGTGACAATTTAAAGATGCTATGCTACTGACTTTGGTGATGGAGGAAAGAACTATGAGCCAAGGAATGCAGGAAGCCTCTAGAATCTAGGAAAGGCAAGGAAACAGATTGTCCACGCAAACTCCAAGAAGAATTATCTGCCAAAAGCTTGATGTTATTCCATCAAAACCTATTTCAGACTTTTTGACTCCAGAACAGTATGATAATAAACTTATGTTTTCCTAGGCCACTAAACTTTTGGTGATTTTTTCCAACACATGGAAGATTAATGTGCATGAGTTACAACCATTTTTGTTTCTATCAGCCCATGATTACAGATTCCATCTTGCCTTTGATCTCCCCCAATTTACATGAATCTTCCATCCCCAACTGCCTACTCTGAAAAGCTTCAACATTGGCAAGAATACTGCTTTTGCAGTGACTTTGTAACTAGATCCCACATGCACATAAATTAGAATCCTTATAACAAAAATTTATATATCATTTTTAGTGGTTCTGCCAGCCTGAACCCTGATTGTAATCAAAGGTTTGGTCCTTAACAGGACATCATTTTCAAAAGAGCATAGAACTTGGTGGTTAATAAAGATATTTAAAAAAATATTTCACTTCTTGTCATAACTTCTTACACACAAATGTCTCAGCCTTCATTAAGAATGGTTTTGTAGCCAGGCTCAGTGACACACGCCTGTAATCCCAGTGGCTCAGGAGAATGAGGCAGGAGGATCATGAGTTAAAAGCCAGCCTCAGCAAAAGTGAGACCCCAAGAAACTCAGTGAGACCCTGTCTCTAAACAAAATACAATAGGGCTGGGGATGGGGCTCAGTGGTTGAGTACACCTGAGTTCAATCCCTGGTACCAAAAAAAAAAAAAAACAGGATGGTTTTGTATCCAAAACCAAAATACTCTTCAACTAGCTTCTTCTCCTTAACTGACCATGGAAAATTTGAGCGAGCGGTTCACTTGTCACAGAGGACTTAACAGTTCTAAAATTATTTAGAGATGAAATAAGATAGCCACATATGTACATACCGAATTTCAATCATTACATAGAGAGATGGTATTTTCTAACTTTTTGAAATGGAATTATACTAGGATTTTGAAACTTTATGTCTATAATATTTATAGGATATTAATTCTTTAAAGTGTATTGCAGATTAATGTGAGTTCTGAAGTGCTGTTTCTTATTGGAAATGCTTAGGAAAATATCCACATGGAATTTCATAATTTCCATTTTTTATTTTCATAAATTTCCAAATTTTACTTATTTTTCTCTTGTCTTAGTCAAGCTATGTTGAAATATATGAATTTCTTATCCATGTATGAGTAAATTGTATATGAATTTCTTGTTTATTTTTAATGAGAAAAGAGACAGGTAAGACTTTCAAATTCTTGAAAGACTCCAGTTTTGTTTAGAAATATTTATTTGATTTAACTTGTAAAAGTAAATAAATTTATTCATAAAAGTAAATTTGTTTATCAGATCAAAGGTAAGATAAAAAGAAATTGTTTTTGGATGCTTTCTTTCTCTTAATTTCCTCTCAGTGTGATAAGATAAATGGCTTAGTTGCTCTTAGAGGAATGGAGAACATTTTATTGCATGATTTTTGCCACAGACTTTGGAAAATCCTCTCTATTTTTCAACTTGGACAAAGGAAATTCATACTTTACTAGCCCTGGGCTTTGAAAATGTTCAGGACCTTGTTGAATATTATCTTCTCTATAAATGTGAACCATATACACTCCACAATACTTGCCACCAATGAATGTTATTTGGATAAAGTAACTGAAAGAATTATGGAGAACCTCAAAATTATTGGTGTTAAAATATTAATTTGGCAAACTAAGCCTATAGCTAGTATTTAAATATCAGCTATAGGCATAATTTATAGCTTGGTATCCCCAAGAGGGCAGATGTTTTAACCCAGAGCTTTTTTTTCTTTTTTTTGTGAAGAGACAAGAAAATCCAGAATAAAACCTGACATTTAAATGATGGATACAAAAAAAGAATGGAACAATGAAAAGCAAAATGCAGCACAAAAAAAAATGAGATTTTAAGGCCAAAAAATGAAAGAGCATATGTATAAACCCAGAAAATCAAGCACTTTTGAATATTTTAAACCCTGCTTATGATAGCTGTGTTCAAATTACCAGTTTCCTTTCTCTGTTTAAAAAACAAAATTGTTTTACTTCCTCCTTGTAATTAAAAATTTTAAAAAAATGTGTCAGTATGGTGGTACACACCTGTGATCCCAGTGATTCAGGAGGGTGAGAAACAGGATTGCAAGTTTGAGGCCAACCTTAGCAACTTAGCAAGGTTCTAAGCAACTTAACTAAAACCTGCCTCAGAAATTTTTTAAAATAAACAAATAAATATATAAGTAAAAAGGGCTGGGGATGTAGCTTAGTAGTGAAATATCCCCAAATTCAATCCCCCTTATAAGAAAAAGAAAACTAGAAAGACTCATCATTTATCCAATAGTCAACTAGATAATACATGTTAGAATTATGAACATGTCAGTCATATCTACCTATCTATCTATCTATACCTCCATCTATGTGTCTATTTACTTATGAATTTATAATTTTGTTTTCTATCAAAGCATGCTATTGTATAGGTGTGACATGATGTCGCTACTTCCACATTAATGTTTGTAGCATTTATTCAATGATTACACTCTCTATTCTCCTAAATCTTATATTCATATTATTTAGAAAGAAAATGAGATAGTTTATTTTTTTTATTGGTTGAAAAATAGGGATTGAACATAGGAGTGCTTAACCATTGAGCCATATCCCCACCCTTTTGTATTTTTTTATTTAAGACAAGGTCTCACTAAGTTGCTTAGGGTCTCTCTAAATTTCTGACGCTGGGCTTGAACTTCCCATCCTCCTTCTTCAGCTTTATGAGCCTCTGAGATTACAGGCATACACCCCATGCCTGACTGATATATTTTAAATTACCATGTATTTAGACTTAGAACACATAGGAAATTCTCTACAATCCATATAGAATACAATTTAGAATGTTAAAGGCAAATATCTAAAAAATATTTTTTAATTTAACGTTTTTATAATTTGAAAGTTGAATAAAATTATAAATGGGTGGGTGATAGACGAGAAGAAATTTTAAAATATTTAGAAAATTCAAATATTAATGGGCAAAATACATAAGGACTAATAAAAATCAAGAATAAATATGACCAACTATGTGTATCATGGGAAAAAGTTTATGGTTGGAAATTCAAGGTATGATACAATAGTAATTTTATTCATATACTATTAATCTCACTATTGAAGGAAGAGAACGTTAAATATTTGATGGGTTAAAATATCTACATAATCTTCTGGATTTGGAATTTCTTTACTATTCCCAGTTTCCTCCAACTACCTGGGTTACTGACAAATATGACAGTCCCAAAGGCCTGAACACAAGGTAAGATATGGATTTATTGCTGCAACTTGACCTATGAGTCAAGGATAGATGCACAGAGGTTGATTTTATGAGTTGCCTTACCTGCTACCATCCTAACTAAATACCTTTGTGGTTAATACTTGTGCTTCTATTATCCACAACTTATGGGTGTAAGATTCCCTCACTAACCATGTTTTGCAGTACATTTTAGCTTAAAGTTTTCTTATGCTTGATCTTTAACTGATTAGATCCTACCTGTACTCTATCAAGAACTGTTATTGAAAATTTTGTGATAGTTTTAAATTTTATACAATTTTTTTTCTATAATTTCTATGATTAAGGTAGGCATAGTGGCACATGTATTCAGTGCATTAGCATGAATAAAAATCCTTTAATATTTACAATATATCCAGGCTTAGTAAATACCTTTCAGATATTATTGTGTAAGAAAGTGTTATGGTGTGAACCTGAAATGTTTCCCAAATGTTGTGGGTTGAATATTTAGTCCCCAATGTAGCCATGAGCAGAAGCAATTGGATCATGAGGACTCAACTTCATCAATGGATTAATCCACTAGTAGACAAAGTACTGGAAGATGATAGAAACTGCAGGTGGGACATAGTTGGAGAAAGTAGGCACTTGGGTAGTGACTTAGGAGGCTAAATCTTGTCCCTGGACCCTTTCTCCAACCTCTTTCTCGGATCTTTGGCTGCCATGTGCTGACTAAGTTTTACCTCAGCCTTTCATAGCCACAGAACCAGCTGATCATGGATTAAAAACTCTGAAACCATGAGCCATAATAAAGTTCTCCTCCACCAGGTTGTTTGTGTCAGTTATTTTGGTCAAAGCCATGGAAAGCTGACTAACACAGAAAGTAATGCCCAGTTTTCCTCTGGTATGGGATAGTCTCCCAATTTTCTAATCCATGAGATTTCCACCCTTTCCCACCTCTATTCTCCCTCTGTCTTGAATATCTTATTCCCTCTTTGTTGCCCATCCCCACCTTTCCTCACCACCCAGAATATGAAATAACTTGTTCATTGGCTTATATTTTCCTAAATTTTAAAGAGAGTTTATGACTTTATCTTCCTCCGTTTTCCTGCCTACAAGTCTCTGAAATTAAAGAGCTGGGTACATTCCAATTTTAAAAAAGAAGGAAATAGTTAGGTTACTTATTTGAAGTATATGTGCCTGTTAGAAAACATGGGAAATTAAACTGATGGGTTGAAATTAAATTGTGAAAATAAAACAATATTACAATAGATTTCCTAATCACTTAAAAATGCTTAGAAATCTCAAGAAATTTGACTTTAATTATAAGATAGAAAAATCCAAGGAGATAAAGATCACATTTAGGAATTGAGACTGACTTACTGTATTTCTGTGTAAGTCTATTAGTAATTGAGTCTAACAAACACTAGTTCATTCATAAGTAAGGAAATAATTAGATGGAGGTTATCAAAAGATAATAAGATAATTATTGCCAAATCAACACATGAATTATAATTTGTACCAAATCATTTAAATATAATTACAAAGAAGTATAAAATAAAAAATAAATTCAAGGAATCTATGTAGGTGTTAAACAAGGAAGAACAATATAAAATTTAATGAAGTTATGATTGAAGGAAATTGAAAAAGAAACAACTTATGATGCATAATTATTATTTAGTAAAAATGATGAAAAGTATTTTAGAAAAAAATTTGTGTACTTTATAATTATATTAAAAGAAAATTCAATTAACAAATAATTGCCACCTCCCACCCAAAACCTACGATTTCATCATACTAGACCAAAAGAATCAATACCCAATTTATAAATCCTTTCACACATAGGTAATTTGCTGAAAAGTCAAGAAAATACTCTTAATAAATTATGGCTATTAACTATTAGATATGTCCCTTCCTTATGTATTGCACCATCTAGGGCATTCACTGGGGAGATCACTTAGTTTAATCTACTGATCTATTCTCTCCTACACCTCAGAAAGCACATCTTTTTCTCTAGACTTAGTCAGGTTTATACACTATAGAGATGTGATTTTGATGTACTCATTTGGAACAGAGATAAAATATAATAGTGTCTCTTGCCAACTGGAGTCTGCTTCTTATTGATCTGAAGAGGTCATATGTTGAAAAAGGTTCATTAATATTTAAATTTTAAAAATGTAAACCACCCAAGTCTTCCTCAGTGTAATGATTATGAGGGAATGCTTGTGTATTCCTGGCACCCATGGACACTGTGTTATTAGCTGCTGTGCTTCTGTTGTGTGACACTGTCCCTCCCCCTTGGATCTATTCTTGATTGGACTATGACAGACTCTTGGCTTCTTCTTCTATGTACTAGAAATTTGAAACAAATAGTTACAATGAGTCCATCAGATTTCTGTGTGAAGATATCTGTCAGAAGAAAGGGGCGGGGGCAAAGGATGATCAACCTAGAGCACATGGAATATAGAACGTTAAATTGTTACATGGAGAAAGAGGAAAAGTAAGAGACACAGAGAATAAAAGGTCAGAAAACAAAGCAATGTCCAGTCACAATGAATGGCACATGCCTATAATCCCAGAGGCTCAGGAGGCTGAGGCAGAAGGATTGTGAGTTCAAAGCCAGTAAAAGCAAGGAGCTAAGCAACTCAGTGATGCCCTGTCGCTAAATAAAATTCAAAATAGGACTAGGGATATGGTTCAATGGTCTAGTGCCCCTGGTTTCAATCCCTGGTAACCCAGCACACCCCCCCACACACACACAAAGAAAACAAAGCAATGTAACATTTTTATTTCTCTTACCTTTAACTTCAAAAGACAATGATGGGCCTTGCCTAGAGGCCAGACTGGAACCCTGTGTGTGCTGCCCCACCACCTCACCCGGCCTCACCAGGGTGCTAAAAGGAACACCTTGCCCACACAGAGAGGAACACCACTATGGTTCCCTATCTACCAATGTGTGGCTGCAACCAAAGCACCTCCATCTTGGGACACTTGCAGCACCTTCGTAGCACATGGTAATCTCCACCAGGGGACAACTGCCCGTTGCAGGTGACAGCTGTCTATTGCAGCACCACATGCCACAGTCTGCCATCACCAAGAAGGCTGCCCAACACCATCACACAGTCCATTCTTCCAGCCTCACTTCTGAAAGTGGTTGCCTTCATCTTAGGACAACTCCACTGCCATCTTGGGTTACCTCTTCTGCCACTTCCACCACCTCTAGTTGGGGCAGGTTCCTTCTTAGGACACCAACTGAGGCCTGGAAGCCCAACAGCAAGGTACATGCAGACTTGATGCTTCTGCAGCCATAAATTAGGGACATGGCTGTTGCCATATAGGGACAACAACCAGGATCTTGAAGACCATCACTAAGGTCCGTCCCTGTGGGCCAGTACCACCAGAGGCATCCCTACTAGGTTTGCTAACAGTCACTGTTCTGATGTGGAGGCAATAGGGAACTTGCATGAGGTTGCCCCCCCCCTTTTTTTTTCTTACTGCTAAAAGCCCACTTCTTCTGTTCTCCTCTCACTCATCTTATATTTCAATACATCTATATTCTCACATCCTATCTCATAAACATCACATCCTACCACCCCTTCTCTCTCTGTCCACCACTAGAAACTGTAAATCCTTATGCAAACTTACTGGTTATATTGTAGAAGATACCATACTTGTCATTTCTGTTTATAGGATTAAAATTTTAAGTGTCTAAATACAAGCTAATTGATTTATGGCTGCATATTAGTTGCATTAGATGCTATAAACATTGATCTCCCCCTTAAAGGTGAGGTATTCATAACCTTCAGGGACACCACAAGATTGTAGGGTAGAACTGCAATGCCTTTGATCTGTACTGCAAGAGTGGAAGACACATAGACAACATGAAAAACCTAGGGGGTGAAATGCCTCAAATAAACCAAGGTACTATAATAATAGAACCCATTGACAGCACTGTAGATGAAAAGAAACAGAAGGAGTTCAGACTGTACATAATTAATGCACATGAGAATGTACATACTCATGTCACAGGAAAACACATCCACAGACTGAAAGTGAAAGGATGGGAAAAATCAATTAAATAATTAAAGTGATCTCCAAATTAAAGAATGACCTAAGAGAGCAAATACAGGCAACTATTGATCACACCAACAAAGAAATAAGAGAGCAAGCAGGAAAACAGAGGTGACCATATAAGGAAGATGGTAAGAAACCATGAATAGAACTTCCAAGAATTATGGGATAACATCAAAAAGACCAAATCTTAGATGTATCAGAATAGAGAAAGGCATAGAGTTTCAAACCAAAGGAATATACAATCTCTTCAATGAAATAATATCAGAAAATTTCCCAAATATGAAGAATGAATTGGAAAATCAAATACAAGAGGCTTATGGGACAACAAATGTAAAAAATAACTACAGATCTACACCAAGTCACATTATAATAAAAATCACCTGAATACAGAATAAGAATAGAATTTTAAAGGCCACAAGAGAGAAGAATCAGATTACAAATAGGGGAAGACCAATTTGGATATCAGCAGATTTTAAACCCAGATCCTAAGGGCCAGAAGATCTTAGAACAATATAGATCAGGCTCTGAAAGAAAATTAATGCCAACCAAGAATCTAATATCCAGCAAAATTAAGCTTTAGAATTGATGATGAAATAAAAACCTTCCATGATAAATGAAAGTTAAAATAATTTGCAGTGAGATAACCTACACTACAGAACATTCTTGGAGAAATATTCCATGAGGATGAAATGAAAAGCAACAATGAAAACCAGGAAATAGAGAAACTACACTAAAGGAAAAGTCAACAAAGGAGAAACCAAGTCAAGTTAAAAAGTCAAGTTAAAAACCAAAAGTCAAGTTAAAAACCGAGTCAAGTTAAAAAAACAAAAATAAATCAAAATGATCGGAATACAAAACATATTTCAATAATAACCCTAAATGTGAATGGCCTAAACTCATCAATTAAAAACATAGACTGCAGGTTGGATTTAAAAAAGACCCAACAATATGCTGCCTTTAAAAGACTCATCTGACAGGAAAAGACATCCACAGACTGAAAGTAAAAGGACGGGAAAAAATGTATCACTCACATGGACCACGTAAACAAGAGGGGTTTCCATCCTCATATCAGATAAAGTGGACTTCAAACCAAAGTTAGTGAAAAGGTATAAAGAAGGACATTTCATAATATTCCACGGAATCATACATGAACAGAACATAACAATCATAAATATCTATGCTCCCCAAAATTTGGCATCTATGTATATCAAACAAACCCTGCTCAACTTCAAGAGTCAAATAGACCACAACACAATAATACCGGGTGACTTTAACCTACCTCTCTCACCACTGGATAGATCTTCCAAACAAAAACTTAAATAAACTATAGAAACCAATAAAACAATCAATAATTTAGACTTAACATAGATATACAGAATATTCCATCCATCAATGACCAAATACACTTTTTTTTTCTCAGCAGCACATGGATCCTTCTTCAAAATAGATCACATGTTATGTCACAAAGCAAGTCTTAGCAAATACAAAACAAAACAAAACAAAAATGCATTACCTTGCATTCTATCTGACCATAATGGATTGAAATTAGATATAAATGATAAAATAAAAAGTAGAAGTTACTCCACCTCCTGGAGACTAAATAATATGTTACTGTATGATGCATGGATAATAGAAGACATTAGGGAGGAAATTTTAAAAAATCTTACAAGTAAATGAGAACTCCCTTACAATATATCAACATCTCTGGGATACTATGAAGGCAGTGCTGAGAGGAGTTCATTGCATTAATTCGCTCATTAAAAGAAGAAAAAGTCAAGAAATAAATGACTTGATATTAATCTCAAAGCCCTAGAAAAAGAGGAATACCAACACCAAAAGTAATAGAAGATAGGAAATAATAAAAATCAGGGCTGAAATCAACAAAATTTAAGCAAAAGAAATAATTCAAAATATTGACAAATCAAAAATCTGGTTCTTTGAAAAAAAATAAATAAAATTGACAAACTCTTAGCCACTCTAACAAAAAGAAGGAGAGAAAAAATTCAAATTACTAAAATTTGTGATGAAAGAAGAAGTATTACATCAGAGGCTATTGAAATATAGAATATAATTAGAAACTATTTTGAAAATTTATACTCCAGTAAAATAGAATACCACAAAGACACCATCAAATTTCTAGAGGTATATAATCTACTCAAACTGAACCAGGAAGACATACACAATTAAAACTGATCAATTTCAAGCAAGGAAGTGGCAGAGGCCATCAAAATTCTACCAACCAAGAAAAGCCTGGGTCCAGACACATTATTAGCTGAGTTCTACAACATGTACAAAGAAGAATTAATACCAATACTCCTCAAGTTATTTCATAAAATAGAAAAGGAAGAAACCCTTCCAAACTCATTCTATGAGGCTAGTATCATCCTGATGTCAAAACCAGTCAGAGACACATCAAGGAAAGAAAATTTCAGACCAATATCCCTGATGAACATAGATGCAAAAATTCCCAATAAAATTCTGTCAAATTTCAAACAAAAACAAATTTAAAATATTGCATGCCATGATAAATTTGGTTCATTCCAGGGATGCAATTTTGGGTCAACATGTGGAAATCAATAAATGAAATCCATCACATCAATAGACTTAAAGATAAGAATAATATGATTATAGCAATCAAAACAGAGAAAGCATTTGACAAAACACAGTCCCCTTTCTTGTTCAAAACACTAGAAAAACTAGGGCTAGTAGGAACATATCTCAACACTATAAAAGCTATCTATGCTAAACTCAAGTCTAATATCATTCTAAATGAAGAAAAATTGGAAGCATTTTCTCTAAAAACTGGAACAAGAGAGGGATGACCTCTTTCACAACTTCTATTTAACGTAGTTCTGGAAACTCTAGCCAGAGCAATTAGACAGATAAATGAAATTAAAAGGATATGAATAGGACAACAAGAATACATGAATTCAGCAAACTAGCAGGATATAAAATCAATACCCCTAAATCAAATGAACTTCTATACATCAAGGATGAATCCTCTGAAAGAGAAACTAGGAAAACTACTCCAATCATAATAGCCTCAAAAAAAAAAAAAAAAAAAAAACCCTTGGGAATCAATTTAACAAAAAAGATGAAAACCTCTACAATGAAAACTAAAGAACACCAAAGAAAAAAAAATTGAAGCAGACCTTACACATGGAGTGATCTCCTATGCTCCTGGATAGGCAGAATTAACATTACCAAAATGGCCATACTACCCAAAGTGCTATACAAATTCAACGCAATTCCAATTAAAATTCCACTGTCATTCCTTATAGAACTAGAAAAAGCAATCATGAAATTTATTTGGAAAAATGAGACCCAGAATAGCCAAAGCAACCCTTAGCAAGAAGAGTGAAGTAGACATCACAATACCAGATCTCAAACTATACAAAAAAGCTATAGTAATAAAACAGCATGATATTGGCACCAAAATGGACATGTAGACCAATGATACAGAATACATGACACAGAGACAAACCCACATAAATCCTGTTATACTAGACAAAGTTACCACAAAAACATACATTGGAGAAAAGAATGCCTCTTCAATGAATGGTGCTGGGAAAACTGGAAATCCATACTCAACAAAATGAAACTAAATCCCTATCTCTCAGCATGCAAAAAAACTCAGCTCAAAGTGGATCAATGACCTAGCAATTATACCAGAGACCTTATACCTAATAGAAGAAAAAGTAAGCTCAAATCTTCATCATGTCAGATTAGGCCCTGACTTCCTTAAGAAGTCTCCTAAAGCGCAATAAATAAAATAAAAAATCCATAAGTGGGATGGATTCAGACTAAAAAGCTTATTCTCAGCAAAATAAAATATCAATGAGGTGAAAAGAGAGCCTACAATTTGGGAGCAAAATTTTGCCACACAAACATCAGATAGAGCATTCATCTTCAGGAAATGTAATGAACTTGAAAACTTAATACCAAAAAAAATTAAAAAAACAATCAAATAAATAGGCTAAGGAGCTGAACAAACATTTTTCAGAAGATGATCAACAACTGATCAACAAATATATGAAAAAATGTTCAACATCTCTAGAAATGCAAATCAAAACTATTCTAAGATTTCATCTCACTCCAGTCAGAGTGGCAATTATCAAGAATACAAACAACAAGTGTTGGTGAGGATGTGGGGGAAAAGGCACATTCATACATTCCTGGTGGGACTGCAAATTGGTGCAGCCAATCTGGAAAGCAGTGTGGACATTCCTTTGAAAACTTGGAAGGGAACCACCATTTGACCCAGCTATCCCATTCCTTGGTCTATAACCAAAGGATTTAAAAAGAGCATACTACAGTGAAGTAGTCACATCTATGTTTATAGTAGCATAATTCACAATAGACAAAATGTAGAACCAACCTGGATGGCCTTCAATAGATGAATGGATAAAGAAACTGTGATACACACACACACACACACACACACATACATATACATACACACACAATGGAGTATTGCTCATCAATAAAAGAGAAAAAAAATTATGACATATGCAGGTAAATGGATGGAGTTAGAGAATATCATACTAAGTGAAGTAAGCCAATCCCCAAAAAACCAAAGGCCAAATGTTTTCTTGATAAATGGATGCTAATCCATAATAAGGGGTGGGATGGGATGAGCATAGAAACTTTGAATGGGGCAAAGGGGAAACAGGGGGAGAGCATGGAGGTAGAAAAGATGATAGAATGAGAAGTCATCATTACTCTAGATATATGTATGATTGCACAAATGGTGTGACCCTACTTTGGGTACAATTAGAGAAGTGAAAAATTCTGCTCCATTTGTGTACAATAAATCAAAGAGTATTCTGACATCATATGTAACTGTTTGGAATGAATGAATGAATTAGTACATAAATAAATAATCAAATGTCAAAAAAAGACAATTTTCATCTGAGGAAGGAGATTGTTGATGCAAATACAAGATACTAGAATGGAGCCCAGTTCAAGATGTTCTTAGCTGTTCTGATAATTTTGCTGTTGCAGTACAGATGAGGCTGGATACCAAGGAATTAGCAGGAAGCAGGTTTGTTGGCTACAGCCAGGTCCAGAGGGGAAAAGGCTTTTACCACCAACAAATAAATCCCTCTGAAACTCAAGTTTAGAAAGTTTCAGAACTTTATACCCAGTGTGTAATGGGAGAGTCTCAGAGGGTCACAATCAGTAAAAGTTCACACAAAGACAGCTTTTCTCACTGTTCTGGGAAACTTAACCAAGGCCTGGATATCAAATCAAGGATACTCTCTGGGAAAACCAGTGCCCAGTAAAGGGAGAGTTTCCCTCTCCTTTATTTCTGCCAGCTGGCTCAGCAGGGCAGGACCTGACTCTTGTCCTATTAAATGCAAACATCTCCATGAAGGCCTTGGGTTACTTTCTTATAGCACTCTGCTCCTGCAAGCATAGCCCCCATCTGGAAATTTTTTGGCAGAAATTTTCGCAGAGAGAGTCTAAGAACAAGTATGGTGAGGGTTTCTGGAGAAGCTTAATTAAGATTTTCTGTAGAGGAATTTATCTCATCAGGTGATAAATTCACTGATTGAGTTAAGTTATAGATGATGAAGAAAAACGTCAGGATTAAGTAGGAGCTTTTGAGACCAGAAGAATCAAACCCTAAACATTTGTGTGAACTTTTTTAGTGATAGGTTCTTTCTGCACAGGAGTTTTTTTTTTCCTCCTCTTCTAGTCCTCTTCTTCCTCTTCCCTAACTTATCATTTATTCCTTTTTTTGTTCACAGTTTTTTTAAAAAGTTGTATGTATATGTATAGAAATTTGTCTATAATGTTTTTTTTTAATTTTTTATTGTGGATTGTTCAAAACATTACAAATTTCTTGACATATCATATTCGACACTTTGATTCAAGTGGGTTATGAACTCCCACCTTCACCCCATACATAGATTGCAGAATCACATCAGTTACACATCCATTGATTTACAAATTGCCATACTAGTGTCTGTTGTGCTCTGCTGCCTTTCCCATCCTCCCCCCTCCACCCTCCCACAAAAAAAAAAAAAAAAAACCACCCACTCACACACACTCT
>NW_026000108.1:22813745-22827086 GCF_001458135.2 Marmota marmota marmota | reverse complement strand
CGCTCCGCCCCCTCTCCAATTGGGGTCACGCGGTCACCACGCTGGCGAGCCGCTGGGCCTGCTCCGGGCGCTGGCGGTGGCCCGGCTCCTCCCCTCTGTCTTGACAACAAATTGAAGAGACTCGGGTGACTGTGCCTCACCCCCCCACCAGGAGACCAACTGCTTATGTCACCGCTGGTATTGATGAAGTTCTCTCCTCCGCCGCTTTCTGATGACATCAGATCTCTGCCATGTTGGTATCCTATGCGAATGGCAGCATTTCGTTCCCCTTGCCGGGCAACCAAAGCAACGGGTGAGTCCTGACCCGCCCTCAGCAGGACCCGGACCGAGAAGCAGTTTCCGCGGGCTCCTAGCCCCGGTCCAGGGAAGTTCCGGGAGCCGGAACTTGGCTGCTCCGTGCTCGGTGTAAGCTCCTATCTATAATGTTTTGAAACTTACTATTACTATTATGTGAGATTGTTTTAGTCAGCTTTTTGGCTGCTGTGACTAAAAGCCTCAACCAGAACAACTGTAGAGGAGGAAGAGTTTATTTGGGAGTTCAGTTTCAAAGGTCTCAGTCCAGGGACAGCTGGCTTCATTCCTTGGGGATAGAGGTGGGATGGAGGGAAGCTTCCCACATGATGGTAAGGAAGCAGAGAGAGAGTCCACTCACCAGATACATAATATATACCCTAAAATCATGCCCTCAATGCTCCACTTGGTCCAGCCACACCCCACCTACCTTCAGTTAATCCCATCAGGTGATAAATTCACTGATTGAGTTAAGTCTCTCACAACCCAGATTTTCTTCTCTAACCTTCCTGCATTATCTCACCTGTGAGTTTTTGGTGGACACCTTACATACAAACCATAACAGAGTTATTCATGATTATATTTTAAGCAATTCACACTAAGTCACATAGTTGATTTTTACCATTAAATTTTTGACATATATCAAGACCCTTGTAATTTGGTAATTCAATATTGATATGGGTTTAATTTTAAATCAATAGTATATATTTCCAGTGTATGGTATAATTGCAGGGTTGAGAAGGGTCAAATGGGTAATAACAATTACTAGAATTGTTAGAGGCAGGATAATTTATTGTTCTAGTCAAAATATGCTGAGAACAGGGCTTTTTTATTTGACAAATTAAGAAATAGTTTGGGGCCACAGTTCTTTCCAGAAAAATGTAATTTTTCTCATCTCTTTTTCACATATCATTAAGTTATTTGACTGCTATGGCTAAAATAATACAATACCATTAAGTGCTTCATGGAGAAGGTGAAGCATAACAGTAGAGTAGGTGGGAAAAGTAGTCCAAGTGTGTGCAGAACACACCTTAGAAAATTCCACAAAGCATACATAGAATGGCTCCTGTGTAGGAGTCCTGCTACCTATCATTTGTTTTACTTCTCCAGAATGGATCTACCCTCCCATACTGCTTTACAAACTTTCCCCCATCTACTTCTTCTGTGGTTTCAAGGCTTTATAAATAATTGCGAGTGTATGCAGAAAGTTAAGACATATACAGAAAACATAATTTTGATAACAGTTTCTCCTGAGCTAAATAAACTGTGGCTCAATTCAATCTTAATTAAGCACAGTGTTCACCATCCTGTATAAGTAGTTAGACAGTTTCATAATGTCTACACAAATTATTCAATTAATTTTGACAATATATTTTAGATATTGTATTTATTTTGCTGTCTTTGAAAAGAGTTTCATCGGATACGTTTCTTTAAAATACCATTAATTTCTTCGCTGATTATATTACACAAAACACACATAGAAGTCATGATTATAGTGATATATATTCATCAAGTTAAGTTTCTAAAATATTATTTTAAAAAATATTTCAATTAATTACAATATGTAAATTTACTGCCAATATTTCAATAGCTGGTATTGCTTTAAAAGTTATATCTCTTTGAGATACAGCCTAAGGTAGGACATAACAATAAATTCTTAAAACTATTTGCAATTACTATGTTGGTACTTTTTGGAACTTTAATTTCAGAAAGATGTGTTAGTAATTATGAGAAAATATTGTCAAATGGTACATTTGGGTGCAATCCAAATTAAAAGAAACACACATGTGCATACATATACACATGCCAGAGAATATTCTGGAAACAATATGAAGAGTCCTATAGTAGATGTACTGATCAAAATTTTAAATATGTTGATATTCTGTCAATGTTTATCTTCTTAGAGTCAATTGTGAGAGTCAAGATCATTTTATAATTTTACATGAAATTTCTGAAGAAATTTCTCCATTTTCCAGATTTGTTTCAAAGAAAAAATATGAATCAGGGAGTTCCAGAGAAATGGGTACAAATGGGTACAAATATATATATGTATATATATACACACACACACACACACACATATATATATATATACATGTGTATGTGTATGTATATGTGGTGCATATATATGCATATATATGACATACATAACTCATATATAGCACATATATATGAATATCTAGGCATAGATAGAAACATATACATATATACAGATACATATACAGAAAGACAGTCAGAAATTATAAGATTCTAAGATCTTGATTCCTATAATTAAGGAGCCTGAGAAGCCCATGATTTCCTATCTTCAAGCTGAAGACCCAAGAGAGTCAGTGGTATAGTTGGAAGGAGTGAGCTCATTCCAGTCTGTAAGTGCAGGGATTGCCAAGGGCAGAAAATTCATCTTCCAACTCCTTCGTTCAGGCAGAGTGAATTCAACATTCTTTCCCATTTTTATTCTATTCAGTCCCTTGATAAATTGGATGTTGACTATCTGCACTGCTGAAGACAGACCTTCTTTACTCAGCCTGCCAATTCAAATGCTAACCTCCTTCAGAAATACCTTAGAGTAACTTCAAGAAATAATACTTTACCATATATCTAGGCTTCCCATGGCACTGAAAATGAACCATCACAGAAAGTCACAGGGTATCCTGAGAACAGAACAATTTTTCTCCTGAGCTAAAGTATAGCTTTGGCATGTACTTGTATATTTCTGGCTCTCAGGACAATTCCAGAATATGGATCTAGAATCCAGTTCTTTTTGGTTTCTTCTCCACCTTGAGCATACCTGAAACAGTGTTATGAATCTAAGTACTGCACAGGAGACACCTGGGAAGCAAATCATTTGTATTAGCCATGAAAACAATAGGCTAATTGGTATGTATGAAACACATTAAAATAAGAAAGTGGCCCTCTGCTTACCAGTATGAGGTAAAAAATGTGCAGTACCATTGTGTCAGTCATTTGTTTCTTTGTTTTCATCTTGGATTGCTCTTTTTAATTTGGCAAAAATGCAGCTTCATTGGGCTGTCTGAAAATAAGTGACTATGCAGTATCTGTGTTCCCTTATAGTGTTTTAAGTCATAACCCAGGAAGAATACATATATAAATTAGAATTTTCACACCAGCAAATTTCCCAGTTGTCAGAATAGACTGAGATAGTATTCACAGAAATTGCTCGTAACCAGTTCACTCTTTAAGATGTTTAATAGCTTTGTGATTTTTCTCCAGATTTTTTTTTTCTTTGTCAAAAAGGCCACTTTCAGATACTGGCCTATACCTGTAATCCCAGTAGGCTGAAACAGAAGGATTGCAATTTCAAAGCCAGCCTCAGCAACTTAGCAAGGCACTAAGCAACTCATTGAGACTCTGTCTCTAAATAAAATACAAAATAGGGCTGGGGATGTGGCTCAGTGGGTGAATGCTTCTGAGTTCAATTGCCAGTGCCCCCCCAAAAAAGAGAATATTCTTCAAAATTTAACTTGGGGATGGCAAATGTTAGAAAAAATTCATAGTAGAATATATGGGAAGAGAGAGGAACAAAGTTGTCACTGAGAAATCGGTACAAAACATGTCCTCGTAATTTTATGGAATTTGTATTCACTATAAAGTTAGCCTTCACAACAGAGAAAATGGTACTGATGAGAACATTAAAGAAGTCCAAATACTTTTTGTCTAGCATATTTTGCCATTAATTAAATTTTGACCATTAACTAGTGAAACACTGAAGCCCTTTACTTTTAATATATAAATTAAATGACCTGCTAGATCATCATTTTAATTATGTTTAATATTGAATAATAACAAATATGGTTTTACATGAGTACCTAAATAAATTAAATATGTGCAGTTAGATCTACTGTTAAAATTTGATAAAATATATAAAAAATAGTTACATACGGTTTAGGGCCTATAAATATAGAATTTTGAACACTAATGTGTTCAATTAAACTAATAGAAGTATATTACTTAAATATCAGCAAATCTGGTTGGACTTGAAAATTTGTTTTCTCATATCAAAATTTCCATATAGAGGAACTGGAAGAATGATCCAGACTTCACTTAAAATAAGTCAACATCACAGTTTTCCTCTATCAGCAAACTTTCTTTTGTCAATATTCTTTTCAAAAAGGAAACAACAAAGGTAATAAATAAATAAAATTATTAAGAAAAAAAATTTTTTTAAATGATTTTTCCCCATTTACGGTAAGATCACTTTAAACATTGATAGAATCATCAAAGCAATATTATAAATAGCAAACACATTTGCTTAAGGGCACCACAGACTAACAGCTCATCATTTGTGCCACTAAGAATTTTCTCATTCCCTTTGCTTGCTGATATTTATTCTCCTTACATTTCCTTTCTGACACTGACTTTCCATCCCTTTGCATTTCTTTTTGTTGACTGTCCTTTCACAAAAAAATAAAATATCCCCAAGACTTTATTGCCCAGTGCTTTCTCATTTATTTGCAGTGATTTTTGTTTTGAAAATAATTAATTAAGTGGACTGACAGTTATTTAAAATGAGATAATTTCTTAAAGAAGTTTTCTACAAAAGAACTTTGGGGAAAGCTCTTTCAAACAGTGCTTCTTTTTAGAATCAGCTCTGCTTAGGACCATCTGATGTTCTTTTTTGACTTGCTTGGTCAGGATTTTAGCTGGTGCATCCCTTAGCTTTGGGTATAGTTGGAAGCAGGTCAACTTATGACTTATGCTTTAATAAAATGTTCTTGTTATTAGCTTACCTTGGCCTGTGTGTTCACTGCTGACTCAACAGTACTTCTAATTAGGGTTCTTAATTCTTGGCTATTTCAGTACCTGACTATTGTGCTGCAGGTGGTGTTGTAACTGAGCTAATCAATGATAAACAAATTATAGCGAATTAGTTCACTTACTGTCATGATTATATTCTGAAAGGTTTGGGTGATTTTTTTCCCCTTCTTTTTCTGGTCATCAAATTTTGTTAAGTTGTCATGTTCCCTAAGATAACAAATCCTGAAAATAGCCCTCCAAGCATGGCTCTATATTATTTCTGAGTGAGAACATCTTCCTCTTACGGTGTAATAGGCAATTCAGACATCGCAGGGCATTCAAAGTGAGATATAAAGCAGGTCAGCCTCAGAGTTTGAAAGAGATGAATGTGGTAAAACAGCATCCTGATGATGCCTTAGTTCGCTGACCTTGGCATGGGAATGAAAAGTGATTTTAAATTCAAAGCAAAGTTACTAGAGCTTCACAGTAACTTATTAAGCTGATATCCTAGGCTTGCATTTTTTCCACTTTTTGTGCCTGACCTCACCATCTCTGGAATTCATCACCATAGTCTAAATGCTCTTCCTCTGTCAGTATCTAAACACGGCCAGAGTTTTTAGCAAGCTAACACAGCAGATTCCTAAAATGCCTGTAGAATCATTCTACTTGCTCTTGGAATGGTATCTGGTGTGTGCCTGCTCACATTTAAGAATTGTATATGCTCTTTTCTCCCTAAAGCATTTCCTGAAAGTTTTCGGAACTTAGCCAGCACTCCCTGAAGTGCTTCTAATACCATATCAAGTTTCACCATACATTGTGTTTTTGTTAACATGCTTATTTTCTTTGTCAGACTGTGACATTGTTGAACAAAGAAGACTCTATACCTTATTGAAATTTTATTTTCAGCATCTGCTATGGTAACTCACATATGTGATATCTTCAACAAATGCTTGTAGAATGACCAAATGAATGAATGAATGACCATCAGTTGTGGATTTCCCTCTTTCCTATTATCTTAGCATGATGGTTAGGATAGCAGCTGGTATGCAATAAGAATTTAGTTCATATTCTGCCTTTGCCTCTGTATAGCTCTGCAAGTCTGTTGAAATCATTTCTTGGTAAAGATTAATGATTACAAATTCTATCACAGTGTCTCTAATGACCAAACAAGGGTGAGTGTATCTGTGTGTACATTTTTGTATTAAATATTTAAATTTATTCGTAAATATTGAATGATATATAATGAATGCTATATAAATGGAATCTAAATGACATAATAAATAGAAATGCACAAACACACATATTCATATGTATCATTCATTCTGAAGAACATGGCAATTATTCTTCTTTCCATGAATAGGTGGATATATTTTGTTGTATTATTTTATTTTCACCAAAGTATGGTAATAATCAAAGAAATTTCTTTAGTGTTTCTCTGTTTCTACTATAAACTATTCTGTTTTGTGATTATTGACAACAATCACTACAATTAGTTACAATAGTACACATTTTTTCTTTACTCTCTGAAACTATCATTTTATTAAAAACTAATTAAGAATTCTGAGTCTCATATTTCTTAGTTGTAGAATTTAGGTGCTGAGATACCTGATTTCTAGATTACCCTTCATTTCAACATAGGAGCCAATATATTTTGAGTGAATATTTAAATATAGGGCACAAAAGCAAACATTGAGAATCTACTGAATGTATAATAATATTTTTTTAACCAGGAAATAAATTGAAATTTGAAGAGGAGTTTAAAATATATAATCTGATCAAATTCAAAATTATCCTTCATTCTTTTACCCATATCTTAATTCAAAATATTACTGATTCTTTTACTATGTATGAAAAGAAGTAGTATATTTTAATATATTATAGTAGTTATTTTAATGTGCTTTTATATTTTATATTTTAATATAGCTTACAGTATCCTCAATGACATTTACTTGAAATACATTGCTTTACTCTTTTTAGTATGTCTTTGAATTATTTTACTCATCTTTGTTCCACAAAGGAGCTGAGATGCACTACTGTTATGGAGCATGCTGAAATTGCAGTTGATCAGGAGAGACCTGAGCATTAAATGCACACTTTTCTCAATCTGAGGCTGTGTACTATCTAGGTTAGGAAGAGGGATGACATCATTCCTAACTAGAGAGAATGTTATGGACTTTACAACAACAGATAATTCTTCAAGCCATAGAAGGATACCTATGTAAATAATGATGAATTCCACAGTGTAGTGCCATTCAAGGGTATGTAACCAGCCTCCAAATTTCTATTCATCATTATAACTAAAAACGAATTCATCAACTAGGCATTGCAATGAAGGATATTGAGGGAAAAAAATCTATTTATTCCTGAATTTATTCATTTGTCATTGAAAGTATCTATTTAGCTCTTTCCCTGCATAAATCACAGTGCCAGAAACAGCAGATGTACTGATGAACTAAGCCTGGCCCCTGCTTTCCATAACTGAAGAATGTATTTATATTTATTTACTTGCTGGGCTTACTATTTCTGAGGGGCCCTAACCCTTTCCTATTTTTGTCACCTCCTGTGGTATGTTGCCAGACCTTAAGGATCTAATACAATTCTCAAAATCCTTTTTCCCCGCTGGGGTGACTAAACTCTCCTGATTTGTCTTTTCCATTGGGATCATCTTTTCCCTTTTTTGCCCCTCTGATTAGTTTTATTTGTTCATATTAGCTTGGCTCCTCAATATGACATGCCATTTTTCATGTGTGTTGTCCTCACTGGCCTGTATGTCCTTATAAATGTTTACAAAAGTCACTTGTGCTCTTTCATTCCAATTTCCAACATAGGTGGCTTCACCATGAAATCTTGAATTCAGTTATCATAAAAAATATTGCAAATCAGAATTTTGTTATTCCCTAACATGCTAGTATTGATACATCTATTGCCTCAACTATCCCAAGAGAATATTTTCTTTTTAGCACTCCTGATAAAATTTTTTTAAAAGTACTTTATATTGTACTCGATCCTAAATTATTATTATTATTATTTTGAAAAATTGTTTATAAAATACATAAATATATTATGACTCAGAAGTTCTCTAAGCAGTCATTTTTAACAGACTGCACTATTTTATGCCTTGGAAAGCAATGAACATATATTTTCTTAGAAATGTAGCAAAGGAACTGAATGAATAAAACTCACTTATGTAATTATTGAAGATGACTTGCATAAAAACAGTTCCTGTAATTATGCCAAATTGTCCATTGTGGGAAAAAAGAAAAAACAGTACTGAAAACACACCTTGGGGAGTACATTTGAAACTCTTCCAGGCACTTAGGTTTCTTAGAATATAACTGAGTAGCCCTTTTTTACTGCTGGGAAAGCATTACAAAGCGAACATTGTACAAAAATAAGTAGGAGGTGAAAGCAGAGTTGACTTTTGGTCACTGGTAAAATGTAAATTACACAGAATTTAGGTTTTTCCCACAGCTCCATTTGTTTCTGTGAAGTTTCTCATCTTGCCAAAAGAAACACATGCTGAAATGTCCTCATTACAATACAAAATGTTATTTTTAAATTCTACTTTGGATCATTCCTAAATCAATCATCCAAGACATTGAACCATATATATTTAGTGAAGAGCTGGCATTCAAACATTCATACTTGCATTTTCCTGTTCTCTTTTGCAAACTATCAGTTGGAAAAAAGGAGAAGGATTTGATAATGCTTAAAACACAGACTAGACTCTGAAGTCATATCGTATGTGTTTATATCCAGGCTTTGCTACTTAATCCCTATGTGATTTGAAGAAAATAATTAGCTTCTCTGTATCTATGTCCTTAACAGAAAAAAAAAAATTATAATAGTGATATGACTTCCACTCAGAGTGTCATTTAGAGGAATAGATATGTTCAAGTCTATTCAACACTTGAAACAATGTCTGAAACAATCACTCACAAATGTCACAAATGCAGTGATTGTTTACAGCCAATTATTTTTTCACATTTTTCTTTTTTTCTGGTTGACAAGGTTAATTTCAAATTTTATTTGAAAAAATAGCATTGTGTTTTGTGCTGCAAGTTTTGAAGACCATAAAATACGCATTCAGAAATTCAGCATTTACGTATACACATTTAATAGTACATACAATGTCCCAATATTATATTATTGAACAAAATGTATAAAAGTAATCCTTCTGTGGAGATTAGATTATGTTTTTCTTAGCCTCTGAAAAGTTATGATCTGATGAGTGGTGAAAGTATATAAAATTATATCATATTAATATACATAAACACTGAAGAGTAGATAATTCCCAGTTGGAAATATCATGATAAATATTATAGGACTGCAACTTAACAGATGAATTCCATTGTACCCATATGAAAAGGAGATAGAAATGTTTTTGGCACTTTAGAGAATAATGTACTTTGAGGAAAAACAATTAGTTAAGTGAGTTGGAGAATCATACATAAGGTAAATTAAACCAAGTTATGAATCTGAGAATGCTAGACAGGGAGTAGACTTTGGGGACTCTTGAATAGCATGATCAGGAGAAAATAATTTCCTTATACCTAGTGGAGAGGCACTGGATGTTTTAGTCTGGGTGTGTACATATTCCAAGCATGAGGATGAGGAGCAACTATTCATTTCCCTCATGTGACAACAATAATAGACAGTCACAACATGATTCAATCTTTCAATTTCTGGATTGTGGAGAATTAATTCACATTCAGTATGCTTTACTCATGATATATTCTTGTGTCTGTTTATAACTGTGTGGTTATTTTTATAGCAAAAAAAGAGAGACAATTGAATCTTTGCCAGACTGGTTGACATACAGCAAGGATTTCTTTGTTTATTATTTCCATATGTTGTTGGCTGAAATTGCATAATGCCAAAATGCATACATTAAAATTCTAACCCTTATTACCTCACAATATAACAGTATTTGGAAGTGGGGTCTTTCAGGAGGAAATTTATGCTAAATGAGGTTATTGAGGTATGCACTAGTCTAACAGGATTTAGAGTAGAAAAGAAGAGAACACAGTAAGCACACTCAGAGGACCACACAAAGACAGAGCAAAATGATGCCATTGTCAAGCCAAAGCAAATCGCCATCTGAGGAAACTAAACCTACTAACACCTTGACCTTCAATTCCCAGAACTGCGAGAAAAATTTCTCCTGATTAAGTCACCTATTCTGTGGCATTATTTTGATAGACCTAGCAAAAACACTGAATATCTTAATTTTCTTAACATATTTGTTTTGGAGAAAACTCAGCAGTCTAGTATTTAGCAGAGATTAACTTGAATAAGCCACAAACATTGATGTCAATATTATGATGGAAAGGGAGATGATCATAATACACACATACATACTTTTCAGATTGGAAGATAACTTTCCTGTTGAGAGAGATTCAAGGAAGCATTGTAGCAAGATTTTGAGAGGAGGAATATCAATCAACTTCAGGAATGTTGATTCCTTAATTCCTAGTGTAGGAGATGGTGTTTAAAGGAGGCCTTGACTACTTGTGCTCAATCGTTACATTTACAATATTTGCTGAAATTGATGATAGTGTTGTCAGACCACATCTCTATATGACTTCATCATAATAAAAATTTTTTAGTCAAAAAAAAAATAAAAATAAAGGAGGCCTTGAAAGATGTGGAGACTTTAGCAGGAGCTTGAGAAGGACCCAATGTCGAAGAAAAGAACATAAACCAAAGCTGAGCAAATTTTATGTGTTGTTTTCCCCAGAATACCATTGCCACTTTAGTACTGTAGGTTCAAATAAGTCTAGAGAGTTATATTAGTGACTGTTTTCAGCCTCTGAAGAAGGACACTTGCTCCACCACCAGAAGCTATATTGATTTGAGTAAACTGCTTAACTTTTAAGATTTGACTCACTCAGTGAACAAATGGGTATAACAATGATGTAAGATTATTGTATCAAATAAAATAGTATATAGTGTTGGAATAGTGAGACTGGCAGGGAGCAATTACTCAAGAAGTGTTAGTTCATTTCCTCTTTAAGAAAAAAATAACGTGCAGCATTTATTTTAAAGGATATTTGTTATTAAACTTGAAAATATGTCAGTGTCAAAATATGGGGGATAGTGAGATCAAACTGGATTTAATATAAAGGACTTGAGAAACTGTATGCTTTTGAGTGGAAATGAATATGATAAGTTGGGATTTATGGTTTTAATGCTATGATTCCTTAGCAAGAATTTGTACTCTTGAGCACACAAAATATTGTATAAATATTTTGTAAATTTTGTAGAAGAAAATATGATAAAACAACAAAAAATATTCCAAAGAAGCAAGTTTTTCCAAAATCAAAAATTAGGTCTTCAGTTCTTAATCTTCAAATTTGTTGAAGGTCCTTTTAATTAATTTCCTCATTTTTTCAAATTCTGAGCCCCTTTTTTATTTTTATTTTTTCTTTCTGTTTCTGACAGACACAAAATAACTGTTCATATTTATGGGGCACAATGTTATGCTTTGACAGATGTGTACATTTTATAAAGATAATTATCAGTGTATGATCCAAGGTTTAGGACTGTGAAATTCTGACAATGAATTATGATATACTTGTGTCTCACATGTGCCTTCCTTGAGTGGTGAGCATCTATTTTTTTTTAATTTTATAGGGTATAATATATCAAAGTGAAAGATAATTTTTTTGTGTGTGTGTGGCAAAGTGTCTGAATAGTTTTGAAGGACCCCAAGGCCCCAGGCCCAACATTAGGAAATCTAACCCCTGTGCCCTGAAGCTGTAAGATGTTCCCTTACACAACCCCCATGTCAAAACCCCACCAGCTGCACGTAGCACTTCAAGTCTTGCACAATGCTACCACAAGATGTTCCATATAGATAACCCCGGAAGGGCCAAACTTGAGCAAACAGGGTGAAAACAGGAACTAAAAGGACAGGATGCAATTTTGTGGTGTTTCCGAGAACTAAAGTGGAAAAACAAGTTTACCCCCCGGGTGACCTATAGGCTGAATTCAGAAGAACCAATAGAATAACTGTTACTGTGCTAAGCTAAAAACTAACCCCCTGCTCCCTATAAAAGATCTGTGCCCTAGAGCCCGGTGTGCCAGTCACCAAAGCTCCGGCTGTGGTTCCACTGAGCACCCGCAGGCGCCTGTGTACGAATAAACAACCTCCTGCTTCTTGCATCCAGTGTCTCGTGTGGTTCATTCCGGGTTTGAGATCTGTGGCTGTTTCATTTGGAGGTCCCACCGAGATCCGAGATCCCGGTTCCAACCCAGATCCCTATCCGGAGGACACTCGACATCACTGGGAGGTAAGCCGGCCAGCTCGAGCTCTCTGATTTGTTGGTCTAATGTTCAGTGTCTTGCGCAGCGTCTGTAAGACTATGCATAGTCATCCAGTATTTTGAGGCAGCTTGAGAAGGAGTTGACGAACTCAGACTTCTCCCCTGCCACCCTGGGAGACGTCCCAGGGATCAGAGGGGTCCATTTCTTCGGGGCCCCCAGTGTTTCCGAGGGATACACTGTCTTTGTAGGCAACGGAGAAACACGCACTTCTCCCAGGCCGTCTGATACTTTTGGTTTCCACCAAAGCTGCGCAGCGCTCTTCCTGTTCGGTCTCATTGTTGTGTCTGTGTGTTTGTCTGTTTACTTTCTCTCCACAACTAACATGGGGCACTCACTGACCACCCCTTTGAGCCTCACTCTAGATCATTGGCAAGATATTCAAGATCGGGCAAACAACCTGTCCGTGACAATCAAGAAGAAGAAATGGAAGACACTCTGCACCTCAGAATGGCCAACCTTCAACACTGGCTGGCCAGCAGAAGGGACCTTTAACATTAATCTTATCTTACAGGTGAAATCCCAAATCTTTACCCACAGTCCTCATGGACACCCCGACCAGATACCCTATATTATCACCTGGGAAGATCTAACCTCCAATCCACCCCCTTGGGTGGTTCCTTTCTCTCCACCCAAGCCCCTTGAACCTTCTGCTCCCCTCATCCCAGTTCCCCCTCCCCCTTCTCAAACCTCTCAACTTTACCCCGTTCTTAACAAATCTGAGACCTTAATTAAATCAGGGGCAATGCCAAAGAAGGTTCTGCCGCCAGAAGACTCAACACTGATTGACCTGCTGACTGACGAGCCTCCTCCTTACCAGCCCCAACCCTTACAAGCCCCTGAACCCGACCAACAATCCTCAGAGGAGGAAAACAACCAGGAGGGCCCAACCGCCAGTGCTCCCCCGGATCCATCTCCCATGGTGGGACGACTCCGGGGACGTCGAGACCACACCACCTCGGGGGACAC
>NW_026000108.1:22753939-22811147 GCF_001458135.2 Marmota marmota marmota | reverse complement strand
GAACTCTGTGCACGCACTGTAAATGTGTCATCCTCTGATATGTCCAAATACATAGTGCCCTCGCCAGGTCTTTACTGGGCATGTAACACCGGGATTACTCCATGTGTCGCGGTAGCTACCTTTAACCAGTCTAAGGATTTTTATGTGTTAGTCCAGATCTATCCAAGGCTACTCTATTATTCCACAGAAGAATTTGAGGGACATTTCATGGGCAGGACTCGATTCACCCGAGAGCCTATCAGCATTACCCTGGCAGTTTTGCTGGGGGCAGGGATGTTGGCAGGGGTTGGAACTGGGGCTGCAGCTCTGATTGAAGGCCCTAGACAGCTGGGGGTCCTAGAGGCCGCAATACAACAAGACCTGAGAGCAATAGAAACCTCTGTAACCGCATTGGAAAAATCCTTAACCTCCTTATCAGAAGTAGTATTGCAGAATAGACGGGGTCTAGACTTATTATTCTTAAAGGAAGGAGGACTTTGTGCTGCCTTAAAAGAAAACTGTTGCTTTTACACAGATCACACAGGGGTAGTAAGGGAGTCCATGACAAAGCTCAGAGAAAGACTAGATGCAAGAGAAAAGTCCCTGCGAGGCTCCCAAAGTTGGTTTGAAAGCTGGTTTAATAAGTCCCCTTGGTTAACTACTATAGTATCCACTGTAGCCGGCCCCTTGATTGTATTGCTGTTGATTTTAACATTTGGACCCTGCATATTTAACAGATTAATGCACTTCATAAAAGAAAGACTATCCGTAATCCAAACCATGGTTCTCACGCAGCAATATCAGTTACTCCAACAACATGCTGAGCCATCAGCTGAGACAATGCTGGAATCCGAGCACATGGGTCAATGGATATAAGATTATATCCATGATATAGAAAAGGGGGAAATGAAGGACCCCAAGGCCCCAGGCCCAACATTAGGAAATCTAACCCCTGTGCCCTGAAGCTGTAAGATGTTCCCTTACACAACCCCCATGTCAAAACCCCACCAGCTGCACGTAGCACTTCAAGTCTTGCACAATGCTACCACAAGATGTTCCATATAGATAACCCCGGAAGGGCCAAACTTGAGCAAACAGGGTGAAAACAGGAACTAAAAGGACAGGATGCAATTTTGTGGTGTTTCCGAGAACTAAAGTGGAAAAACAAGTTTACCCCCCGGGTGACCTATAGGCTGAATTCAGAAGAACCAATAGAATAACTGTTACTGTGCTAAGCTAAAAACTAACCCCCTGCTCCCTATAAAAGATCTGTGCCCTAGAGCCCGGTGTGCCAGTCACCAAAGCTCCGGCTGTGGTTCCACTGAGCACCCGCAGGCGCCTGTGTACGAATAAACAACCTCCTGCTTCTTGCATCCAGTGTCTCGTGTGGTTCATTCCGGGTTTGAGATCTGTGGCTGTTTCAGTTTGTCAGTTAAGCAAAATTTGGAAGTTTAAAGAAATTTTCACTGCAATCACTAGAAGCAAGCTACATCAAATCTTTATCTAAAATGATTTTGTATCCACAAAAGTTTTTCAGTTATTAATTGATATTTCTCTTTTTACTTTTTTCTTGGCAAATGTAATAGAGAATGTAAAGGTCACCAATTTTTTTCTCCAACACATAAAAATTTAGATGATTATAAATCATAATTATTTTTAGATAATTATAGCAGCTGTTTATTTTAATAAAACACTTCATATAAAGTGTATCATACAATTTTGAAAATAAAATCCCTCTCAGAAAATTATTATTTCTATTACTAATTATTTCTAATTATTTTATGCAATATATCAGGAAAAATTGTGAGCTGATTACTGTTTGTACAACATATCTACAAATAACTCAATTATTGAATACCTTGACTCTGCTTACAAGGATTACATTATAACTACATGCATTTAAAACTAGTATTGCTGTCATATTTAATAGCACTTGGGTGTAATCACAGCAAATAAGGAAGCTAAGGTAGGAAGATTAAATTTGAGGTCAGTGAGGGTAATTGTGAGACCTTGTCTCAAAATAAAATTAATGGAAAAAGAAGACTTGGATGTAGCTTAGTGGTATGCTGAAGTCCCTGTGTTCAATATATAAAAACCTAACTTTGCCATGCACTGTTTTCTCATTCTCTGCATTATCACACATAATTATTAAAATTTTGATCTATAAAGAGAAAACTATCATAAGGATTAAAAAAAATATAATATCACCAAAATCAATACAGATAAACTTGCCAAATGATAAAGTCAATATTTGAAAATGCTGACTCTCTAAAATGAAGAAAATTTTAACTTATACTACATTAATGACAATTTTCTAAGAAGGTACAGTGACTGAAAATAAAGCAAAAATATATTAATTTAATTGGAAGTGGATTTATAATATGTTAATAACAGTCTGGCTTTTTGAGTATACCTAAACTTTTTATTTTCACAGAAAAAAAAAGTCCTTTAAGGCATGTCTCACATGCCATCATTGAAGAAAAGTTTTATAATCAACTTTTATAATCTAAATGAAGACTATCAATAAGTGATGGTAAGTATAAATTTTTGATGTACAAACAGAAATACTTTTCTATATACCTATAACTGCAATTTTTCTTTTTATGTAGTTTCATGTATTGCTATTAATTTGATACAGTAATACCTAATTAAAGATTGATGTATATTTCTCAATATATTTGCACTGTTTCCATGGATTCCCACAGACAAAACATTAATCTCTGAACTTCATATTCTTATAATTTATATTATATTTACCATGTAGAAATAATATATATTATATATATTATTTCTTGATACAATTTAACTGCATTAACTTTAAAATTCTATGAAAGTTGGTAATGTTTTACTTTAGCACTGGAAGAAACACTTAGTGTATGACACAGGAAGCCTGATTCCAAAAACACCATCATTTATGACATTATCTACATTTATTCTCCACAGCCAATCAGTTGTACTTAACAATACCTTCTTAGAAATAGGAACTGTAACTGAAACATCAGAGTATACTTTTGCGAAGATGAAGATAGAATATAAAGAAAGGGAAAGTGAAAATAAATAAATTAATTAATTAAAAGACCATTATAATTACACTCATATAATGTTGAATTTATTTAAAACATGTCAAATATTTGTCAACTTGCTACCTTCGAGGTTTCTCTTTATCCCAATACTTAAGTTATGATGAAATATAACAGAATATATGTGTTCATTATAAAAGTTGATATTGGAATCTACTTGAAAATAATTGGAAAGTATGATCTAAAGGTTAAAAATGTCTGTTATGTGAAATTGAATATAATCCATATTATAAATATATGTAGCAAAAAATAATCATGAAGACAAATGGAAAATTGAACCTGAATACTTTTTCTAAATTAAGAAACTTCCCACAAAGAGGTGGGGTAGCTCAGGGCAGAGCATTTTCCTAGCATGAGGTAGGCACTGGCTTCCACCCCCAGTGAAAAACCAAAGAGCAAAGAATACATAAGAAAGACCTAGTTATAGACAGACAAAATATCTTACAATATGATAAATCAATAATAAGTAAATAAATAAACCAGATAAGTGTAATACTAAGCATAGAGCCAGCATTATAAAATTTCATTTTATAGTAATATTTTTCATTTTAAATAATATTTATTGCTCTTATATATTCTACTGAGAAACATGCAAAAATAAAATGAATAAAGCAAGCAAATTTGGTACATATTAGAGCCATTTCTCTGGATCTAATGGTTTTTCACAGATGAAATATATTTTGTAGAAACTGGCAATAAAAAAATAATAACAGATTTGGTAATTTTGTATAGAAGTGACAAGAGAAGAAAAGCTGCCAAGAAGGAAACTACATTTTTTGGTTGTTGTTGAATGATTAGTCAATTACACTGCATGAAATTAATGAGAAGAGATCTTCAAAACATGGAAAAATTCACACAGTAATAATGAAGAGAAGATGAGGATTTTAATGATGTAGTATATGATTTCTTCAGGTGTTGAATGGAAATAAATGGTAAAACATTTATAAATTGGCAGCAGCCATGTTTATACATATTACTTTCTCCAAATGTTTCTGTGGGTCCTTTGGTTCTAGGTTATAAATTACTGAAGATATTTTTATTGAGTTAGATAGCCTGTTCCATTACCATTCTTGGAAATGTAGGTTGGAACATAATGATTAAACAGGTACTTTTCTGCTTGCTGATGATTATTTTCTACTTCTTTTCTTCCTTTACAGAATAAAACACTAGTTCTTAATGGGAAGCATTAAGAGCTCTCTATGATGTGATGCCAGCTCATTTTTAATTGTTGGTCTTCACATATGCGTTCCAGCAAAATAGAAATACTAGTAGCTCACACACAGATTTCATATTTTTAAAATTACATAGAATTTTCTAAGCCTGCACTTTCAGTCTGAAATAATTAATTTCATCATGCCTGAACCCTCTGTTATTTGATATTGCAATTAAATTCTCTTTCCTAGGAGTTCTCAGAGCACTTTGTCAGAGTGTGTGACATGCAGTAGAATTGAGATGTATATATTGTGGTCACCTTAAATGGGATCATCACTGAAACTGGGGCTATGGGTATGCATCTTTTCATTTTCCTGTCATGCTATCTGTCAAACAACTTGAAAATTAAAATTTTAAATAGTTTTTTTTTTAAATAAAATGTGGATGCTTCTTTGAATAAACTCCTAGAGGAGAAAATACCAAGATGTTTTGTTAGGTGCTTTTGCAAAATCTGTGTTGTGTTTTGTTGGAAATCTAGAACTTAGTAAAAAAATATTTTCAATATACAGTCATGGGATTTATTTGTTTGTGCCTGTTTCCATAGCTCTTCAAAAACTATTATGTTTATTTCACCCTATTTCCTAGCACATTTCATGTGCCTAAAAGGCTCCAAACTAAACTTTAACTCCAAGTTACAGATTTTTAGTCTATCATTTTGTTTTATTTCATTAATTAATTTATTGTATAATTTTAATTTATTCTAGCAATAAATGTCTATATTCACCCCCCAAAATAGATAGATAGATAGATAGATAGATAGATAAAAATAAAAATGTCAAGAACCATTAATGATTATAATAAAATCCAACATTCCTTGTTACCATCAACACATTTTAAGCACTTTAAAATACTTTAGAAAAGACACATATTTTGTTCATTCTTATTCAATAGAGACATAATGTGCTTATTTTCCTGAAGAAAAAAATGTGTTTTTGCAGGTGCTTTTGTCCTTTCTTTATGCTTTCAACATTTGAATAATACCTAATATCTGTGTGTTGAAGGTAGAATCTTGAATGATCCAAGATTTTCATTCCCCAGAATAAACAACGTGTACACTCTAACTCCTTCCCATTTACTGTGATTGAAACTATGAATATGATTAGAACTTAGCCCCATTATTGGGTAGAAATGATTATACTGCAGAGGGTACTTTGCAGATATAACCAAGGTTTTAAGTAAGGTAGTTTTGAGCTAATCACAAGAGAGATCATCCTTGTGAATCTGCTGTAGTTAGGCATGCTCTTTATACCATAAATATGAACAAATAAAATGATCATAGTTACTAAATATAAAAAAGGTAAAACAAATTGTTGGTAGTTTAAAAGAGATAGAAAGGTTGAAGAAAGAGAGGGAATGACAGAGAATGAGTTTAAAGAGAAAAATTTTCCAACCAGTTTTGAAGACCTAAGTTGTCTATAAGAAGTGCATGGGGCCAGGAACTCCAGGGGCATCTAGGAGATAAAAGTGGAACAATGTAGACATTCTGCAAGAAAATGGGAACTGTAGTAAAATAACATTGCTATTGTTTGAATGTTCATCCAGAGGCTCATGTGTTGGAAACTTGATCTCCAGGGCAGTGGTATTGAGATAACTCTCGAGTTGTTTAATATTATCATTTCAGACCTGGGATTGTTTTAAGGGCAAGTTTGGCAAGTTTGAAGATAATTGAACCACATAACATGTAATATATTTATTTCAATCACTTGTTCCTCATTTTTCTTTCATGGTGATCTTGTTGTCATATTTCTATATCTACATACATAATAAAGCTCACAATATGCTATGATTATTCTTGCTTTATACAGTCAAACATACTTTAAAGGGATTAAAACTTTATTGTGGGACTGGGGGTATAGTTCAGTGGTTGAATGCTTGGTTATATTCAAGGGGCTGGGTTTCATAATCAGTACTGCAAAAAGAGAGAGAGAGAGACATAGAGGTAGAGAGAGAGAGAGAGAGAGAGAGAGAGAGATAAGAGAAGAGAAAGAGAAAGAAGGCAAAGAGAAAAAAATATGTCTAAATGCTTACATTCACACACATACTTACCATTTCAAAAGCTCCTAATTTCTTTGTGCCAATTTAGTTTTCCATTTGATATTATTCTTCCTTACCTAAAGACCTTTGTTTAAAATTCATCATGCTGTGGGTGTGCTGGCAATGAAATCTCTAAACTTTTAATTATATGGAAAATGACTTATTTTGGTTTACTTTCTGAAAGATGGTAACTTTGTTAAAAAAAAAAAAAACAACATTGATCATTCTTCTCTCAATGTCTTGAAGATGCCATCCAATCATCTTTTAGATTGCATCACTGATGATAAGTCTAGTAATCCCTCTTTGTTTTTGACTGCACAATGTGCCTTTTACAATTTTTAAGAATATTTTAAAGATTTATCTCTTTATTGCTTGTTTTTGCATATTTTTATTGGTTGTTCAAAACATAACAAAGCTCTTGACATATCATATTTCATACATTAGATTCAAGTGGGTTATGAACTCCCATTTTTACCCCAAATACAGATTGCAGAATCACATCGGTTACACATCCACATTTTTACATGATGCCATATTAGTGACTGCTGTATTTTTTGCATATTGATTAAGATATTTTTTCTGCTAATTTTATTTTTCTTTTAACTTTTTTTTTTTGCCTAAAATTTGTTGATCTCAGAACTGTGAGGTTTTCAGCTTTCATCAAATGGTATAAATTTGGAGAATTTTTTCTTCAATTTTTTTCTAATCTTTACACTCTTTTCTGATTATTATGTATGACAATTACATGCATTTCATACTTTTGACTTATATCAAATATTATTCTAAGACTGTATTTTCTGGATCTTAAATTTTTTATTCATTATATTTTACTAGTTTCTTTTTCTCTGGATCTTCACGACCAATTTTTTTTTTTTTCAGTATTTAATTGACTGATAAATCCCATTGGATTTGATTTATTCCAAATACTGTAGTTTCTAGAAATTTTATATCTGACTTTTTGTTTCATCTCTTAATATTTTCCTGTTTCCTCTACATTCATTAATATATGAAGCATACTTATGGTAACTATTTAATGTGATTTTCTACCAGTGTATTCCTTTCTGTCATTTCTGGTCTGTTTGTATTGATTGATTTTTTTTCTTCTAGTTATGAGTTACATTTTTTGTATGCTTGGCAATTTTGGGCTGAATGCCTGGTATTATCAATTAGATGTTGTTTACTAGATTTTCTTGTGTTCCTTTATATAGTAATAGATTTTGCTATACCATGCAGTTAAGTGAGTGAAATCAATTGCATCCCTTCAAGGCTTAATTTTAGGTTTCATAGAGGGTGGCTACAGGGCAGCCTTTAGTAATGGGTTATTTGTTGCCATTACTAAGGCAATACCCTCCTGTGGATTCTACTGATGCTCCATATATTATAACATCTTTCTAAGCTGCTAGTAAAATCACAAATTATTGCAGCCTTCATAAACTTGGTAAATTGTCCTGCCTATTGGTTAAAGATGATTTTACCTCATCCTCAGATAATTCTCATTTGTACCTAGTTAACTCAGTTCTCAACTAATGACCCCAGATGAATACTTGCATGATCACTAGAGCCCTCCCCGCCATCTTCACATATTCTAGCCATGCAGACTCAGCAAACTCTAACACAATCTCTTCAACTTTATTAGGTTGTCCCCCTTATATTGTTTTCTATTTCTACTGAAGATAAGAAAATAATCTCCAGATAGTAAATTGATGCTCGGTTTCAATTTGGTTGTTACTCTTATGCATATGACAGTTTTTCACTTCCTGTTGCCTAGGATTGTAAGCCACTGTTGTTTTCTAGTTTTCTAAGCTATTGAATGAAGACAGAAGGTTGAATCAGACCTTTATCATTTCATCTACATAAGTTTTTGGATTTTTTTAAAAGTAAAAGTTAAAGAAAACACTGTGGCTGAGAGAAATGTCCTCTGCTATGAAGAATGGATGGCAGAGGGGCAGTGGACTCTTCTGTGGATAACGTATTTTTAGAATTTTTAGTTAAAATAAATTTTAGTCCTTTATAAGCATTCATCCATTAATTATGTTTAAATACACATTTAAGAATATCAGTAGGAAACACTCCTAAATAATTATATAAGACACTTTATACCATATAAATTAATCTCTTATTCCAAATAGAAAGAGGGAATTACATGTAATTTGAGTCAAATATTTTTATTTCTAGATATCTGGGAAGATATTTCTAAATGATATTTTGTTGTCAGAATTTTTCATATTCAATGACATTTACTTTATTTCCCTTAGATATGATACTAAATTTCACACAGTCACATTTCTTTAATTTCTAGTTATTCTTCATCATTCATTTAGAGGTTTTTTTTTTTTTTTTTACATGCTTTATTTCAGTCATATTACATTAAGGCTGTTTGGGCTTGATTTAAAATAAACTTCTTCTGTGAAGTGACAGTAAAAATCAGTAAAATAAAATGTCATTGCAAACTGCCTTATGCTTTTGTGGACAAAGATGATAAAAATCTACTCTATGCTCTTTCCTGAGCAGGTTGACAGATCATTGGCCAAGTTTCTGTGAATCCTCAGCTACTAAAGCAGGCAACAGAATTATAAGCAACAATAAATTCATTTATATGTTTTAAAATAGCAAAATACATAAGAACCAAACAATATTTAAAGACATGACCATGCCTTAAAATGTTACTGAGAAGCACATACATGTGTATATACAATTCTTGTCATGTACACTTCTTGTCAAAAATACATGGATAAGTGTTATAGTTTGGAATGGCCCCATAGCTACATGTGTCATGTGTTGGTCCCTTAGGTGACACTATTAGGAGGTGGTAGAGCTTTGAAGAGATGGGGGCTAGTGAGAGTTCATTAAGTGTGTGTCCTTGAAAGGGATTTTTCTTTGCTCTCTTTAATTCAATGCCTTTTATGTAAGTGCATTTTTTTTCACCACATGCTCACTGCCATTACCATTTGGAACCTGTATTAGAAGCCCCCAAACAATGAGTCCTCCCAATCATGGACTGAACACTCTAAAATTGGAACCAAATTATTATGTTTTTCTTTATAAGTTAATTATTACAGGTATTCTGTTATGGTCACAGAGAAATGATTTAGCACAGTGAATAAGAACAGAAACACTTTTAAGTTTTCTCAGAGTTAACCCACTCTCAATCTAATGCCGATTTTTTATGTAATCCAGTTGTACTGACAGAAAAAATAAAATAAATGCAATACAAGGTACAAACAGGTCAAAATATACCAATGTAAGTTGAATTTAGATTTCTTTATTCCAAAATCTCTTAACCAGAGTCATAACTCTATTTAGCAATAGGTTGAATACTAATCACTCACCAAACAAAAAGATCACCTTAGCAAAAGCACCTTATCAAAGATTACTACAAGGTGTGGATGTTTCTACCCAGACACAGTCAAATGCTGAAGTAGTGTGATATTCAAATATAGCAGTGTACTCTTTGTTTCTGCTAGTGTGAAGTTTACTTGAGTGGAAAATTAAACCCACTAGGCCTTGTTAATAAATTCAGAGTAGTTTTCAGTGTTGGGATTAAGATAAAACTGTATGTTCTACAATTTTAAAAAGACTTCCTCAAAACAATGAAAAAAGACCTTAATCAGTGATTGCAATCTCTAAGTTGAACTGGTTAATGGAAATTGCTTTTTCTAGCTTTGAAAACTAGGTTTTGTTTCAGTAAGTGCATTTAGTGTGTCCACCAGCAACAGTTAAAAGAAATAGTGCTAGAAAAATAACATGCATTTGGATTTTTGTTAAATTTACAAATATTGTACCCCAAGCAAATATTAAGGTAACATTCTATCAGCTAGGAGTCAATCGGACTGGTTTGGGAGCATTGAGTGGAAATGCTCACTCATTACTCATCCCTAGGATGTCCAGGTTTTAATTGTCCAGGTTTTAATCCCCGAAAGCTGTGAATACATTCCCTTAACTTGTCAAAGGGGGTTAAAGAATATCATTAAAGTAAGCATGTAGATTACCTAGACAGGGCTAATGTAACTTCAGATAAAGGCCCTTTACAATGAAAACAGGAAGGTCAGAGTTGAGAGAATAGAATGTGAGGACAGAAGCTTATTGGAAAGATGTAGTTAGGGACTAACTTATGTTAACGACTACTTTTTTCTTTTCCTTCTTATTCATTTTTAAATTAATTAATGATAATTACACATATTTATTAGGCCTGATGTGATAGTTCAATATAGGTATGCATTGCACGATGCTTCAATCTGGGTGAGTATATCTATCTGCTCAAACATTGTCCTTTATTTTGGTTAAAACACTCAAAATCCTTTCTTTAAGATTAAATAAAAATAGTACATCATCATCATCATCATCATCTGTAGTTATCCTACTCTGCAGTAGGACACCAGAACTCATGTATCTGCTCTAGCTGTAACTTAGTACCTACAGACTAAACTTTGCCTATACCCCATCACCTCTATTCTCCCCAACTTCTGGTAATCACTATTATAGTATCACCTTCTATGAAATTAAGTTTTGGATACCACAAATGAGAAATTATTTCTTTGCCTGGTTTATTTCATTTAATATAGGGTCTTCCAGTTTCATCCGTGTTGTAAAAACTTTTTGAAGGAAGAAAAGAGAGGGAATGAATACTGAAGTACTATTCTATATTGAAAAAAAAAAAAACTCTAGAAGTAACTGGCGTTGTGGACATTTTAATTGTCATCTCATCACACTCATTTCAAACTACTGATCTTCAGAACCAAAAGACAATTTATTTGTGTTGCTTAACACACCAAGTTTGAGGCAACTTGTACAGTAGTGATAGTAATTTAAGACATAACAGGAGAATGGTATTTGACAAAATTAGTATTTTCTTTTGTTGACATCTTTTTCCTCCTTATTTTGACTTATAAAATGTCACATTATCTGAACTTACCTTATGTATTTCCTTATTTATTTTTATATCTTGTTTCATTGGTAGTAAAAATATAATGGCTGCAAGAGTTAACAATTTGCTTTGTCCCCTGCTGTAAGTGTAGAATGCCTAGGACATGAATTTCCCTCAAACAATGAATGAAAATTTGAATGAATACTATTATTAGCATTAGGCACTTTATAGGAATAATGATAAGGAGTATAGTGGAAAAGGGTTCTTTAGAAAAATAATTATAATTTATGATAGTTTATATTTGGTAATATGACCTTATATTTGAACATTTCTTTATGATTGACACACATTGTCATATATTTTTTTAAATTCTAATTTAAATTTCAGGAAAGAAAAGATCATGGTTTTCTCATCTTTGTAGTCACAATATCTAACACAATTTTTCATAAACAACTAACATCAACCATCTATTACATACTTCCACTCCATTATGCATGCTGCTAAGAAATTCACGTGTATTTCTTCTTACTCAATTCCACATGCTACTGCTTAGGAAAATTATTGAAAGTTTTGGGTGTATATCCAACTTTTTATAGCTGGTAAGTAACAATAATATAGCATAGAACCATTTTTTCTTGGCCCTAGAACCAGTATCCCAGTATACTAAGTGAAAAAAAGCAAAGTTATAGGACTCAAAATTTGAGTGAAATTTAAATCTTGGTATCATTTAGATATAAATGAGAAGGATAAAATATTACTAAAGATGAACTCCAATGAATCCATAGAGAAAGTAATATTGATTGAGCACTAACCCTAGGCATGGTGTTAGACACAAATACTTGATTCCTAAGGCCATCAGGGTCATTTGTCCATTTATAAGGCAATGGACAGAAAAGTACCATGAAAAGTAATGTTGCCTAGCTAGCTGTAAGTGCATAGGTTTTCATACCTCTCTGATCAACTCTGATATGCCTACAAAGCAACTTTCATTCAGAATGTAGAATGGACTTTTCAAAATGCAACCATGTGCAGAAAAAATTTCATAACTTTTCCTTTCATGCTTAGAAAAGTGAGCAGAAAGCAAGTGCTCAATATCTCTTAGTCTTAAGTGTATTAGGAGCCTACCATATGCAGGCAAAAGTGACCTAAAATGATAGGTAACAAAAAACTTTTGGAAAATTAATAAGTAATAAAAATTAAGAACCCATTGGCCAATTTTAAAACTGCATCTTGTCACATATAAAAGGAGAAGAATGAGAAAAATAAGACAAACGAGAAAGAAAGAAAGAAAGAAAGAAAGAAAGAAAGAAAGAAAGAAAGAAAGAAAGAAAGAAAGTGACTCAGACAGGACTCAGATTTTTTTACAATACTAGTCTAGATGGAACAATACTTAAAATATTTTGCAAGCATAGGGTAAACTAAAATATTTAATCCAACTAACTTATACTTTCTACATAAGATGCATAGGAAAACAATTTTAAAAGTTAAGACTTTCAGAAATTCTCTTCACATGAAGGTTCTGAAAAGTAAACACTCCTCTTTTGGCTCTTAGAACAGCACCATAGCAGTTGGCAAGAAAAAGTGCCTTTCAAAAGGCAGCAAAATCTGAGCCAAAAAGAAAGTGATTTTTTTATTTTTCTCATTTGCTAGAAACATCGGTATAATATGAAACTGCTAGCCATATTTAATGTTAGAAATATTAGACAAACACTAGCCACAAAGACTCTAGGAATCAAACTGTCATCTGATAGACAGAAAACAATGTTTTTGAAGTAAGACTTTCTGATTTACAGAAAGACAAAATTGCATTTAGAATGACTGAAAAAGTTCAGCGTAAAAACTGCCTGACTTCTTTGGTATGAATTTCATGTTTGGCAAAATTAGCTCAATGCTCAAAATGTAGGAGACCATGACCAAACATGATTAAGGTTTATATTGAATCAGGATCACTGATGCCTAGTTTGTTCATCCATTTTTAGATTTACCAGAAGATAAAATAATTAGATTTACAATACTTCTTATTCTCAGCACCAAAAGGTCCATCAAATTCTGGAGAGAGTGTTGGAAATCATGGCCTAAGAAGTTCATAGTCTGACCTCAGGTCTTCAATGTGGGAGATACTTCTGTGTCTTCTGCATAATGTTCTGTTTGAATATAAAATTAATTAGTCACGATCATGCTTTTTTTTTTCTTCACTTGCCAGATAAATCTTTTCTTATCCTTTCAGAACACAGATCTTGAGTTGGATCCTAAATATAAAATAGAATTCAGTTTGTGTGACCATTGGTTGCATTAATTGAAAACTAACATCAAATTCTCCACTTGTCCTTTGAAATATAATTTATAGTTACTCTTATTAAAGGGGTTAGATTTATTTCATCACCTTTTATTTACTGCATTGAATAAGACAAAAAAAATTCTATTTGTTTCCAATGTGGTTCATTATATAAGAATGGAGTTCACTAATTACACCATTGCACCTGTCTTTCTGTTTCATTTTGGAGTTGGTTCCCCTTTGATTGATGGCTGGGTGTTACTAATCTGACATGTTTGTGTTTCTCACCAAGCTTCCAGTTCATGTGACATGGAACCAGAGCTGGATATAGTAACTCTCAGCTTCCTTCTCATAGTGTAAGTTAAGACAGACTGGAGAGTGTAGACAGCAGAGCTGATGCAGAATTTAAATGGAAAGTTCCTGTGGCTGGCTTTTAGTTCTGAACATTCTTTGGAACTTGGGCAAGTGGGGTTAACTCCAGAGAGATTAGATCCACAGTGTCTCTTGTTGGGTAAATAGAAATCTCTGCTAGACATCAGGGTCTCAGAGACCACCCAAAAATTTCACTCATAGGATAATCCTCTTCAGATATCACTGCTCCACAGCAGTGAATGTGGACTTCCCAGGATCAGACCCTGAGTGCAAAAGAGCCAGCCTGACCAGTAGCCTGGCTCACCAGAAACAAAGGGAAAGCAAGCCTCTCTTCCCTCAGTATCCCCAGCCCAGATCCTCTAGGCCACACTTCTTTCTGTGCCTATTTCACTTAAACAAAGCCAGACACATTGGCCCCTATGGCAGGCATTTGCTGGCCAGGTTAGAAATGCCTTCTATGAACTCCCGGTCTTACATGCTGAAAGCTGCCGCAGGGTCACTTCCAAGTGGCTCTCATCTCAACTCTGCTCACCAGCTGACAGACAAAGAGGAGTTTTCAATCACCAGTTCGCTGATTTATCTCTGGGTGAGTGAAAACCACTCTCTCTCTATTCTGCAGGTTCTTCTGTGCCATTTTATTTACCGTACATTTTTTTTTCCTCTTCCTGCCTGTGTTACCCCTCCCATCTATAGTGAATCACCAGCAAAGCGACATGTCCCTAACATATTATTTTTTATTCTATGTTCAAAGCTACTGAATTCCTGTGTTTCTATGATTATTTTACTGTCAAAAAATGGCTTTCAGGAAATTTGCTTTATCACCTTTCTCACTGAGAAGCAAGACTCCTGCTTCATATGAATCTTAAACCATGCAGCTACCAGAAAGTGCACATTTCCTTGAATCCATCATCTTCCCACCTCCTATTCTGTGTCCTATATCTAGCCTGGTAGTGTGAGTGGCTTTTTCGGTAAAATATGTCAGAAGTAAACTGTACTAGTTTTGAGACTCGGCCTCAAGTGACTTCATGGACTTCTCCTCCTTGCCTTGGTCCACTTATTCTGCTGGGAGATCAAGACTGAGCTAGTAGAATGAGGAAAGAGAGAACAGGGAGAACAGAGCTGAGTCAGGCTATCTAGCCCAAAAAAGGAACCACCAAAGTAATTAGACAACCTTGCCAAGTTGGCAAATCTGTTGAGCTGACCCACAGCTCACTGAAGACACATGACTGGGCCAAACTGAGCCAAGTCAAATTAGTGAAGTTCTACAACCAACAAGCAAAATAAAAAATAGTAAATGTTTATTTCAACATTCAAAATTGTAATGTTATTATAAAAATAACTGATAAAGAACACATACTATATTCCTTTTATTTTATTAATCCCATATCAGTTTTACATACATATATAGTAAACCCCCTCCCATAATATATTTCATATATTATTTGATTTAGTTTAAATATTTAACTTTGCACTATGTAATCCATACTTCCAGTTTTGTTTCGTTTGTTTGTTTTAGTGCCAGGGATTGAACCCAGGGGCACTTAACCGCTTGGCCACATCCCCAGCCCATTTTTGTGATTATTTAGAGACAGAATCTCGCTGAGTTGCTTAGGGCCTCCCTAAATTGCTGAGGATGGCTTTGAAATTGTAATCCTCTGCCTCAGCCTCCCAATCTGCTAGGATTACAGGTTTGCACCACCGCACCCAGCCATGCTTATAGCTTTTGAGATCCTTTAATATGATTTCACGGCAAACTTATAGCATCAACTCAAGAAAATAATTATTCTAATTCTACTAAAAATTTCTAAAAGAAAATATATCAATACTTAACAAATATATACAATAAATTTAAAAAATTGCAAATAACCAAAAAAATTAACATGTCATTTATTAATAGTGCAATGATTTGAAATCAAATGTTAGCAAATAAAATCAATGCCATTGAAGAGGAGAAATCATATAAAAGTAAAAACTTGGAAAGAAAGAATACAGATACTTTTAATTTTCAGAAATTATGAGTTTTTACCTTGTAAACTGAAAGAATAAATTGAAAATTCACTATAAATAATAATAAATTGCACCTATGTAGTAAAACTACAGAATTAATATGTAAAAACCCATAACTTTGTATGTAAAAGCAAGATAGAGGAGATAATGGAAAAAAATAACTTGTAATAGTAAAAAAAAAAAAAAAACAGAAAATTTAAAAAGGCAGCCTGTTTTAGAATAGAATTAGCTGAGATATTTTGGATCCATATTCAGAAGACAGGCTCTGGAAGAACAAAGAAGTATTTCAAGAAAAAAGAAAACAAACAAATATCATGTTCCTGTATAGAAAAATTTAACATAATAAAAATATTAATGTTTCTTAATATAACCTGCTTATATTTATATCTTATTAATATAAGTTCTTTAAAACACAGGTTTAGTATTTTAACTGCATGAGTAATATTAAGTTTCCTATGAATTATAATGATTGAGGCCATTACTTATTTGAGTGCTCTTTGACAGACATTATTTGCATTACTTAAATGTGTGCATCACAGTCCTCCTAGGTAGCTAATCATTTTTTATTTCTTCGGATCAAGAAACTAATTAAGGAACTTGTGGAAGATATAAAAGCTCTAAGAACTAGATTTTAAATTCAAAACGTGGATATGGATGGATTCAGCAAATATATTCAGTAAAAAAAATACTGCAGATATATCCAAAATTTTATGAGAAAGAAATGATTAGACTTGTGCTACCAAAGCAAGTGCAATAATTACAATAATGAAATATTTATATGACAGGCAAGTGAAGAATTGAGACCCCCCATGTAGATGTAAACATAAACAAATATTAAGCATATTCTGATAAAAATTATTTTAGTGATTAAAAAATGACAATTCAATATAAGAAATTTTAAATCATTGGGTAACTTTCTGAAAATAATGAATTGAGTGGATTACTAATCCAAATATCACATTAATTCCATTAAATTCCAAATGGAACACAAAGATTAAATTATAAAATTTTGGCAAAAAAATACTACAATGATGTTAATTATTAGTTATTTTAAAATTCCAGAGTTTTTAAGGGTTTACATCCTTGATTCAAAATCAATTAAATGTATGTGCAGTTTAATGAAAATGGATATGGCATAAATAAACATAAAGAGAATTTAAAGGTAAAATGAGAATGAGAAACATTTCAAAACTCATAGAAAAAAGGTAATGTTCAAATATATAAATAGCTCCAATAATTTAGTATAACTCAATAGAAAACTTTTCAAATGATATAAAAAGGCAATTTATAGAAACTTGAATATTTGAAAAATTCTAATTTGCTATCCTATAAAGATATTACAAAGAAGAAAGAAAATTAAAATAACACTTTTTAACAACCAGATTCGCAAATATTTCATCAAACTCTCTTTTAACAGATGTATTCATTCATCATTAAGTGATTGGGATTTTTTTAGAACCATTATATGAAGAACACACCCATTAAAATACAAACATATGTTTGCATATAATAATTCAAATTCCAGGAATTTTGTAACATATATATCTGAACAAATTTAAAATAGCATATATGCAGTTTTCTCAATTCAGCATTATCTGTGATTATGAAAAACAATTGGAAGCAGTACAAATGCCCATCAATTGGGAACTACATAAATTATGTTACATTTATATAATTGGATACTATGAAAATTAGAATAGAAGCAGTAGCAAATTGTGGGCCCATATGGAATATTTGACAAGGTGGATAGCTAAATAGAAAAATCAACATTTAAGAACATGTACAGTGTCCTATCTCTATTTAATGCAAGGAGTTGTAAGAAAAACATCTATTTGTATTTGATTGCGTACACTTTAAAACACTTTTGGAAATATCATTAAAATTTAGTAAAAATTACACAAAATTATAAAAATTCAATTATTCTTTTCTGCTACAAGCATGTGGTAGACTGGGTGAATGTGATCAGCCCTGAGAGTAAAGTAGTTTTGTATATAAACAAGGTTTTATATGGTGAAGTTAATTTTGTAATAATTTAAGAGCATAAATATGATTTAACATATTATCCTTCAACTTTAATAAAAGAAGACCACAATGCATAATGGAAAATAAAATTATACATTATTTTACAGAAGAAAATAATATCTTTTTGCAGGACTGTTTAGTTGGACCAATGAAGTTAGACATCAGAACAAAATAAGATTAGAAAAAATCAAAAGGATAAGGTAGAACTTGATATCACAATACATGTAGATTTCCTTGTCTTACATCTCTCAAGAAAACCAAGTGGGTAATAAAGTAGAGAAGACACACTGTAAACTGTATACTGAGAATAACAACATTGGACTAATTAAATTAGTCACTGTGAACTTCAGATGCTTTTTCTTTTCTAAAATGTAAAATAATGAGGCAGCTAAATATGTATCAAGATTTGTCTATTCTTCACAAAATATTTGGTTTTCAATTTTTAAGTGACAGTGAATGTCAAAATAAGAGGCATAGAAAAGTATATATTAAAGATTTTGAAAAATTATATTTTTATTTACAAGTATTATAATTTATATTACAAGTTATGTCCATTACATAGGCAAATGTTTCCAAATGATTTATGTGGTCAATTTGCAATCTCTTTCTCACTGCAGCCCTGATTTTAAATATTCTGTTCCACTATCTCCATAAATCACCAAATGTTCCAGTAATAATTCTTTTTAAGTTATTTTGTTCTTGTAACAAAATGTCTCAAATTTTACTGTGTTTTGAAATTAAATCCATCGTAACTCTGTTTATGTGTGTATGTATGTGCATGAGGGAGAAAGAGAGAAATGTCCCTCAAATGAAGAATAAAGTGGTTTGCATATTTTATTCATGTTTTATGTAAAGAAGAATTGTGAATTAATGGTATAATGTATAACTTTAAAAGGACATCTTGTGAAAGGGATCTATTACAGTTGATATTTTTGAGGTATAAATGCAAAATGTTGATTTTTTTCCCCTCTCATTCAAATGGAGTTAGAATCTTAGGAAATGTCACTTGTTATCCATTGTTAGGCATGAGGAAGGGCTGAGAAGCTATGTTAGGAACTAGGAATAGGAGCCCGAGTATCATATGCAGGACTCATAGACAAGTGGTTTAGAAGGTGAAGCTTTTTCCTGATGCTGCATTTTAGGAGAGACCAGGTGAGCTCTGGAATGAACTTTTCAATGATGAACCCCTCATGCAAGGCAGATGTATGATTTGATCATTTGGTAACAAATACATAAAGAAATATATGGCATATAATACAAACAATTTTATGACTGAAATTGAATACCTGCTCTTTAAATAGTGAAATTCGGAATGTGCTTATTAACTACAAATACTCTCAATTCACATTGATTTAAGCTGGGTGTAGTGGCTCCTGTCTGTAAGCCAAGTGACTCTGTAAACTAAGGATTACAAGTTTGAGGTCAGTTTCAGCAACTCAGAATTATTCCATCTCAAAATAAAATATAAAAAGGGTTGGGGGATGAATTTCGGTGGTAAAGAACTCCTGGTTTCAATACCTGGGACTTGAAAAAAAAATCAGTCTAGTCTCAGAAGTACACTATTGTGGCTTAGATAAAAAAGGGTTATATATAGAATCAAAGGAGATTAGATTGTAGGTCAAAATTTTAAAAAATGGAAAACTAACGAAACTCTCCTCTGAAGACTTCAGCCAAGCAATTTTAAGAGGTAATGGTCACTCTTACCTATATTAACATATTCGATAATACCCCCAAACTTATGTTTTAAAAAATCGTTTATAAACTGTCTGCAGCTCATTTTAGAAAACTGATTTCCAGTTGTCAACTATTATTTATATCTAATTAATTATAAACATTTGCATACTTATAAATTATAAGGACAGTGTTTAGCATTAGAAAATGGGAAAATGAATAAGAAATCATACTTTCCATACTGAATGCACCAGTTTGCAGTCCCATCAGCAATTTATGAGTGTACCTTTTTCCCCATATCCTCACCAATATTTTTTGTCCCCTGTATTCTTGATAATGGCCATTCTGATTATAAGGAGATGAAATCTCATTGCTCTTTAAATTTCCATATCTCTAATTGCTAGAGATGTTTAGCATTTTCATCATGTATTTGTATACCATTTGTATTTTTTCTTCTGTGAAGTGCCTGTTCAGTTCCTTTGCCCATTTATTGATTTGGTTATTCTTTTTTCTCTTTTCTTTTTTGGTGTTAAGCGTTTTGAGTTCTTTGTATATCCTGGAGATCAATGCTTTATCTGAGATGGAGGTGGAAAAGATTCTCTCTAATTGTGTAGGCTCTCTCTTCACATTCTTGATTATGTTCTTTGCTGTGAATAAGCCTTTTAGTTTGATTTGATCACATTTATTGATTCTTGATTTTACTTCTTGTGCTCTAAGAGTCTTGTTGAGGAAGTTAGTTCCTAAGACAACATGATGGAGAATTGGGCCAATATTTTCTTAGACTAGGCACAGGGTCACTGGCCCTTGATCCACTTTGAGTTGAGAATTTTGTGCAGAATGAGACATAGTTCAATTTCATTCTGCTACATATGCATTTTCAGTTTTCCCAGTACCACTTATTGAAGAGGCTGTTTTTTTCCAATGTATGTTTATAGTGCCTTTGTCTAGTATGAGATAACTGTATGATCAGCATGCTACAGTGACACCACCACATGAATGTTAATAGTAGTGCAATTCACAATAGCTAAGGTATAAAACCAGCCTCGGTGCCCTTCAACAGATGAATGGATAAAGAAAAGGTGGTGTGTATACACAATGGAATATTACTCAGGTATAAAGAAGAATGAAATTTTGGCATTTGCCAGTAAGTGGATGGAACTTCAGACTGTCATGCTAAGTAAAATAAGACAATCCCCCCAAACAAAGGCCAAATGTTTTCTCTGATATGCAGATGCTAACACATAATGGGGTTGGGGGTGAGAAGAGAATAGAATTTCATTGGATTAGAATGGTAGGGAGAGGGGATATGAATAGAAAAGAGAATTAATTAGACATAACTTTTCTATGTTCACATATGAATATATGGCCAGTATAACTCCATATTCAACCACATATTCAACCACAAGAATGTGATTCTAATTAGAAAAAGTTACACTTCTTGTGGGTATAATTTGTCAAAATATATTCTACTGTCACATATATCTAAAAAGAACAAATTTTTAAAAATAATAAGAAGAAATCATACTAACTTTTGTGTAGGCCATCCACAAATTTTGAAAAAGTAAGCTCTAGAATTGAAATGTTTTTCTCAGGTATTATTAGGTCATGGAATTTAAAATGTTTATTTCATTGGGTACCCCAAGTAAGTTTCTCTTGTATTACCTGAATCAATGCTATGATATTTTTAGATAAAATAAATCCTTAGATGATCTTCACAGAAAACAGAAATGAAACTCTTATTCTTGCCATCATTTCTCTAATACTATTAATAGAGTTGATATTTTTACTCATATAATGGCTGTAGCCTGATGTCACTTATAAATAAGTAGTAATAAATTTTTAAAATTTACTTCATTTTGACAACGTTATGCCTTTTAATAACATCATATTACTTATATCACATACTAGAATTATTCCAAAAGTATCAATATAACATCTAATGTAGGCAATATGCTGTTCAATATGCTGTTCTACACAGATAAATTTTTCATTGCTCATTTCATGATATATTAACTGTAAAAGTGCAGTCATGTACTTGCACACATGTACTTATTTATGGATATATACTTGCAGACATTATATATTCATACATATATAATATGCATGCATGTACAGCATGTACATACACATATATAAATAGATTATTAGTGCTTAGATTTCTTGGTTATTTACCTATTGTATTTATTTGAAATTTTCCATGGTTATTCATGTTTTATGTTTTTGTTTGTTTGGTTGATTGTTTCCACATTTTTATGTACAGTTAATATAATTGTACATACTGATGGGATTTATTGTTACATATTTGTACATGCACCCAGTGTAACAATATAATTTGGCCAATATCACTCCCCATCATTTCCCCCTACCCATCTGTCTCCTGCTCCTTTGTCCCTTGCCTCTACTTATCTCTCTTTCATTTATAGGAGATATATCCCCATTTTTGTTTTAATTTCTCTTCTCTAGTTTCCACATATGAGAGAAAATGAGACCTTTAATCTTCTAAGCTTGACTTATTGCACTAAACATTATGGTTTCCAATTCTCTCCCTTTTTCTGAAATAGCCATAATTTCATTTTTTATGTCTGAATAAAACTCATTTTTTTAAAATAAAATACCAATAGTAACCCTATGAACTTGAATAATTTGAGACGAAATAAAATAGAATTGTTCTGACAGGGCTGAGTTTGAGTTTTCCAGTAGGCCCACTTAGTTGCAGCTGAGTCCTCCCTGTTTTCTTTAGATGACTTTCTGATCTGACACTGTAGCAAGCAATACAAAAATGCAATTTCATTATTTATATTCCTTTTCTATTTCCTTTGGATATTGATATTGTAATTCCCCAAATAAACTATGTCTGCAATCTTTAATAATGAGAAAAGGATATTGTTCACTAACGCCAAGTCTGGAGCTCCTATGGCAAAAATTTGCAGGAAGGAGATTGCTTCTAGTTAAATATGAGGGCAGGTTTCACTGATAATGTGGTACATGTGCAGAGTGAATAGCCTTGCAAATGCATTACAAAGAAAATTTTGAATTTCTCACACTTACTCCATGACATTATCTGAACTATCAATTGGTATTGTTCAATTAAAACTTCAGAAATAATATAAATCTGACAATTCAGAAATGAGATCAAACATTATCCTGACTTGAAGGACCTTGAATTTCTTGTATAAATAAATGAGTGTTTCAATACAGAGGGAGAAATAACAAAGAAGAGACACAGGGTGCTACAACATCTCAATGCCCACTTTGGATGTGATATTTCATCAAGACATTCATTTACATTTCATAGAAACTGGAAATAGGGAATCACTCAGATCACAGATGCATCACGACACAGCTATAATAAGCATCTTAGGAACATACTGTAAGTTCTATTCGAGTACTGATAGTCTGGTGAGTTCATTATCATGAGATAATTGAATATGTATAGGTAGCATAATGATTTTTCCTGGTTCTCTTCTCATAAAATGAAGACTTTAAAAGTAATTACTTCTACATTTTTTTTTTGTTTGTTTGTAATGTTTATCTCTCTAGGATCCCTCACTGTTTAACTTCTCTTCCAAGGATACTCCACAAGTCAGCTAAAATTTTACTGCTCTTCAGACACTCTGATTCTCCTGCCGCAATCTTCAGAGACATAAAATTTCTAACCACAAACTTACAGTAGCTGCTTATGTTTTCACAAGCTGATGTATGAGGTCCTAGAAAACAGTTGAAAACACCATGATTGCACTGATGTGGAGTAACTATGAAGAGATATATAGTTTACTCTATCATAATTCTGAAAATAACAAATTCTTTACTCCTAGTATTTTATCAATGACAGATTTTATCAACTTTCATTTATCATCTCCTCTTTATTCTTAGGTTATAGGGATAACATTAGAAGTTTCAAATAATTTATTTATTTATTTAAGGCTAGGTAAGCAAAGCCAAGTAGATAAATTAGAAAAATATGAATAATACATGATTTCTTGTCAACATATTTTTGTCCCCAAATATATTTATGTTTCTAATGAGAATGCATGACACAAGAGACATAATTCTGTCCTTTCCAAAGATTATAAGCTTTACATGGTTCTTCCAAGGCCTCAATAACTATACTCCCAAAATGTAAATTATACTGTTTTTCCTTCCCGTATACACACACATTCATGAGCTAACACACACATATACTTAATCCATTGCACTAATATCAAAAAGCATGTTAATAGCAACACTGTTTAAATATTGATATAAAAACATGTATTTTAAAAATGTCAAATAAGAAGTACATTCTGCATATATGGAAGGATACATCCTGGGAATCTTCAATGGCCTCCCAGAAGCTTTTCCTCATATTCTGGTCCTGATGATCAACTTTCAAATCAGGCATTTCTGATTTAAGAAGCCTCAGATTTGAAAGCACTAGAGTAAATTGTTTTTCTCTTATAAAGTACCTAAAAGACAAAAGAATCAAGCCAGAATTGAAATCCATCAACTAGAAGAAAACATCATTCAAACATTACTCAATGAACTGGATGTTAAAGAGATGTATTTTGAAAATAGGCAAGTTACCTGGAAATAAAAGTTACTTAAAATTTCTTGGTGAATAGACACAAATTTAAGAGTTTGGGGGTAAATACAATGTTTTAAGCCCTCAACCTTTGACAGTGTGCTACATCTAGTTACATAGGCATAATTTCTCATTGGCTGACTAGATAACTTTTCCTAAGGCAGCAAATCATTCAGTGCATAGTGTTTAGACAGGTATTTCCAATATTTTAGCTGTGTGTCTTTGCTCTGTTTAACCCATTTCCACTAAAAGATCTTCTTATTGACTTAGTCTTTCTTTCATAATTTCTATGCTAATAATAAGGTTACAGCAACTTTGATGCCCTGGTAAGAGTTTTGTTCCTTTGAGGTGATTTTGTACATCTGATATATTCATTACTCATTTTACAACACACCTTACTTTCCTCATTTTACTTTATCTACTAAATGGCCTTCCTGTGTCCTTGTGAATCACCTACAATTATTATATTATTTGATCCTGAGTTTTTCTTTTTCTTCCTCTAATGACTGTTTGTTTACCCTTATGCTACTGCAGACATGGGTTTGTATTTAAAAAATGCAACAAGTCATAATAAATATTTACATATATTAAATAAAAAGATACACAATATCTCACATAAACCGATCAGTAAATTGTCCTGAGAATAGCACTATTCAATAAAATCCATATTGTGGGCCTTATATGCAATTTAAGATTTTTCTAGCAGTAACACTAATAAAAGTAGAAAAAAGGCTAAATTAATTAATCATGTTTTATTTAACCATATGTAAAAAATAGCAGTCAAACATAATCAATATAAAATTATTAATAATATTTTAACTTTTTTCTATATAATTATTGGTAATCCTATGTGTGTTTTTATATTTAAAGCACACATTAATTCATACTAGTCACATTTCAAGTGTTCAATGTTCATAAATGACTAATTACTACCACACTAGCAATATAGCCTTAGAAATATAAATGGAAACCCAGTTCATAAATAATCTTTTTTTATAAATGAAGACATCATTTTTTTAAAAGAGTTATACTTTTATTTTTATATTAGAAGATTAAATAGTTTGGCTTATGATTTATTATTATTTTCTAGATTCACCATATAATATCATCTTTATATACATTGAAATTTATTTGTTTATCATCATTATTTTCACTTTCATTAAAGCATCATGTGTTTGGTATTATATAATCAATATTAAATACTAAAATAAAAATGTATGCAATCAAAAAGAATACAGATTAATTTTACTGAATGTGTCAATTTCCATAGTATCTCACTTCATTTAATATTTAAATGTTTGTAGAATAATCAACTGGTATAATTTTATTAGTTACAGATTATAAATTATTTCAAAATATTTCAAATTTTAACTTTAAAAAAATTTTTTAGGCACTTTGACTTTTTTAAAATTAAATTACAATGTGAAGAAAAGACATTTTGTTTTTTCTTTACCAAGAAGTTATAACTTAGTCATTTTGAAAGAAAAATTTTGGAAAAAGCGTGTTATTTAAATTTTTATTCAAGACACTCTACAATTTTCTTGAAGACCTTTAAAGTTTCCTTAGACAATAGGAACAGATATATTTAAAAATGACTTTCTTGTATTTTAGAAAATAATAAAAATCATGAACTTCTGTAAGACTTCTGAGAAAAATATAGGCAAAGATTAGATACTATGTGGGTTTTGGATAAGTCACACTTAATTGGAACATTAATTGTTGAAAAATATACAACATCTATATTAGCTAGAAGGCAAACTTCCTCACACAATTTCTTTTGCTCCATGTTGATGTGATATTATTTGTAAGATAAGTTTTAATGGCTACCAATCTTGGAATACCTTCAACTTAAGGGCTCATTTTTAAATGTAACTTGAAATAATTTGCATAACTACTTAATAAAATGCCTTTTCATGTTCTATTCACATTAAGTATAACTGAAAAAAAGGTTTATTGGATTAGATAACTAAATTACTAACATTTTTAAGTGTTTATTTTATGGCACTAGAAATAGAACCCTGGGCCTTTCTCATGCTAAGTGAGACCTCTATCAATGAGCTACATCCCCAGTCCTAAATTACTAATCTTTAAAATAATTACATAGGCTAATGATACATATAGAAAATATGTCTGATCAGTAACTCTTAAGTGTCTATCTTTGTTTTCTATAAATTGGAATTTATAAAGATAATATTTTCTATAATTTGTATTATTGCATTTCTTGTTTCTTCCTGTGTTGATTTTAATAAAATATTTTGAAAAATTCTTATAAAGTATTTAGTTTGATTTTGTTATTTATTACATTATAGACCAACATTTTCTCTAACATTTGATGTTAGCCAAAATATAATATACTTATTGAAATGTACTTTGAGTTTTTATAAACATTAACATGAAACAATGCAGAAAACATATAAGCAATACATTTTAGAAGTACTAAAATGTATACAAACGTTATAGAGATATTATTGATAGAATGAATAAAATGTTTCCTTGTAATGGATTGAGCTCAAACTTTGGACATAACTGCCACTTTTGACAATACATAATTCCCAAAAAACCACACTGATTCACATGTTACTAAATGATATGAGCTTTTTAAAACAGAACTTATTTTTAATTACATATAAAATTACTTTTTAACATAATCATTATAGTATTTTTCAATAATATGTTAAATATATATATATATATATATATATATATATATATATATATATATATATATATTTGTATAATATTGTTCTCATAAAATTGAATACTTGTATATAACAAATAAATACCAGATCTCACTCCTCCAAAAATCAATCACTATGCCTTGTTCAAAACAGGTAGTAAAACAATTGTTATTTAAATGAAAATTTGATTAAAATCAGCATATGTCTTTATGATATTGATCATTAGGTTTTAAATACTCAGGTGCATATAACTAGAATGCTATTTATCCCTGAGTTAATATGGGGTTTTTATAGTAAGTATAATTGATTTGTTATTAGAGCCCTACTTGAAAGATAAACAAGTTAATATATATATCTGGATAAAATTCTTTTGAGCTTTTTCTTTAAATGAGCTAGCCTCTAAAGAGGTATTATTTGTGTGTTGGTTTCTAGAGAAGTGTGTATGCTAAGGAAAATATCTGAAATGCAACAGCAAGCTGGTTATGGTGGTGCGTGCTGGTTATCCCAGCAGCTAGGGATGATGAGGCAAGAGAATAGCAATTTCAAAGCCAGCCTCAGGAACTTAGTGAAACCCAGAGCAACTTAACAAGACCCTTCACAAAATAATATATAAAGAGACTGGGGATATGGCTAAATAGTTAAGCCCTCTTGAATTCAAATCCTGGTACTCAAAAAGAAAAAGAGAGAGAGAGAGAAGAAGAAGAAGAAGGAGGAGGAGGATGGAGGAGGAGGAGGAGGAGGAGGAGGAGGAGGAGGAGGAGAAAAGAGAAAAGAAAAGAAAAGAAAGGAAAATTAGAAAAATTAGAGCTGTGGCAGTCCAGGCAAGATATGTACAGATTTGATTGTGGAAGTGGTGGACAGGTCACAAGAATGGGTATCCACTGCCCTAAATCAGTTGGTTTCTTGTAAGAAAAGTAAGAAAACAAATTTCACCAATTTATTATCAATTCTCAACCAGTAACTAATGTACTCAAACTCTACAGTTTGTATAGTAATTAGGCTTTTTATCACATTTGCAAATATTTCATCATTTGCTAAACTAATATTCTAATAAATCTGTGATTGCTAAAATAATTCTTCAATTACTAAAAAAATAAATATATTTGCCAATTGAATTTAATAATTCTTTTGTTTAAACTGGCATATGTGTTTCTGTATTTCATTGGTATGTATAAGATTTAGCCATCATGGTTTGCATTAATCCAGGAACTTAAAGTAACTAAATCTTTATCCCAAATTGAATGTCAGCCACTAAAAAAGAAGTGGAAGTAGTAAATTATTCAATTGCAATGGTCAATTTAGACAATTCACGGATTACTCAAAACACACAATCATGAACACTATTAGCTAGGTATATAAACTTGACTGGTTTATCTAGTTTAATACTAATTCTGACATGAGCCATGTGAATATTTTATTATTATGGAATAATTGTTCTTTTTATTTTTATTTATACACTATTTTAATTTTTTTTTAGTTTTTCAAATTTATTTATTTATTCTAATTTGTTATACATGACGGCAGTATACATTTCAATTCATAGTATGCATATAGAGCACAATTGTTTATATCGGTTGTACACAAAGTGGAGTCACATATAAATATACTTGGGATAATTATGTCTGTCTCACTCCACTGTCTTTCCTATCCCCATGCCTTCTCCCTTTCCCTCACACCTATGTACCCTATCTAAAATTCATCTATTCCTCACCCCATCCCCATTATGAATCCTTATACTAGAGAAAACATCCGACATTTGTTTTTTGGGGATTGGCTTACTTCACTTAGCATTATATTCACAAACTCCATCCATTCACTTGCAAATGCCATGAATTTATTGTCTTTTAATACCGGGTAGTATTCCATTGTGTATATATACCACATTTTCTTTATCCATCCACCTACTGAAGGGCATCTAGTTTGGTTCCACAATTTAGCTATTGTGAATTGTGCTACTATAAACATGGATGTAAATGCATCCCCGTAGTATGCTGTTTTTATGCCCCTTGGGTATAAAACAAGGAGTGGGATAGCTGGATCAAATGGTGGTTTCATTTCAAGTTTTATAAGGAATCTCCATATTGCTTTCCATATTAGCTGCACCAATTTGCAGTCCCACAAGCAATGTATGAGTGTGCCTTTTTACCCACATCCTCACCATCACTTATTTTTGTTTGAATTCTTAATAACTGCCATTCTGACTGGAATGAGATGAAATCCTAGAGTAGTTTTGATTTGCATTTCTCCAATTGCTAGATATTCGAACATTTTTTCACACATTTTCTGATTATTTGTATATCGTCTTCTGAGAAGTGTCTGTTCAGTTTGACCCATTTGTAAATTGGATTGTTTGTTATTTTTGTGTTAAGATTTTGAGTTCTTTATGTATCATAGAGGTTAGTACTCCATCTGATGTACATGTGGTAAAAATTTGCTCTCATTCTGTAGGATCTCTATTCACATAACTGATTGTTTCCTTTGCAGAGAAGAAGCTTTTGTGTTTGAATCCATCCCATTTATTGATTCTTGATTTGATTTCTTGTGCTATATGAGTCTTATTAAAGAAGTTGGGGCTTAATCTGACATGATGAAGATTTGGACCTTCTTTTTCTTATATTAGGCACAAGGTCTCTGGTTTAATTCCTCATTTGTTGATCCACATTGAGTTTAGTTTTGTTCATGGTCAGAGATAGGGATTTTATTTTATTTTGTTGCATATGGATTTCCAGTTTTCCCATCACCATTTGTTGAAGAGGCTAGCTTTTCTCTAATATATTTTTGGCACCTAATATGAGATAACCGATTCATGTGGGTTTGTCTCTGTGATCTCTAATCTGTACGATTGATCTACAAGTCTATTTTGGTGCCAATATCATGCCACTTTTGTTATAATTGCTCTGTAGTAAAATTTAAAGTCTGGAATAGTGATGCCAACTGATTCACTCTTTTTGCTAAGGTTTGCTTTGGCTATTTTTGGTCTCTTATTTTTCCAGGTGAATTTCATGACTGCTTTATCTATTTGTATGAGGAATACCATTGGGATTTTGATTGGAATTGCATTAAATCCGTATAGTGCTTTTGGTAGTATGATCATTTTGACAATATTAATTCTTCCTATTCAAGAAAAAGGGAGACCTTTCCATCTTCTAAGATTTTCTGTAGTTTCTTTCTTTATTGTTCTGTACTTCTTAGTTCTGTAATAAAGATCTTTCACCTCTTTAATTATGTTGAATCCTAAGTTTTTTTTTTTTTCTTTAGGCTATTTTAAATGTGGTAGTTTTCCTAGTTTCTGTTTCAGAGAATTTGTCACTGATGCACAGAAATGACTGATTTATGGGTGTTAATTTTATATCCTGCTAGTTTGCTGAATTCATTTATTAGTTCTAGAAATCTTCTGGTGAAATTTTTTGGATACTCTAGGTATAGAATCATATCTTGTCAAATAGTGCTAATTTGAGTTCTTCTTTTCCTATCTGTAACCCTTTAATTTATTTCACCTGTCTATTGCTCTAGCTAGAGTTTCAAGAACTACTTTAAATAGAAGTGGTGAAAGAGGGCATTAACAGTTTTTCTCCATATGATGTTAGGTGTGATGTGTTAAAATACATGGTATGTTAAGTTGGGGATGATTCCATCAACTCCCAGTTTTCTGAGTTTTTATCATGAATGATACTGGTTTGTATGAAATGCTTCTCTGTATTTACTAGTGAGATCATGTGACCTTTCTTCATCAGCTTATTGTGACGGATTACATTAATTGATCTTTGAATTTTAAATCAACAGTCTTGCAATGACTGGGAAAAATTCCTGTTGGTTATGATATATCCTTTTTAGACATTATTAGATCTGATTTGCTTGTATTCTTTTGAGGATTTTTTATACAAGGTGTTCATGAGAGATACTGACCTGTAGGGTTGTTTGTTTGTTTTTTTTTTTGTTTGTTTTGTTTTTGTAATTTCTTTTTCTAATTTAATTTTCACTTCTATTATAGATCTAAGAAGATTTTTATTTTTATATCTCTTCAGATTTTATTTGTTGTTAAGACAGAAGTGGTGACTCCCAACAGTCTTATATGCTGGACCAGTAACCAGAAGCTACCAAATTTCTTATTTAAATTAACACATGCCAAACTGGGCACAGTGGTGCTTGTTATATAATCCTAGGGACTTGGGAGGCTGAGACAAGAGGATCATAAGATTGAGGCCAGCCTCAGGAACTCAGCAAGACTGTGTCTCATAACAAGCAAATAAAAAGTTCAGTGTTTAAGCATGTCTGGTTTTAATTCCCAGTGCCAATAATAGATAAATAAATAAATGCATAGAATCAAAAAAAAAAAAAAGAATGATATTGGCCTGGGGCTTAGCATAGGTAGCTCTTACAATGTTAAGGTATGTTCCTGTTATCCCTAGTTTTTCTAGTGTTTTGTACATGAAATGGTGCTGCATTTTGTCCAATGCTTTTTATGCATCTATTGAGATGATTCTATGATTCTTATCTTTAAATCTATTGCTGTGATTAATTACATTTATTGATTATTTTATGTTGAATCAACCTTGCATCCTCGGATGAACCCCACTTTATTGTGATACACTATCTTTTTGATATGTTTTTTATTCAATTTTTCAAAATTGTATCAAGAATCTATGTTCATTAGAGATACTGGTCTAAAATTTTCTTTGATGTGTCTTTGTCTGGTTTTGGAATTGGAGTGATACTGGCCTCATAGAATGAGATTGGAAGTATTCCCTCTCTTTCTATTTCATGGAATAATTTGAGGAGTATTGGTATTAGTTCTTAATTAATGGTCTTGTAGAACTCAGATATTTATCCATCTGGTCCAGGGCTTTTCTTATTTGGTAGGCTTCTGATAGTGTCTTCCATTTAATTGCTTGAAATTGTTCTTTTAATTTGTATATATCACCCTGATAAAGTTTGGGTAAATCATATGAATCTAGAAATTTGTTGATTCATTTGATATTTTCTATCTCATTGGAGTACAAATTTTCAAAATAATTTCTAATTATCTTCTGTATTTCTGTGGTGCTCTTGTGATACTTTATTTTTCATCATGTATGTTAGTAATTTGAGTTTTTTTCTCTCTCTCTTTGTTAGCATGGCTAAGAGTTTATCAAATTTATTTGTTTTTTCAAAGAACCAACTTTTTGTTTTGTTGATTTTTTTCAATTGTTTTGTTTCAATTTCATTAATTTCAGCTGTGATTTTAATTGTTTTCTGTCTTCTACTGCTTTAGGTGTTCTTTTTTGTTCTTTCTTTTTTTCCGTAGGGCTTTGATTTGTAATGTCATTTATTTGTTGACTTTTTCTTCTTTTAAAGAATGAACTCCATGCAATGAACTTTCATCTTAGAACTGCTTTCATAGTGTCCCAGAGATTTTGATATGTTGTATCAGTGTTCTCATTTACCTCTAAGAATTTTTTAATCTCATCTTTGATGTCTATTGCAACCCATTGTTCATACGATAGCATATCATTCGGTCTCCAAGCATGGAGTAGCTTCTATTTTTTTTTAAATTTTATCATTGATTTCTAATTTCATTAAATTAAGATGTGATAGAATGCAGCATAGTATCTCTACATTTTTGTATTTTCTAATAGCTGGTTTGTGGCATAATATATGGTCTATTTTAGAGAAGAATCATGTGCTGCTGAGAAGAAAGTGTGTTTACTCGTTGATAGATGAAATATTCTATATGTGTCTTTTAAGTCTTTATTGATTGTATTATTGAGTTCTATAGTCTTGCTTTTTAGCTTTTTCTTGGAAGATCTATCCAGTGGTGAAAAAGGTATGTTAAAGTCACTCAGAATCTTATGTTGTGGTCTATTTGACTCTTGAACTTGAGAAGAGTTTGTTCAATGAACATGGATGCTCCATTGTTTGGGGCATATGTATTTATAATTGTTTTGTTTTGTTGTGGTATGGTTCCCTTAAGCAGTATGAAATGTACTTCTTTATCCCTTTGGATTAACTTTGTCTTGAAGTCTACTTTATTTGATATAAGGATGAAAACTCCTGCTTGTTTCCGAAGTCCATGTGAGTGTTTTCCCCAAATTTCACTTCAGTCTGTGAACGTCTTTTCCTATGAGATGAGCCTCTTGAACACAGCATATTGTTGGGCCTTTTTTTTTTTTTTTAATCCAATCTGCCAGTCTATGTCTTTCGATAGGTGAGTTTAGGCTATTAAAATTCAGGGTTATTATTGAGACATGAATTGTATTCCCAGCCATTTTTTACTTTTGGCATTAAACTTGATATAGTTTCTCCTTTGATTGTTTTTTTCCTTATCTGTAATACCTCCCATTGCTGATTTTTATTGTTGCTTTTTATTTCCTCCTCATGGAATACTTTGCTGAAGATGATGTGTAGGGCAGGCTTTCTTGTTGTTAAGTCCTTATAACTTTTGTTTATCTCAGAAGGTTTTTTCCTTCTTCAAATCTAAAGCCTACTTTTGTTGGATATAAGATTTTTGGTTGGCATCCATTTTCTTTCAGAGCCTGATATGTGTTGTTCCAGGATCTCCTAGCTTTCAGGGTCTAGGTTGAAAAATCTGCTGACATCCTTATTGGTTTTGCCCTATATTTAATCTGATTCCTTTCTCTTGTGGCTTTTAAAATTCTCTCCTTATTCTGTATGCTAGGCATTTTCATTATAATGTGCCCTGGTGTGGATATGTTGTGATTTTGTACATTTGGTGTCATGTAAGCCTCTTGTATTTGATTTTCCAATTCATTTTTTATGTTTGGAAATTTTTCTGATATTGTTTAATTGAATAGATTGTTTATTCCTTTAGTTTGAAACTCTATTCCTTCTTCTATCCCAATTATCTCTTAAATTTGGTCTTTTCATGCTATCCCATATTACTGGAATGTTTTGCTCATGGTTTCTTGCCATATTCACTGTGTGGTCTACATTTTTTTCAAGAGTATATATTTTGTCTTCATTGTCTGAGGTCCTGTCTTCCAAGTGGTCTAATCTGTTGGGTGGTGCTCTCCAATGAGCTTTTAATTTGGTTTATTTTTTATTTCATTTCAATCATTTCTGTTTGTTTGGGGTTTTTTCCCAGAACCTCTATCTCCTTATTGAAGTAATCTTTTGCTTCCTATATTTGCTTGTGTATCTCTTGATCAAAATGATCTTTTGCTCTCTTATATCAACCTTTACTTCATAGAGCATTTTAATTATGTACATTTTGAAGTTCTTCTCTGTCATTTCTTCTGTTGTGCTGGCCATGGATTCTAGTATTTAGTATCTTGGTTTGTTTGGGACACTTCCTTCCCTTGTTTTTTTTTATGTTGTGTGTCTTCCTTTATAGCATTGAGGACCCAAGGTGCTGCAGTCTGGCTGGGCACAAAAATCACGAGCCACCACACACCTTGTAGATTCAAACAGCAACTCTTTATTCTCGAACTGTCACCAGCACTCTACACACGTTCCGGGGAAATCCACGTTCCAGGCCCCAATCACATTCTGGGCAAAATCCCAAGTACTCTCTGAATCCCATGAGAACTCAAAGGGAACTCAAGGAGCAGGTGCGCCTGAGGCAGCAGGATACGCCCTATTCCCAGCAGGGTACACCTTAAACCTGGAACTGCCCTAAACCCGGATTGTCCTAAACCGGGAACACCCTAAACCCCGATCCGCCCTAAACCCGGATCCGCCCTGATGCTTGAGCAAGGTCACCTTACATGCAATGACACTGCAAATGACCTGGGTCATGCCATGCATCATTCTTACTTAGCAATGGCCCTCAGCACCAAGGCATTATAGTTTTCACTCTATAGGCTTATAGTATCCCTGCAGGGTTCCAGTACCTCTCATTTAAGGGGAGAACAATATTAAGAGATTCCAATACAAACAATATATAGCCCTCTTGAACCAAATAGGTGCTATTAAGTCATTTACAGTTTTGTCACAATATACAGAAATTGTGAGTTCAGTTATTATCTACAATATACACAGTAGGTTTACAAAAGGCCTACATTTTCTAATGGTGGATACAGAGAGAACTGGGAGTGAAGTGTAGGATGAGATGTTAAGGGGTAGAAGGTGAGGATATAGAGTTATTATTTTGAAGCATGAAAGAGGAATATAAAAAAGTTTGTTAGTAACCAGAGAAAAGAGAGAAAGTGATTTGGGGACAAGTGAGTGGGAATACAATAAAGAGAGTTAAAAAACAAACAAACATGTAAATTCAGAAAAATCATAAGTGTAAAAATAGGAGATAAGGGCTGGGGATGTGGCTCAAGTGGTAATGCGCTCGCCTGGCATGCACGGGGCGCTGGGTTCGATCCTCAGCACCACATAAAAATAAAATAAAGATGTTGTGTCCTCTGAAAAACTGAAAAATAAGTATTAAAAAATTCTCTCTCTCTCTCAAAAAAAGGAGATAAAAGAATATGCAACACAACTCTAATATACTATTCAGATATCCCAATCCTCAGTAGCCTAATTTATGAGAAGTACTGGGTTTCACAAATGTTGGGGATGTGAGGGCAGGAGAAGAAAGAGAGAGAAAAGAAGGAAAAAAATTCTTAAAGGAAGATACAAGGGTTGTTTTTATGGAGATCAATATCTTTCCTGCTTCACTTCTCATCCAATTGCTGGGTTTGTCTGTTGTTTGCTGGTTTCTTCACCCTCAGGATGATGAAGGCTATTAGGGAGGAAGGGTTGGTCTTGGGGGAGGAGCTCTTATTGGTAGGGTATAGCATTGCTACTCCCCATGGAAGACTGCACCCCAAGAATCTCCTTTGGGTCCCACTCATGTGATGTGTTCACCTGGTCTTATCTCCTTATATCGCCTGTAGACCTCACAATTTCTGGTCTTAATTTAGTCTCTAAACTGTATCATACTCACCTCCTTTCTTTTTACTTCCCAATCAGGAACCTCTCTCTCAGGAGGTCTTGTGGGCTGCACTCTGTGAGCTGCACTCCTACTGGGGAGAGCTGCTTTGTATTGGGCAGCTCAGGTCCAGGCTTTGTAAGCTACAGGACTCGCCAAGTAGCTGCAAGCACTGTGCCAGGTTAGTGGCTGTCAAGGATAGGGTAGCTTGGGGACTATAGGTACATTGATAGTGCCTCTAAGCCCCAATTAGTGTCTTAAACTGGGAGTTACCCCAATTAAAAATGGTGATGAAGTTGTCCCAACATGGAGGAGGCTGCTGTCAGAGATGCAATGTCAATTTAGGTGGATCAAGGCAATGGTGTTGAGAGGCATGTTCAGAGATACAGCTTTGTGGCATACAGTGTTATGGCTGGTGGCTGTCTCCAGACCCTATGGGTGTCCTCAGGTGCAGACTACCATGTGTAGGGCACTGTAGCAGTGGTTGCTGTGTCCCAGGATGAAGGCAACTGGGGGAGTCCCATGTTGTTAGATGAGGGGCCACACAGATGTGGCAGCCAGAGATCCTGCACATGGGCAACAGCTGGGTGTCCTGCCTGGGAGCAGAGGCTGGGATTCCTGCTCAGGTGGGCGGACAGGAGTCCTGCGGAGCACTGATGCAGATGGTCTTGCTCCTCCTTGGTGGCTGGAGGACCTAATATCTTGCAGAGAAACAGTATTCTCACTACTTGAATCAGACGACTTGTCACAGAGCAACACAGAATGCATTCTCCCTCCAGCCTGAGATCTTGGATTTCCAGAATCTCTTCCTCTTGATAGGAAAACTTTGAAACAACCCAGAAAAGAGTGAAAGGTAAGATATATCTATTTTTGTTGTTGTTGTTGTTTTGTTTTTACATCATCCACAATGCATTTGTATAATATTTGGGAACAGCTGAAAAAACCAGACATACTAATATTTACACACAAAGACATCTAAGATATTTATTTCTTCTCCATAATGACATATAAAATATTATTATGCAAAATATGCATTTAAGTGCCATGTCTCTTGAAGTTCAAGGGCTATTCAATCCAGAGAGTTTCCAGATATACTTTTCTTTCACAGTGAATAATGGTTTCCATTCACTGAAAGTTTTGAGACAATTATACTACAAAATGCTCATTTCTTACAAACACATTCACAGCATAACATCTAGATCCAAACTATATACTTAGGGTCCTACTATGTGTATTATATATATATATATATATATATATATATATATATATATATATATATATATATACATATATATGTTCAAAAGTTTCATATATATGAGAATTTTGAACTAGTGGGTGCAGATTATAATAAAGTTCTTTTATTAAATATAAAATATCTAAATATAAAATTAATTTCCAGTTTTCCATGATTGTCTTTTCTTTTTCTGACACATCTTGGATTTTTTACAAACTAAAATCACAATTTGCATGCATCCTTTCAATTATCTGTCTACTTAAAGATTCAAAAAAACTCAAGTTATTAAAATATTAATAAATTAGATTTCTATTTTAATTTATGTAAAGGCTGAAGGCATTTGTTTAGTTTTATTTTAAGAATATTTAAATTCCAAGAGGTGGCCTTCTTACATATTTATATATTAAGCATAATCAATTTTTTTTATTTCACAAATATCAGAATTGATTATATTGATAATTTTATAGATTTAATATATTTAATAGACATTAAATGACTATGATGATTCTTTCAAAATACTAAGATGTCATGAAGAAATGAATTAGTGATAATGTCTAAGGCAAAATAAAATGAACAAAGAAACTGCTTGTACAAAAAATATCACAGAGATTAACTAAAAGGTAAATTAAAAAAATCATTTTCTTTTAGTTTTTAAGTTCTGTGCATATTAATGTAAATCACTACAATGTGGGTAAAAAAAAATCAATATTTTCTCATTCACAGCATGAATATGCTTAAGAATTGAAATAGTTTATATATCACCAGCTGGCTTATTTTCTGAAATTAGGCCTTTGTATTTTAGGTTTTTTGTTTGTTTGTTTTTTGTTTTTTGTTTTGTTTTGTTTGTGTGTGTGTTTGAAAATTATGCTCAACTACCTAGGTATATTTGGTGACTGATATTTCTTAGCCACACTTTATATTTAAAAAATAATTTAGATCATAGATTTTAAACCTTGCTGATCTAGTAGAAAATTAACTATTGCAAGTTTTGATAGGGGAAAATTTTTTAAAGATCAAAAGATAACAATAGTTAAACATGTTATTATTCAAATAAAATCTTCACAGAATCATAAAAACTGATTTTCATCTTATTTTCTAGGACAAATCAGCTCATTGATATGATTGATAGCCTTTAGCTTTTGCTGAAAAACCTTCTCTGATCTCAGTGTCTTAAAGAAACAATAACTTATTACTGTACATCAGGACCCATGAGAATCTGAGCTGGCAGCTCTTGCCTCAGTTCATTCTGGTTTCTGTGGGTCACTAGACTTATATACCAGCAGATCAACTTGAGGTTTCGCTGAAGGCCAGCTTGGCTGATGAAACTTAACTGGGGCAGCTTTGTTCCATGTAGCTTTTCATCCTCTTTTTCTGACCTGCAGGACAGTTTGGGCATCTTTCTAATGAAGACAGTATGGGTAGCAAAATAAATAAAAGAAAAGAAAAATACACTGGGTCTCTTGAGTTTTAGATATAGAGTTAGCAGCACTACTGCTGTTGTCACTCAAGTGTGCCACTCATGGTTTACCTCATGATAGGAATTAATTCCCACCCAAAATGGGAGGAAACTGAAAAAGGTCATAAACTGAAAGAGCAGTGATGTTCTGGGACTGTTTATGCAAAGGTACTATAAAACAGTCAATTTTCAATAAGACACGTGATAAAAATACCCCTGTGGATGTTCAGTCTTATAAGTAAATAGGGAAGAGAAAATTAAAATAACAAGGTGCTGTTTTTCAATCAGATTGCAAAAAGAAAATGGATATTAATTTTATAGAGGCCTGCCGCAGCCCGGCTGGCTGGGCAAAATAAGCGGAGGGTGACGAATAACTTGTGTACGTTGATACAGCAGGAGTGGAAGCCGTTTATTGCAGGACAGGAGCAGTATTTATACATTCCACAGAGCTTATCTAATTAGCATAAACTAGATACATCAGTCAACCAATAAGGAATCTCCACACTTAATGGCTCGCTTTTGTTACTTCTCAAACCACTCCCTCTGGCATTTTGCCAGGCACCATCCAGACTTGTTTACAACTCTAACATTCCCCTGGCAAAATGCCAGGTGTTATTTTGACTTGTTTACAGACTCTAACAGAGGCCTACCTTTTCTAGAAGTATAAGTGAATACAGCCAATTTTGAAAAATTGTCACTATTTACTAATATTGACAACCATGTGAAACTATAATTGAGGAGTTTGTTTTCTAGAAAGTTAAGAATTTTTGACCCACAATCTCTAAGAATTTGACAAAGCATATGTACCTATTTCTCAAAGAAGTTCACATGAAACATATGCAAATAATAATTATATCTTTTGACAAATCATCTGAAGTCTACCATATATAACTATTTTCTGAGTTTCTAGAACTGCTTTTAAAGGTTTATGAGATCCATTGATAATGTTTATTTAGTACCTCATTTTTAAGCATAGCAAAACTTGGAATCATCACAAAGACCTAAAGATGAAGGTCTAGAAAGTGACACTCTGTCATTCACAAGGAGAATATCACAAAAATATTAAAATAATGCACTAGATTTTTAGATGTCAATATGTATGGGTCTCAAAAGCATAATAACAACAGAAAAAATAAAATTCAGCATTATATCATGAATACTATGGATGTGTCAGCTAGGAAACTCAAAAAATCTGAGCATATTATTATGGATATACATGTACTTGCATTGGAGAACTCATTAAATATATGAGCAAGTGAGACAGTAGTAGTAGAATGCAGGTTTTATTTGAAATAAAGAGCAGAAGTGGAGAAAAGAAAGGTGTATTTCAGAATAGGAGCACATTTTAATAGATTATTAAATTTAGATTATTATAATGATTAAAATTCTTTTCTTGCATTTGCCATTGTTCTCCTCTTTGTTTGGCATCTTGGGACAGATAGCAGTTTTTTAGGACCCTTGGATCTGGGGCTTTTGCCCTTACCCTCCAGTAATAGGAGGCTCTTGTGACAATACCAATAGAAACCCCAGTTTTTTGGCTCTGAATTGAGGGAATTTGTAATATGATTATTTTAATAGATAATTAAAATGTGCTCTTAACAAATTTAATATAAAATAATTAGACTAAGAAATATAATTGACTGACTAGATCCAAATTTGTGCAACTAATGTAATACATAAATTTTGTTTCACTTTTTTTCCAAAAAGAAAACCAGCTCATAACCCACTTGAATCAAAGTGTGAAATATGATATATCAAGAACTATGTAATGTTTTGAACAGCCAACAATAAAAAATTTAAAAAAAAAAAAAGAAAACCAATAACTGCATATGTGAATATATGTATATACATGTATATTTATATTACTTGGACTCTCCGTATCTTATTTTCCTCATACAATCATCATTCAATAAGGTGTAAGAAAGGAAAGTTAAGATATTTTATGTGAAGTAATAAAAAGTAATAATATGTGATTGGAATGTTGAAGTTATTTATTTCACAATTATTTTGAACACAGTCAGTTCTCCAACAGGCAGGTTATGAGTGGATTAAAAATATAGTGAGAACAAAAATAAAGACAAAGACACAAAACTAGGTAAAATGGAGCCCAGTGGACAAGACAGTCCTGATGGGGTCTGGCCAAACAACATAGAGTTAGGCTCGCCACCTTTATTATATCGGTTTAAACATCAAAATGATTTATTGTGAGAAAGCTTCTTCAAGATAAACAAAAGTGAGGTAGTGAGGAAAACAGCTCAATTAGGTATATCAGCTTACACGATATTTCTCCCTCCTCTAATCAGCTGGCGTTTGAAGCTAAGGCTATTTGAACCAATAAATTCTGTGAGATGTAGAACTCTGTTTGTGTAGGGCATCACCAGTGACTGAGCAGTCTCCAATTGGCGAGACAGCACCCAAAGTTCCTCAGTAGGGCATGCCTCTGTCTTGAGATGGTTCAAACAAATCTGTAATTTATTTGCGGCTCCCAACAAATATACATGTTGCAATGACTTTAAACCACTCACCAGGCAACAACAACTCTTACTGCTGCCACTGATAATGGTCTTTGTTGACCCATCCTGAGATAATGATCAAACAGACCACAGTTTGACCAAGATGGCTTGACTAGGAGTACTTCTGGTTGCCCTTTCCTAATATGGAAGCTCATGTTAGTACTTCTGAATATAGGGCTGAGGACCCTGGTTCCTTTATCTTCCCCATGTAACTATACTGATTAAAATTCCTTTCCTGCATTTGCCACTGTTCTCTTCTTTGTTTGGCACCTTGGGACAGATAGCAGTTTTTTAGGACCCTTGGATCTGGGGCTTTTTCCCTTACCCTCCAGTAATAGGAGGCCCTTGTGACAACATCAATAGAAACCCCAGTTTTTTGGCTCTGAATTGAGGGAACTTACAATATGATAATTTAAACAATATAAAGAAGACCATATTCTTTTGACTTCTTGTGGTTTGGGCTTAATCTTGGTGAATAGATAAAACAAAATAATAATAATAATTTGAGCCATGTTCTTGAATCTAGACTGCCAATTCCTATGTCTCTCCCCCAAGAACAGTAAGAGGGAAAAAAAAATTCCCTCTTTATTTGCAATTTTATTCTATAATCTCCTAGGTTTCTTCCTTGAAACTCAGGTTCCCACAAAGACAACACTTTACATTATTATGCAGAGCAGTTGAGCTCTTCACAATAATACTTGCGCTTTACATTTGCATAGGCAAGTGGCCTATTGAAGCAGAGCCAAATTCAATCTGTTTGTGGTACAGAAAGAAAATGTTGGCAGCATTAAAATGTAGTTTGTCCCCAGTGACTTGACATATCACTTACTGTATAGCCTGGAGTTCCTTAAGAGCCCAGCATGGAATAAATTATTTTATTCATTTATTTTACAAATATTTGTTATTTATTATTTGTGTTAGTATAATTTGCTTAGGGTAATTATGGGGAAGTGCTAACTGAAAAGAATATAAATAAAGATTGAGCAGATTTTTTGTTCTTCATAGAAAGGCATACATAATGAGCAGCAACAATATAGCAAAAAATCATTAAGTGATAATTGAACTTCAGCATTTGTAAATAAAGTTCTGAGAGCAGAAAATGCATGAAAGAAATAGAAATGATTTGAGGTAATTTAAAGGTTCAGAAACAAAGCTTTCTTTGAATATAGCGAAAATGGTGTAAGAGGATAGGACCAGGAAGGAGCAAAAAACAATACAGCAAACAGAAAGGATATACTGAAAGAAATAATGAATAGCTGATATTAGTTTGAGTATTTCTGTTTTAAAGATGAGTGCTACAGATAAAGTTGTTTAAAAAGTAGGTTAAAAATAGACCCTGCAGTAGCTTTGTACTCCTCTCCAAAGGAAATGGAAATCCAAGGATCATAAACATATATAAAAGTGGTCCTCAGAAAAATTACACTGATAACTCTGAGAAGAATGGAAATAACAAGGTGCTTCACACTCATGTTCAGATGCCACTTAACCATTGCTCCACTTTAATCAATACACAATTTACATACTTACAAAGTCATAACCAAGACCAACAGCAATAAAGAGAATTCTGTAGCATTTCAAAGGCAGGACTGTTGGTCAAAGAAAGAAATGGATGGCCAGAATCTAATATACATTCATAATAAGTGGGTGAGTAGGGAAAAAATTTTAGAGGCAAGAAATGGGTGTAACTCAACACACAGCAAAACAAGAAAATGTGCTGTGGTTAATTTCTTCTGTATTTATTTCTATACTATGGAATAAAAACTAGTGCTAGGTCCCTTTCCCTAAAAAATTCTGTTAATAATTTTAAAAATAAATTGAAACTACTAATAAAAAATGATAACATCATGGGAAATGAATAAATACAAAAATTAGTAAGAGGAAAACAGGAAAAAGATTTATTTTGAGTTTTGTTTTACATCCATTTATAAAAATTATGTTTACCACTTTCTGAAAAATTTTTAAAATTCACATGCAAATATACATCAATATGTGCATTTTTAAAGAAGGTTTTATTGTATACATTTTTATATATTTTGTATTCTCATTTTAAAAATATGTACAATTTATGATCTTATGAAATAAAATATAAATAATAGGAATAAAATCATTAAAAATAATGTGTTATAAATATGTAATATCCAATATTAACATATTTACTTTTAGACAATTATATTGTTTTTACATGTATAAGATTTTCAAATATTAATATATATCTTTTCATTTTCAATTCAATCATTCTGTTTTCTAAAGTTCAGATTTGTTATTTGTTACCAATGACAAAACATTTGTTTCAATATTAAATTTGGGCATTTATAAATACTAATTTATTATTATTGTTATATTTTTATCTCTTATTCATCATTCATGTATTTCATGATTCTCCTAATTATAAAAGTCATTGACTTTTTAACTAATGTTTATTATATTTTTAATTTATGATAAATATTTGTGAATATTTTTTATTTTCCTTAAAATGGATGCAGATTTTTCCCACTTACTACACATTACTTAATTTTAGGTTTATGTTAAGTATAGAAATTACTATTTGCTTATTTTTTTAAATTATGATGAAATAATATGAATAATTTTATTCTCTTTTGAGAATGTATTGTTTATCTTAATATGAGCTAAATTATGTGAATATTTTGGGCACTTAATGGAAATTTTACTCACCACTTATTGGTACTAATTTGAAATTGTTCCATTATGTTAGACATATTAGTTAAACTATTAATATTCTTCATGTCTTTTTTTTCTTAAATTTCTCTTTTCAATTCTAAGAAATTTGAACTAATATAAAAAATAATATATATGTATATATATACATTTATGTATATATATAAATTTATGTATATATATAAATGTATATACTTATATATTTACATTTATGTATATAATTTCAAGATTATGATATAGATAATACAATTTTGTCTCAGTGAAAATATTTAATAAAGGTAAAAAACAGCAACACAGCAACTATGAAACCTATGAAAATAACAGATTCCTTCACAGAGATCAAACATATTTGAGTCAAATGGTATGGGTAGATTACCCTTAAGTTTGCAATCTGGTGTCCAAATAAATATCAAATCTTCTTCGTATAGGAAAACATGTAAGTAGTCCTGTGGATGCTATGGTATGCTCACATTTGTTTTCCCTTTGCTTGCTCAGTTTGGTACTCTCTCTTCAACAATCCCTACCCAACCGCAGCCCTCACTTCTCCAATATTCCTGGGAATTGTTTTAAGGATGTGTCAAAGGAAGGTTAGGTTAAGGGATAAACTAGAATGCTATGCATTAAAAATAGCATACTTTAGAGAGCAGCTATAATTAATATAAGTTCTGAATACCTTAAACTAGGGCAGATAAAGAAGCTTTCAAAATTTTCATTATTCTCTCTGTTTTTAGGACAACTGGTATTTGTTTTTACTTCATTTGCATTCCATCTAGCAGGAAGTTAGGAGGAATTCCATCCAGATGTTAGCCTTATGGTGCAAATGATATTGCAAAGTTCTGTGTTTTTATGTGCCTACTTCTGAGAAGCTGTAGTGATGATGCAGGAAATCAATCGGATTGCACACTGGACCAAAAAGTCATATGACTCTCATATTTAACAGTGAGAAATCAGCTAGCTATTTCCCTATTCCTCATTCCCCTCTCCTTCAACCTGGAGACCTTCTTAGCCTCTTTCATCCTGCCCTATGCATTTGGTTTAAACAACAGGCATGCTTACTCTCTGAATTTTGTTTGGGATACAGAATCAAAAGTATGACAAGTGACTGAAGTAATGCAGGGAAAGGAGATTAAGTGTTTTATTACCTTACTTCTCCATCTAGGCATGTTTTCCACTGGTTGGTTATCCCATAGATAAGGACAGCAGGCTCTCCTCTAAATACCTGTAAGTTAGAGTTCTAGTGCCTTTATCTTCTAGATTCTTTTCCTAACAATTTCAGGAAATAATACATAGGTTCTTCTCATTATGACTTCAACCTGTGAATTCCTCTTTTAACCACATAATCTTATACAACTATGTGTTTTCCCTTGGACTATGACTGATACACTATCATTGCTTAAATTATCTCCACAGCCTTTGCTACACGGAATTACTTACATGTACTCCCTCCAGCCCATCTCTCTAAATCCTATAGTAACAGTATTGATAAAACCTGATCTATGTGCAAACCTTCAGCCTATAACTGTTATATTAAAGCAGCATGATTTATGAGGTGCAATCACAGAACAGTTTTATTGCATCTACAAATGCCACTTTATATGTGTTCTGAATAGCAGGAAATTTCAGCAGCACAAGTATAAAACTTAGCAAAATTCAAGAAACATTTGCTGTCACTTTGATACACATACAAACACACAGAAGCACACACACACCCTATTAATTTACATAATATGCCAGGCCTTTGCAATGGATGAGATTTCTTATATTGGAAAACGACTGTTCTTCATTCTGGTCCCTAGAGGGAGCCATTCAATTATGATCCCTTCACAACAAAGGAACACCTTTGTCCCATCTGAATATGCATTACTTTCTTCTTGCCAGTCTCCTGGACTGCACAATTCATATTTCCCCATTCCTTTTTAGTAATTCAGTGACATTTGAGAGAATAAAATAAAAACAATGATAACTGAGAATGTTGAACTTTACCTGGGCATTGTGCTCCTAGAATAAAAGGCTAAGAAATCCCCCTATCCTTCTGCATCAAGAAAAGAGCTTATTGCAAAGAACCACTCTTCGCTATGACTCTGATATTCTCAAGGATGATCCTCTTGTTACCTTTGACAGGGACAAAACAACCATCCCCCATCCACCCAAATTCCAGCTATTTATCTCATCAATGATTAGCTGAGCTGTGTCCCCACTGGCCAATCTCACATACAATGCATCCAAAATCCAGTACACCACAATGGAACAGGCATTGCTTACCACTTCACCATAGACACAAAATTTGTGATCCGGAGAATCTCATATTTCTCCTATTATACCAGGTATTTAAATCTAATACTGAGATACTACATCACAGCAGAGGAAGAACATTAATCTTTAATTCACCATTCTCTCACTAATTGAAATATTCACTGTAGTAATATGAAGGACTGATCAACTGAGGTTGATCCAGACTCTTTTCAGGATACCCTAAAATGTGTGTAATTTTTTAAATACTAGTATCTAATAACTTTCATTCAATTAATTTCCATAACAAAGTCCTCTGGCATCTTGCAAAGTTGATGTTAAATTCTTTGTATGTGATTTGAAATTGAAATACAAGTGTATATCTTTAAGACAAGTGAAATCATTTTTGTGTGTGTGTGTGTGCGTGTGTGTAGTTTTCAATGATTGATTAATATTTCTTGGAAATTGCATCCTGTGACATATAGCTCATTTGGTTTGGAAGTAAGGTGTCCCCCAAAACCTCACATGTGTGAGAGGGCAAGAAAGTCAAGAAGAGAAATGATTGGGTTGTAAGAGTCTTACCCAATCAGTGATTTAATCTCCTAATGGGGGTTAAATGAGTGGTAAAGGAAGTGGGATTTGGGGCATGGCTTTGGGTGTATATTTATATGGAGTGAGTAAAGTCTCTCTCTCTCTCTCTGCTTTCTGATCACCATTTAAGCAGCTACCCTCTGCCATAATCTCCCAGCATGATATTCAACCTCACCTCAAGCCCTGAGGAATGCAGCCTGCCTTCTATGGACTAAGACTTGTGAAACTGTGAGCCCTCAAATAAACTTTCCTCCTCTGTAGTTGTGCTGTCATTTAGTCATAGCAGCAAAATAGCAATTTCTAATTGGTTGGAAGACATAGGATAAATAGTCTCAAAATTTAATGTGTATTATACACTTAATTTACATGCATTAACTTTGAAAGAAAGTAAATAGTTTAAAACTACTGTCACACAATTGATAAGTTCAAATGGAATGAAGGAGGATTATGATTAAGTTATTAATTTAAAAATGAACAATAAACCCATAAACAGCTATCAAATCTCAATAAAAATTATAATGAATAATAACTCTTAATCTGCTAGTTTTTATTACTTTTTTGTTATTATTTCAAAATCTAAGAGATATTTAATGACTGTCTATTCTCTACCCCCATTATATTAGCAGCTATGAGCAATTTAAAGATAAATAAAATAAAATGCCACAAATGAATGCTTCTTATTATATTTAGATAAATAGACCATCTGTAGAAAGCACACTCATAATGTAAAGGCTAAAATATATTTAAAGCTATGAGTTTTTATAGTCTCCAAATTGAAGGAAATATGAAAAATCATGAATAAATGATGAATGAGAATTGAAATGAGATAGAGTGTGCAAGCACAGTGAATGAACTATAATTATGGACAAAAGAGTGGACTATGCTGCCTTTAACATCATGGTACTAGACTTTATTTAACAAATTCGGGAAGGACTCATTGTATCTTTCTAAATAAAAGTGCCATGGGGCAAAAGGATAGTCAGTGTAGGTAAGGAATGTTTGAGTCAGAAAGATGGGGGCTTATTCAAAAGGAAACAAAAAACTAATACCTCCAGAGCACACCCCCCTCCTCCAACCTGTTGCCAAGGTTACCTGCTTTAGGAAACTTTTCCTCCCAGCAAGGAATTGTTAATCAATGCCCCCTGGGTAGCTTCCTTCCTGCCCTTTTTACTCCTTTTGGTCTTGTAGACAAGATAAGAGGAGGAGGGGGCATAAGAAGAAAGGATAAAAGGAGCAGGACACCCTTACCTCCTCTCCTCTTTGGAGGAGTCTCTTTCTTTCTTTCTTTCTTTCTTTCTTTCTTTCTTTCTTTCTTTCTTTCTTTCTTTCTTTCTTTCTTTCTTTCTTTCCTTCTTTCTTTCTTTCTTTCTCTCTTTCTTTCTCTGTTCTATCCTTTAAATAAAACTTATTGTGCTTTCCTCATCATTTCTTGGGGGTTCATCTTCAACATGAGTGGAACAGGACCCAGATCCTTGTTTTCAAAACTGGTATCATCTCTGGTCTCAAAAGGACAGATTAGAAAAAAATTGAAGTAAATCCTAGGCTAACTGCAAATGTGCAGAATTTGTATGTATGTGGCAGTGGGAAGATTCTCAGAAGTTCATCAGGACATCTAGCTTCTAAAAGGTACTTTGACCTTTATGATTTAGTTTAATTATCTAACTCCCACTTCATCACCTCATAAGCTTTAGTTAGAGAAGATTTTCTTTACTAACAAAAGCTCGCTTCTTCTAATGTGCATGGAGAAACACGAACTCACTTCTTACCTGTTTTCTGCTATTCCTGCTAACTCCTGTTTCTCTCTCTGCTCATCTTATGGGCCAGATTATATGGGCAATGACAAAACAGACTCCATTTTACCCTGAGACTCCATATCATGTCAGAAATGTTTCCCCCATGGGAAAGCCCCGCCTCTGTACCCATTAGCAGTTACATAGCATAACATACTTGGCAAAGCAAAATAGCAATTCTTATACAATGTAAAATTGTTCTTTTTGGTTTCCCTTTTTCTTGGTCAATGTACCTTGTCAGAAATGGATTCGCTAGATGTTAGTAACCATTCTCTAACTTGTACTGAACTAGGGTCATTTTGACCCACTTCCCTTCTGCTTGCTGGCTGCTATGCCAACCTAGAAAGTCCTGTGGGAAATACCAATGTACCCATTGCATTGTCTCGCTAACTGCCCAGTTCAGCTTCTGTACCTGCTTGCTTGTAGCGACATCAATCCAGATGCCTTTAAATATCCTAAAATGCTCAGGGGCAGAGCTGTTTCCTGCAGAGACAACTTGGTCCTGTAGGGAGTAGTCCTGGCTGGCTGAATAAGGACTCTTCAATTTGGACAAAACTGGGACTTGATGTGTTTTCTGAGCAATCTGCCCACAACACTCATACAGCCAGCTGTTGAAATAGTCTCCCCTCTCTCATTCCTTAATAATGTGTCTTTTCCTCCATGACCCTCAAAGAGCCAATTAAAGAAGGTTTTGTAAGTAAAATACCATGAAAGACCCGACATAGCAGGGAGGTGTTACTCCATAACAGAGTATAAAATACATTTTAGGACTGAGTGCAGTCCTCCATTTCTCAAAATCACCTGAACACTGAGTCCTGAAACTTAATCTCCCTACCAGCTCTTCATTTGAACTGGTGTCTTGCCATTTTGCAGAGGGCTTCCCTTCTCTGTGGCCAATAATCTGTAAACTAGAAAAAGAAAATCTTCTTTGTCTTACACAGAAAAACAGATTTCTCAAGTTCCCTTCTACAAATGATAGGATTTATCTCTCTAAATCCCACAGTATTTTGGTGCATCTGAAAGAGACAGTGGAATTCCAATTATGTCTATATCATGGGGCAATTCAAATTTTGAGGCAGAGTTTCTTCATCCTAGGAATAATAAAACAATTTTTATTTCCTGAAGCATTGCTGGAAAAGAAGTGGTTACAAGAAGAAAAAATTAAAACTATTATTTAACAATTAGTTTACTTCCTTCTACTCACTATATGCATCTGAATTTAAAATATCAAAAATATCAAAATCCAAAAGGAGGGTTGATTGTTGCCAAAAGTTCGGTCCTTGTCCCCCATGCCAATCCAATAATTGGGATGTAGTTTTGAAAATAAGGAAAAATAAGGTTTATTGCTTTGCTAGCAAAGGAGAAACATAGGGGAACTCCTGTCCCAAAGGTTGTGATTCTGCCCATCAGCAGGAACATGGGGTTTTTAAAGAAGTGATTCAGATGTTACATTCTACACATTCTCTGTAGGAGTTGTAATTCACTTGTTAATTTGGGAGATAAACATTTCTGAGATCATCTGGAACAATCTCCAAAGTCTGGATTACTTCCTACCTATGGTGGGTATGTATTCAGGGACAGATAACTCTGCTAGGGGAAGAAACCTAACCCTGTTTCCCCTGAAATTAGGGAGGGGGGAGATTAGTGAGCACCATGGAGAGAGGAAGAGAAAGAAACTTGTCCATTTTAAAACTAAGCTGCCGTGGAAGAGCGAGCAGTAAGGCTTATATTCAAAGCATAAAGTAGATCACTGTTACATGAAGAAGGTTATTTTGCTTTCCCAAATGTTTTTAATTTCTAAAAATATGGATGATGATTATTGTAGTGTAAAATTGGTAATATGTAAGGAGTGAGACCCAAGGCATAAAAAGAGCACACTCTTGAGAATTATTAAAACTAGTTTTCATAAATTTTACTTAAAGAAATTAAAATTAGACTTCAACTTTTCATTTAATCCAGATTTTACTGTCAGACATTATCAGACTCTTTACTTCTCAAGCTGACTTTCTGTCTTTCAACACAAACAATAGTCTAGATTTCAAGGAACACAATGTATTATGAAATACAAAATGAATAACTAAAGTCATTTATTTAAAACTGGCATAAAAAGACCAGAGAATATCTTTGACTCATTGGTATCACTGATGATATTCTATTGAAAATATAATTAGACTATGAAACCAAAATGTTACAAATATTAAGTGCTTTAAACTTTGGCCTTGAATAAAATTTTGAAATATTTTAAAATAAGAAACATTTTTTAGAAAAACTCTTGAATTATTCTTAAATTAGAAACAAGCTTAAACTTTTCTCTGAAACCAAGGTAATTAGTTGTTTCTTCTCTTTGAACCATAAAGCTAGTTTTCACAATTTTAAATTCTATTTCTGGACTGTTTCAGGCTGTCTAATGAATAGTCCACTTCTTGAGACCAGGGACTGGGTGAGAGGTATTTCTAAAATTCTGTTGTGGAATTCATTGCCTGAACCAGGGTAAAAGCTGCATCACATTAGTAAATAGATCCTTAATCCAAGGAGGCTGTGCATTCCATAGTGAAGAAATATTTTTTTTTCCTTAACATAGATGGATAATGGTCAACCAATTTTGGAATTTTCTCAAACTGCTCCCTTGATTTTCAAGTCTTTCATGTTACTGTGAGAAACAAATAGTTCAGTGATTACCTTTTAAATCTGATGAATGCTAGCAAAAACTTGATTATTGAAAGCAAAAAAAAGTATGCCAGATTTTTCCTGAATTGTTATATCAATTCTTGATTAACTTTGTAAATATTCATTAATCTTAGAGGCAACAATATAAAATTTTGATATGTCAGTTCAGCTGGATTTTGAATAATAACTGTACCTCACAAATATCTTCTCAGAGCTGACTTCTGTAGGAGCTAAATATAACTGAGCAAAAAATAGAAAATACACTGGTTCATAATCTCCATTGTGATTTATCTGCCATAGTTCTGACATCTAAATTCAAGTACTCTTAAATATTATCTGTATATCCTCTTAACTATGTCAAACTAAAAAAACTAGTGACACTATATTAAATAGCAGTCACATATAAGAGAGCCAAATGTTTTCATTAATGTTAGATGCCATTGCTTACTAAGTGGTTTGCAAAATTAGTTGTGATCATAGGCTGAGATCACAGCTTGAATAAGGTCAAGGATATAATCCTTGAAGAACTGAACCTGTTCAGAGATATAACAATGCAGTTCAAAACCCAGTCAGTATCAAAACACACAAAGTTATTTCTTTACATCAGGCATTATGAGAGAAAAAGACTTTTAATTGATTACCAGTTGAAAAAGAGTAAGGACAGATAGTTTGCTTCATTGATAAATTTTCTACTATGTTATTTCCATAAGCAAGATTGAATATTTAAAAAAAATACTCTAGAGTAACCATTTTGTCATTTTATTATGAAAAATAAAACCATTGTTTCAGTTTCCCTTTATATCTTATAATTGAGTCATCTAGGTATAAGCAGATATTTGTTGTATTTATTACTATTATAATTACAACTAATTATATTTGTAAATAATCATACAGTTACATTTTATTATATAATAGAACTTTATAAAATATTTTATAAGGCATTTCATATATAAATAAATAAATTTATGGTAAAGTATTTACTCATAAATTATGGAGGCTAGAATACCCTACAATTTTCTGTAGGCAGGTTGGAGACTCAAGTAAACAAGTGGTATAGTTCAAAGTCTGGAGAGCTGATGAGCCCATAGTACAGATTCCAGTTTAGGTCTGAAGCCTTGAGAACCAGGACACAGAGGATAGGAGAAGACCATTGACCTAGTTCAAGCAAATATGTCCAAGAGACAGAGAAGCCAACCTTTTCTTCAGGTTCTCTGTGGATGGAAAGATGCCCATCCACATTGGAGAGGAATATTTGAACATTTACTTTACTTAATTTACCTATTCAAACCTTAATTGATTCCAGAAACATCACAGACAAGCTCAGAAATAATGTTTAATAAGAAAGATATCTGGGTATCCCATTATTCAGTCAATATGACACATAAAATTAACAATCACATGGTCTTTATAGATCTTTGATATAAATATATAGATAATTGATATAAATATTATTGCCAACGTTTCCCAGACAAGAAATTCAAAATGTGAGACTTAATAATCTTTTTCTAGGTCACTTTGTTGGGAGTAAAGAGAGATTGACATCAAGAGCAATTCTTCTGCTTTCAAAGTAAGTCAAACTATTTGTGCATATGTGTGTTTAGTGAGACTGAAAATGGTATACTGGTATATATAGACACAGTATTACATGTAAACCTCTTTCCAGGGCTTAATTTTTTTTAGTTGATTTCACTTTCTAGTTCATATTTGTACTAGTATAAGCTAATAAGCGCGAATTCTGTGACCAGTGTTAACAGGGATATGTCTGTAAGAGACAATAAAAGTTTTATATGTTTTGTTTTTTGTCATTTATTTTTTGTGAGACTACAAAATAGTTTCTGAGTGTTGTATGCCTTTAGGGAAATAAATTAAGTAGGAAAAGATATGCCAATATTTTTTTTTAATTTATTTTATATACTTCCATATTATTTAAAATTATTTTATTATAGAAACATTTTTATAAAAAATAAAATAAATATATATTTATCCAAAATAATACTTAAATAAGTAAAAATATTTAAATTAAATTAAATAAGTAAAAATGTTTTTTTTTGAAGTTCAACAAAAGTGCCATAAAATGTATGGAATTTTAGAATATGACCCAGTAGAAATGGATATGGTAAAGAAAGGGATTGCAATCCAAGCCAACTGAATAACATTCACTATTATAGAATCCCTTCTAGACTTACTCATTTTTTCCAATATTGTTATAGCATATATTACTTAATATAATAAAATTAGAATACTATGATGTATCATGTGGATTAAATATTTTTCACCAGATGAAAAAATGTTTTATTCAATTATTTTGAGTTAGTTATGGTAAAAATACACATAATCATGCCTCAACTTAAAACTATAGATAAGCAACCATAGAAATATTGTTTTATTTGGCACATACTCTAGTCTGAGGCCTTATCTGTTACTGAGAAAGAAGAATTTATGAATAAGCCATGAAGATTCACTACATAGATATTTTAAAAGGCCCCTCTGAGTATAGTGGAAACTTTATAGACCACATGGACACACAGTTGAATGTGAAATTCAGTTCTTCTCTGATTAGTTATATACATTTGGGCAATTTTAACTTGTTTATCAGTAAATTTGGGTTGATAAAAGTAACACCAATTAATTCCATTTTGGATAGTATGAAATAGGTTAATACTCATGAAGCACTAACAACATCATGTGATATATAGTACATTCCAAGTAATTATTAATTATTATTACTACCAAACAAATAAGTGTATTACCCTTTTTAATGAAGCTGAATTCAGAAACTCCACCCATGTGATTTCAGCTCCAGATTGAAGTCCACTCTCTCTCCCTCTATCTTTTGCATATCTTAACATATGCATGCAATTATTGCATTACTAATTCCTATAGAATAAAGTAGATAAATCTAATACACAGCCATTTCAGTTTTAATTATAGATTGGATGTTAAATGTACCCCCAAATCTCATGAGTTCAAGGATTGCTTCCTGGCCACCATGATATGCATTCCACCATCTACTCCTAATCATGATCTATTGCCTCCCCAAACCCATGGGGCTAAGGGATCATGGACTAAAACTTCTGAAACCTTAAGATAAAATCATTTTTCTCCTTTAAATTGATTTTCTCAGGTATTTTGACAAAGAGATAGGAAACTGACTAACACAGAAAAGTTACTCTGTGGATTACCTAATAAATATACCCAAAGATAAATTCAGGTTGAATTCTGTTATTGCCTTATTTAAAAGAACATAGAGATACATAAAATTGTATGGCCATTCTTTAGGGATCAAGGAAAATTCTATTCTGCTTTCAGAAAAACAAAGAAAAAATTGCCACTATAGTTATTATTTCTGCTACTTTGTTTCTGGACTTGAATTTTCCCTTAAGATTTGTTAAGTTAGAAACATGTTTTTTTTTTTTTTTCCTGTATCTTTCTTTAAATTGCTTCAAATATCCTAAGAGAATTTTCTAATATCTTTTGAAGTATTCCAAACATTTTTTTTCTTATAAGTATGTATGTAACATAGGAGGTGAAAATAACCCAATTTTTAAAAGGGAATTTTGTTCTTTCATGCAATAGTTGCTAATTAGAACTTGGTGGAAACCAGGCTGTTATGTGTTATGCTATAATGACACTGATAGTGTTATACTACCTCACAAAATTTTATTTTTTTACAAAGTTGAAAACCAGGCAAACTCCTAAATATATCAAATACATGTTAATTTTATGCACACATTTCATTACCTTTTACTATTGTGATAATGCTTAATAGTACAAAATTCAAGTTAGTGTCCATTATTTGAATATTCTGTATAATTTTAATTGCACTTAGCTCATTTTACTAAATTACATTTTTCACATAAATATTTTATTTGTTTGGTTCCTGCTGCATCACACATAGAAAAAAATTTATAACTCCAGAAATTATGGACTGTACTATTTTTGCATTTACTCTACAGAATAATTATGACCACTTTTCTTACTTCAGTTTTAAAATAAAAAGAAGACCTACTTTAAAATAATTACCTATAATTTTGACTTGACAAAGATGTCAAAGCTTATTTCCTTCCTTACAGTTCTTTTTGTGGTGTTCTGGATTAAAAGTAAAATGTTTTGATGTGATATCTACTGTCACTGCATTTCATGTCTAGGATGATATAATTATGAAAAATAAAGCTTAACTTAGGGAAGGAAAAAAAAGAGACCTGAATAAGTTCTTAAGATTTTTTTCCCTTTAGAGAAAAATAGGGAAAGATAACAATGTCTTTCTCTTTCATTGTTTAAAATTAATTGTTCTTCAGCAATGCTCCTATCTCAGGTTTCATAGGGTTATCACATATTTTTTCAATGTAATTGCAACAATTACTCAAATTGCTGCTTTAATATTACATATACTAATAAATAATCAGGTGTGATCTTTTTCTTAGTATGCAAATATCTTGCTTGATATTTGGCATTATGGAATAAAAATAACATATGCTTGTAGAATCCCTTTTGTAAAAAAAAAAAAAAAAAAAAAAAACACTGGTAATCAAATTTATCAACTCATTGACTTAGACCTGGTGACTTACAATAGTGACTTCTATACCATTCCTGGCTCAATACTGATGTACTTGGTTATAATCAACAGCAAAATCTCACCATTCTGATCAATATATATCTAAGTCATGTACTTTCATGTTTGAAATTAAAGTGAAATATGTAGGATAATTTCCTGGAAATTGTTCATATTCTTAAGTTCTAGAATTCCACTCCAAAGAACTTCAATTTTCATTATTTCTAGTTCATTTAAAAGTGAGCTTAAACTGGATGATTAGGAAAATGTCATGTGCTGTGTCCATGATGGAATATTTAATAGAAAAATATAAAAAAATAAAGTTCATGAAAGAGTACCAGACTTCATTTTAAATAATTCTTAGACATTTAAAATTATGTTTTATTTCTACTAGATGTTATATTCAAATCCTGTTCATCTAGCTGTCTATTAATTTAGAATCTCTTTTGTATAACATGTGAAATGGAGCTTTAACATTATCTTTTTTTTTCTAAAGATATGTGCAATTTTCCAAGACCTTGGAGAAATTCAATCTTGATGCTGTTTATGTGAGATATCACATTTGTTACATAATATATTTACATATAATTTGAAGTATATTTCATAGGCTTTTAATACTATTTCAACATTTTACTTTTCAACATTTTCCAATGATGTCATCAGTTAATTTTAGTTACTTCAGGTTTTTCTGTGGTATAAACTATCTCAAAGAATAGACCTCTTAATTGTCTACTTATTCATGATTTCTTAGCCATAATCTTCTTTGTACTCATCATTTGCTTTCTAGAATGAGTTTATCAAATTTCTAATTAAATATTTTTTGATATAGACTAAGAAATGTTTTAAATTTATTTTGTGTTAAAGGACATGTTTACATAATTAAGTGATAATGTAGCTTTACATTTTCTAGTTTTGTTTGATCAAATAGTATAGCTTATATTTCCTCCTGTTTATTTCTAACATAATGTGGCCCTTTTGTCACCTTATCTAAATAAAAATAGTATCTTCAACAGACAGTGTTAGAGTCTGTAAACAAGTCAGGATGGCGCCTGGCATTTTGCCAGAGAAATGTTAGAGTCTGTAAACAAGTCTGGATGGCTCCTGGGGAAATGCCAGAGGGAGTGGTTTGTGAAGTAACACCAGTGAGCCATTAAGTGTGGAGATTTCTTATTGGTTGACTGATGTATCTAGTTTATGCTAATTAAGATAAGCTGTGTGGAATGTATAAATACCACTCCTGTCCTGCAATAAAGGGCTCCCACTCCTGCTGTATCAATCTACACAAGTTGTTCGTCACACCCTGGTTGTTTTGCCCAGCCAGCCAGGCTGCAGCAGATGGTGGCCCGTACAGGGAGCCCTGGGACACTCAGGGGTAAGTGACGGAAAAAAAAGCTGCCCATCCATAGATAGGACTGGAGCAATCTTCTCGTCCCTAGGCAGATAGGGCGAGAGGAAAAATGACCATTTCGAGAAAATGGAGAAGATTGATACAGTATGTTTGTGTCTTGTTTTGTCTTGAAATGTTGTATTGTCTTTGTGATGAAAATATGGAAGGGGTGAGAAGTAAATTACTAAGGGAAGAAGGCACCCCAGTGGAACCAAGAATAGTTAGGGCATGTGTTGATAAGAGCCCAGGAACTCTAGTCAGAAAGAAAAAGAAAGTTCAAAAGAAGAAGGATTATCAGGAAAAAAGTTGCAACAAAAGGCTATTATTGAACACTTTTCATCACTGGAGGGTGTGTGAAGCAATGCGGCGTGGCGGCAGCGGGCTCTTCCCCGCCCCCCACCTGGGGAGCGGGACACCACTGCGAGAGCCCAAATCCAAACCTGACCCGGAGGCACAGTCTCACGGGCTCTTGCTCCCTGTGCCCAGTGGCAGTTTGAG